>NC_091432.1:120682232-120992927 GCF_964237555.1 Oryctolagus cuniculus
GAAAAGAGAGAGAGAGGGGCGGGGAGAGAGAGAAAAAGAATGAACTTCCATCCGCTGGTTCACTGTCCAAATGGCCTCAATGGCCAGGAATGGGCCAGGTTGAAGCTAAGAGGCAGGAGCTTCTTCCAGGTCTCCCATATGGGTGCAGGGGCCCAAGCACTTAGGACATCTACTGCTTTCTCAGGCCATTAGCAGGGAGCTGGATCAGAAGTGGAGCAGCTAGAAGTTGAGCTTGCTACACCACAATGTTGGCACCCATTAACATCTTAATCCCACTATCCAACACTTTTGAGACTGCAATTTTTTTTCAGTAGCCATTTCTCAAATTTCCTCCATTTAGCATTTTTACCTCCACCTTATGCCTCTTAGGACATCTTCCATCTCTTCTTGCTCTTGTGTCACTTGACTCTGAGAATGCAGGTATCTGTGTATAGCTGACATGCTCAGAGTCCTCCCCAGACACAGATTCTGCTGAATTCCAAACCCAAGGGGACTATCAAAGGAGGCAGAGTGTTCAGTTCCTCTTAGTAGCACTGCCTGTCTCCCATTTCAGGGCACACTGATTGCTTTGGGGAAATGTGGAGCAGTGCTTTTATCCATTGCCAATTTAATGACTGTATTATGCTAATTGCAGTTGCCATCATAATATCAATTCTTCTTCCAAGCCTCTCACAGTCCAAGAGGACTTCACCATTCACCCAGGTAGAATGTAATTATATCATGCTAGGCTTTGCATTTGTATTTGTTATATCACGAGGTTTCAGGAGGAAATATTATCCTAAAAGTGAATGTAAGTCTAATATTACACTGTAATTCCCCAACATTATTTACAAAACTTGAGACCCATCAGATGGAAGGCTGGGGTCCTCCGGTTTCAGCAGTTTGCTTTTAGGTAAAAATGTATGAATAGAACTTGGCTGAAGGGAAATATGGCTTACCAACCTGTTCCACTCAATCACTCATTGATTCTTTTATATATCAAATGTATATTGAACACTCAGTGTGTGCTCAGTAGTGCCACTTCATGTTCATGTCATTGGAGACTATGAAAATGATTAAGAACCTACTATGGTCAGAAAGCAAGTAGAGGTAAACTTCAAGTGTTACAGTAACTTGATCTTGGGTGTAGCAGCTGTGTAACTGTCAGCAGGACATCTAGGACATGTGGGCAGTGCAGATAACAGCCAAGGAGGGCATTCAAAGAGAGGTGATATTTCAGCCATACTCCATAATATTATGCTGTCATGGTACAGGGAATACAGGCGAGAAAGAGGATAGAGAAAAATAAAGAAGTGAGTAGAGAGGAAGAGGCAGAAGAAGCATGCAGGAGCAATTGGCCGCCTGTCTGGAGAGCTGCCTTGAGTTGCATTTTGTAAATGACATCTATGAACACCTTGCAAGCCTACAGGAACATGCATTTGACCATCTCTGTGGATCTCACTCTTGAATTTTTCTCTGCTGGAGCATTCTTCCCTTTCAAAGAGATGCTCCAAATTGTTCAGCTGAACTTCATATCACAACCACAGACAAAAAGCAGCTCTCACTCTACCACAACTGACCTCTAGCCCTGGTACTTGTGTCTTAATCAGTTGGTACTGTGAAATGTGGGTTTGCTTGTATACTCAATTTTCATGAGGTGTGTTGGTGATGGAGAACTGCAGAGAGCAGGATACAAATAATCCAGGAAAAGAGAGAACAAAGTCAGTCTTCATCCTTGAAGACATCTTTAAAATCCAATTGATGGGGAAAATGAATGTTATCTTGAAGAGATATGAATGCTATCTTAAAGAGAGCACTTACAAAATAACCTCCAGACAACTCCTGTTTCTTCCTATCCAAGCTGAGCACTCAATGGCAGAATAAAAGACTGTCTGCATCTGTGCCGAGGATATCTGTACCTTAAGAGGGCTTGCTGAGCTAGCTCTTGATGCCTTCTGTGTTTTTGCAGTGATAGGAGGAAGAGATGGGCAGTGTAGGCAGTGAGAGACAGAGGGAGTGCCCAAGAGAAGAGTCCATGTCTGCAGACTCAGTGTAGTGAAGCTCACCAGACTCAGGAAATTCTTGGATGCTAAGTGACTGGGACAGCTCAGAAATGAGTGCCCATTTCTTTGTCTGACTCAGAATCAGTGTTCATAGAAATAAATTTTAAAAGGACTTAGTTTCTTTGGCAAACCAATAAAAGGCTTTGGGATTTTACTTTAAGCATTCTGAATAATCCTATTAGCAGCTTAGAAAAACGGGGTTATTTTAATGACAGAACACACACACACACACACACACATTTCCCATCCATTAGTGTCTAGAGGAGATAATCCTCCCCAGCTGAAGTGTACCCTCATTGTGGGGTTTATCCCTGTCGCCAGGTATGGAGAAGCAACAGAGGAAAGCAGGGATCAGCTACTCTTGTAGGGCACAGTCCGCTGTACAGAATCTGCTTTTGCCCACCCACCCAATGGCACATAATCTAAATCCCAGAAGAGGAGCACAGAGCAGGAGCCGGAACCCATTGACACAGGAGACCCACATTTATGTCTAGGTTTTTCTTATGACATTTCACCTACAAAAAGGGAATAACAGTACTATTCAGGTCTTGAAAATTAAGTTGTCTTGAAAGTGAATCAAGGTTACACAAGAGGAAGTGCCGAAATGAGTGCCTAGACCACCAGTTCTGTTTATTATTTATGCTAGTCTGGAAGTCTGTCATTTCTCACAACCTATTTTGCAGCTATTTTTACAAATCAGCTGTCTTGACTTGGGTCAGGTGGGGTTTATTTTCTGATTTGTGCACAGCTCTGCTGGGAGGTAAAGAGTGTGGAAAAAAGAGTTGTTCTTGTGAAACCTTGCATGCTATGGATCCGACGAATGGGAAGCATGGAGCTAGACCAGCTGTTCAGCAGTACAATATGTGTACGATAACATATATATGTTTTAATCGCTTCTCGGCCTTTTGGCTAAGATCAAGTGTAGTACATACACATGTTTTAGTAAATGTGAGTTGTTGGCTTTTTAAGAAAGATTTACTTATGTATTTGAAAGAGTTACAGCTGGGGCTGGGCCAGGCCAAAGTCAGGAGCCAGGAGTTTCTTCCAGTTCTCCCACATGGGTGCAGGGGCCGAAGCAGTTGGGATATCTGCTGCTGCTTTTGCAGGCATGTTTGCAGAGTGCTGGATCCAAAATGGAGCAGCTGGGAATTGAACTGGCACCCACATGTGATGCAAGTGTGCAGGTTTGTGGTTTAATCAGCTATGCCACAGCACTGGCCCAGAGTTGTTATTGGCTTTTTAAAGAAAGAATATTGCTATGTGCTTGGATTTTCTTAGTAATCCTTTTTATGTTATCTCATCACTCCTTTCCCCCAACTTCCAGAGTTGCCTGATCCCCAGACAAAAGAAACCTAGATGCTTACATGAGAAATAGGCCTGGATTTCTTCCCAAAGTCCTATCTCTCTGATGTTGTTACTTGCAGGGATCAGACTTGCATGCTGCCAGGAACATTTCTTCTGTATGTTGTAATGACTCATGCCCCTGGGATAATGAACAAGACTTGGCAAATGCCAGGCGTGATGGCTGAGCCAACAGAGGACACGCACATCAGAGAAGCCAACAGTCGGAAGGCCAAGCTAGAAAACCCATTTAGGATTTCCAGAGAAAAAAAGTCATTAGCTACCAAAATCTCTTTTGATTTGAACAAATGACAAATCCTAAATGTGTTTCTTAGATGTATTTTCCTTACTGATCATTTAAATTCCCCATTATGAATCTTTATTTCAATTAGTAAGAGAGGCGAGAAAACCTTTGGGAGACATTAATTCATAGGCAAGAAAATCTACTGAGATGCTTTTATGGAGTCTTGCTTTATTGTAGGAAAGATTAGAGTACAGTGAAGACAAAACTCTCCCTTCACTTCCATGTAATGATCAGGTAAGGTTGCAGAAGAAAAGAGGCATGCAGACAGAATTGTACACACGTAGATGTTGGGTAAGTGTCAGTCAGATGAACATAGGGTGCGAGGACAAAAAGAAAGGACATGGAGGAGGGGTGAGGGTGACAGTGATGCAAAGGAGTGGACTCGTGGCCTCAGTGAAGGAGCAGGAGGGAGAGGTGCAATGAGGCACTATCAGGGGTGGGAAGTCTTTTTTTCTGCCAAGGACCATCTGGATATTTATGACATCATTTGTGGACCATACACAATTATCAGCTTAAAAATTGGCCTACTGTAGATTCAATGAATTTTGAGTCGAGAACAAATGATTTCATGGCCTGAGTGCTGGATGCTCCCTATCCCTGCTAGATGAACCTGGGAGAGGTGCTAGAAGTTACACATAGCCCCTCCTTTCATAGTTTCAGAGGGCTTTTGTCTGTTGAAATGTTAACTGTTTAACTATTTTTCTTAGACTCTCGAAATGTATTAATCTTTAAAGCAAATCCCCTGCAAATTGGATAACCATAGCAACCCAGCAGAGTGGAAATTGTTCTTGGTGGGCAGCGGCCAGTGCTGGTGGCCAGAGGGCAGGGCAATCAATGGGAAGTTCAGATGAGGCTCAGGAGGCAACAGTCCCCACCGCAGGCTGAGGAAGTCACCAGTGTACCATTAAGGCACCAGACTCTCAATCTGCAGCCTGGCAGAGAAGGACTGGGCTGGGTCGCGGGGGTGAGGTGAGGGGTGCAGGGCAGGGCCACACCAAGGAAGCGACTGACTGCACTGCACATTCACCATCCGGCCAGCCCCAGGGTTCAGACACATGCCACTGGCTCAGGAGCGATGTAACGCAAGAATAAGCAAGAGCATTTGTTATTTCTACCCAGGCAGAAAACAAACAGCAGCAAGAACAACAGAAGATACAGTGTAGGAGCAGCCTACAAAATGCAGGCTGTAACCTCGATGGTATTGATTGACTGCACCTGTCCGTCTTCATTTTCCAACCTGAGCTTGATTGCTGGCAAGTTTATAGGATTATGGGTTTAATTGGATGCCTGTGTTTCACTAGATGTAAGTGAAATTTATGGCTGTGGGGTTTGTGGTGCCAAGGTTTACCTCCGTCATTGCCTCCCAGCCGACTGGCCGAGACCCTGGGAACCAATCAGGACTGTGCTCCCAGGCTCGCGTGCGAGCAAAGCGCTCCTGGGAGCTGCTTGCAGGCTGGGGTCACAAGAAGAGCAGCTGGACCAGGTAACAGGAGCCAGGAGCACCCCCCGAGCTGCCCTCGCTATCTGGCCTCATCTAACACTAAAAGGAACTGTAACAGGCCTCCTGGAGCCATTATTGATGTTTAGTTAGATCCCCAAGTGCTAGTGATACACACAGAACTGCTCACTAGGCTGGTTGCCATGCTCTTCTTCCACAGGCTGTTACCATCAGGCATTTAGGGAGGGAAGCTGGAAGTGTGTGGAAGACGCTAATCCTGTGAACCCAGGGTGTTGTACTCACTACTGCTGGTTAATAGTGTGTTGTGTACATTTATGGTATTGTTTCAGTTTTCAAAGTGTGATTGCTCCTAATAACTCAGAAAAATTGTTCATTTAGCATATTATTTGTTGAGCACCTAATACATACTGTTTTCTGAGCTTCTAGGTAAGAGTAGGGCAAAAGAATTCTTATTTTCATTATTTTGCAGATAAGAAAAGCAAAATCCAGTTGTTTGATTCAACCTTACTACATGGAGATCTCCTGGAAAAAAATATCAGAGCCAGAATTCAGGTTCTTGACTCCACATTCATAGAAGCAGAGCTGAGAAAAGAAAGAAACATCAATGAGCTACCTTGGACTTCTTTTTGGCTGCTCAGGAAACCCAAGTGTTCTCTCTCTAGCTTTAGTTGGATGTGGACAGTTTTACTTATCAAATTAAATGGCCTCCAGGAAAGTAAAAGACTATATAAATCATTTATAAAGTTGTAACCCAGGGCCAGCATTGTCGCAAAGCAGATTAAAACACTACCTGCAACTCCAAACATCCTATGTGAGTGACAGTCTCAGCTGCTCCACTTCTGACCCAACTCCCTGCTAATATGCCTGTGAAGACAAGAGAAGATGGCTGAAGTATCTGAGTCTCTGCCACACACCTGCGAGTCTCAGATGGCGTTCCAGGCTCCTGGCTTCAGCCTGGCTTAACCCTGATCTTTGAGGCCATTTAGGCAGTGATTATTGGGGTAGAGGATCTCTCTTTCTCTCCCTCCTTCCCCCTTTCTCTATAACTCTGCCTTTCAAATAAATAGTTTTTTTAAAAAAAGATAGGAAATTTTTCTAATTAAGGAATATAGAACACTGTCCAGTGAAATTCAACTTCAGTTCTTTATGACAAAAATACATTGAGAGGCTGGCACTGTGGTGCAGTGCAGTGTGTTAATCTTGCACCTGTAGTGCTTGAATCCCATATGGGCAGCAGTTCTAGTCCTCGCTGCTCCTCTTCCGATACAGCTTTTTCCTATGGCCTGAAAGCAATAGAAGATGGCCCAAGTGCTTGGACCCCTACACCCGTGTGGGAGACTTGGAAGAAACTCCAGGCTCCTGGCTTCGGATCGGCTTACCTCTGGCCGTTGCAGCCATTTGGAGAGTGAACTATCGGATGGAAGACTTTTCTCTCTGTCTCTCCCTCTCACTGTCTGTAACTCTACCTCTCAAATGAATAAATAACATCTTTAAAAAAAATGAATAAAAATCCTGTAACATCAAGGAATGCTTTGACTCCATTTTAAAAAATGAAAAAAAAAAAAAAGAAATACATTGCAAGTTGATCAAGTTGATCAAGTTGGTTTAGAATAGAGATTATTTAGGAGGGGTACAGACTAAAGTAGCAAAGATCTACCTTTTTAAAA
Source organism: Oryctolagus cuniculus (assembly GCF_964237555.1). Classification (NCBI taxonomy): domain Eukaryota; kingdom Metazoa; phylum Chordata; class Mammalia; order Lagomorpha; family Leporidae; genus Oryctolagus; species Oryctolagus cuniculus. The sequence goes on from NC_091432.1 coordinate 120,689,046, forward strand.
TATTCATTTATTTATTTTGAAAGAATTACAGACATATAAACACACACAAACACACACACACAGAAAGAGAGAGAGAGAGGGGGAAGGAGAGAGAGAGAGAGGGAAGGAGAGAGAGAGAGAGAGAGAGAATATCTTTCATCTGCTGGCTCACTCCCCAGATGGCCACAATGGGCAGAGGTAGAGCAGGCTGAACATAGAATCGAGGCGCTTCATCTGACTTTCCCTTGTTGGTGTTAGGGTCACAAACCCTTAGACCATCTTCTGCTGTTTCCCAGGCCATTAGCATGGAGTTGGATCAGGAGTGGAACAGCTGGGACACAAACCGGCACTCCTATGGGATGCCAACTGTGCCAGCAGAGCTTTTACTCACTACACCACAACACCAGCTCCAAAGATCTACCATTATAAAAGAAACCTGATGATGTAGACACAGTGCACATGTAAAATGCTGATGATAAGTAATGGGAACAGCACACTGCTTGCCTTGTTTCATCCAAGTATTAAAACATTTGTTTTATAGATGAGAAATTTGAGCATTAATATACCCATTTTATAGATGAGGCTAAGAGATTATGTAATTTGCCCAGGGTAGAACTGGGATTTTACACTGCTTTAATATGATTACAGGACCCATGCCTTTAAATCTCTTACACTGTAGAGTATTTATTAAGATAGGCAGCATTTTTAATTAAATGCACTGATGACACATGGGTTTTAAACCTTTATTTATTTTGTGAAAGGCAGAGAGAGAGAGAGAGAGAGAGAGAGAGGAGAGAAGGGTCTTCCATCTGGTCACCCAATCCCCAAAGAATTACAACAAAACAGCTGGGTCAGGCCATAGTCCAAGAGCCAGGAACTCTATCTGGGTCTCCCACAGGGGTAGCAGGGTCCCAGGAACTTGAGCTATTACTTGCTGCCTTCAAGGGTGTACATTAACAGGAAGCTGAATTGGAAACAGAGTCCTGACTTGAATCAAGACATTTTGATATGGGATGTGTGCATCCCTAGCAACATCTTTAGCAAACATCCACCCCAATCACAAGCTGTTTTAAAAATATTTAAACTCATCAAGTATTGTTCTGTCAGCTAAGTGAATAAATGAATTGTAGAAGAAGAGATAACACTGGAAATTTAAGATGAATAAGTTCTGGGAGAACTGGACCACTGGTCCATCGAGTTTAGGTTCACTTCAGTGGCCATAAGGAACCTCTTCATGAAGGCTCCTGAACATATGAGCATTGTGATGAAGGCTGCACTGTGTGTGCAGCTGATGTCCAGGTGGGGCACTAGTGAAAGACTTCAGCAGGACTAGGAGTGTTTGATCAAACCTGGTGGACTTGGTGACTATTGCACTGAGAAGTGTGTGTGCCACAAACAGGAATCAGCAAGGTGTGGTAAGAGGCTTGGTTTGGGGGTCTGGGCTTAAATGTTGAGTCATAAAGGCTTGTGTAATTTATAGAAATAAATGGAAGCACATTGGAAATTCCTGACTGGAGGTCAGGAATAAATAGACAGGGACTGAAAATAAGCATTTGTGAGTAATTTTGCAGAGAGTTGACAGTTTTAGGGAATTGAGGAAAGGGAAGAGATCTTATGGGACTAGATGACACAAGACATAACTTAGGAGCATGCTTGTGAGGAGCAGGAATTGGAAGTAGAGACAGGAAAGTCACAGGATCAGAGATTCATGTGGGATAGAGTTTCATGAGAAAGAGGATCATCAAAGGTTTCCTTCTCTAGAGAAGTTAGGGACTGAGGCCTGACCAATTGTTTTTAGTGATTTAGACATCACTGGCTTCCTTGCAAGAATCCTTTGAGAGATGATGTGGGGGACACCATCTTGCAAAATATTAAGGAGTGAAGGGGTGGTTAGGACACAAGTGCAGTTCTCTTCAGTGAGAGTGGGACAAAACTTTTTTGAGGAGTTAGGATATCAGCTTAAAGATGGCAGGAGATAGGCTAGCCAGAGAGCAGAAGGACGTTTTATGAGTGAGAAGCAATAGAAACATGTTTATGAATAAATAGAGAAGAGAGAATGATTAAAGCTATAAGACAGGTTTTTTTTGATAGACCAAGTTCTTTGAGAAAGGAGAAAAGCAAAGCATTAGGTGGTGAGCTTGGTCTTGATAAGGTCACCTTGCTCCTGTTAGGAGTTTTGCCTGAGACTGTGCTCATATGTATTCTAGACCCATGGTAGGTTCTGCAAATATTCTCCAGATCACCTGCAAAAGCATGGGTAGTTTTGATGGATGAGGAAATAGAAATATTTCAGGCAACTTCCAGGGGAAATGAAATTGGAATTGATATGAGACAAGGAGGTGATACTTCCAACAAGATGATAAATTCAGATGAATTCCATTATAATGTCTCATGGTTAACAGAAATTAAGCAGTTTCCATGAAACTCTTGAGTTGGATTCCACAATTCTGAAGTCTGAATATAAAAAACAATAGGGAGTTTTCTAGAGAATGAGAATTGTCAAGGGGAAAAGTGGTATGCAAAGGGAGGTGTTGGAGGGTGGTAGGGAATGACTCCATCAACCTTAAGGTGAGGATGGGAAGGCGTGAGATAACAATGGTGATATTGAGTTACAGGGGAAGGAGTAATGGTTACCGGAACATCCAGCTAAAACAAACCAGTCAAAGGGATGTGAAGGCAAAATAAATGATGGCGGAAGAATAATGACATTTGCATGTGGAGGTTGAGGAAGAAGCTGTGAATGTCCTGTAGTCATTGGATACTGACACGTTGGTGTGTGATACAGAGGATAGAAGATGTCTTCAATGGTGAGGGACCCTGATTTGGAGGTTGCAGTCTGCAGAGCTGACCCCTTCATCTGGTCTGGTTGTGAAAGTTGGGGAGGTGGGTGTGGTGGAATGAGAAGACCATGCCAAGATGGCCGCTGGCAAGAGAGCGTCAGTTACTCAAGAATGGCTTTGAAACCCACCTGGCAATGGAGCCCGCCTGGCAACAGGCTGTGATTGGATGGCTTTGGAAACCACATGGCAAACAGAGCATGCTGGCAACAGGCTGTGATTGGATGGCTTCGGATACTGCCTGGCAACAGGCTGTGATTGGTTAGGGCATAAGCTGCTCCTTGGCTGGATTGGCTGCCTTGGCTATTTAAGCTGCTGTACCAACTGAAATAAATGAGTCTGCAGAATGCTCGCCTCTGGCCTGCTTTCACCTGACTCCTGGGGTCTGTGTGGTGACTCCACACCTCTTGACCCCACCACCCTCCTCCTCTCAGAACGAATCCACAGCAACAGGTGGGGTCAAGAAATAATCTCTGGGGAAGACATTGATGCATAGTGGATGCAAACATGGGTTCTTGGTCAGACTATCTGGTTTCTGTCCATCCTGGTTCTGCTGCTTCTTAGAAGGCTGGTCAGGGATGAACTATTAATCCATTGTGGGCCTCAGTCTTCTCATGTCAAAAGTGGCAGTAATGATGATATCTACCTTAAGGGTTTGGTATGAGGAATAATCAAAATTAAGTAAAAAAGAGTAGCATCTTCTACCATCTTCTACCGCTTTCCCAGGCCATAGCAGAGAGCTGGATCAGAAGTGGAGCAGCTAGGACTCAAAGTGGCGCCTATATGGAGTGTTGGCACTGCAGGCTGTAGCTTTACCCACTATGCCAAAGTGCTGGCCCCTCTTCATCTTATTTCTCCTTCTCATCGTTATTATTATTATTGAAAGTATGTACAGGGAATAGTGTCACCAGTGAGAAAAGTAGTTTTCAGTTGCAGACACTGTGTGAGGTGGAATGTTTAAAGTGTCAAATAGATAAGGGATTTTAGAATCTACAATAGCATTGGGTTCCTGGGTTTATCCTCAGGGAAGCAGTGCTCTCAAGAGGACTGGTGAGAGAAGGAGGGGTTCATGCTGGGCTACTGTGCAGTGCAGGGAGCCTGGGGTTAAGAACAAAGAGACAGAAGCGTATCTTGTTTTTAAAAAATATTTATTTATTTATTATCTTTATTTTTACTTGAAAGGCAGAGGTTCAGAAAATGAGGAAGACTGAGACAGACACAGAGAGATACCTTCCACTCACTGGTTCACTTTCCAAATGCCTACAACATTCACACCAACGACAGGATCTAGGAACTCCATCCGAGTCTTCCATATGTGTGCAGGAACCCAAGCTCTTGGGGCATTATCTGCTACCTCGTTGGGTGTGTGTTAGCAGGAAGCTGGAGGTGAAGTGGAGTAGCCTGGGTTTACAGTAGGCTCTCTAATATGGGATCTGAGTAAAACTTCTGCACAGAGCATTTCCTCCCCTTGCTCTTATTGGCTCAGTTTGATGTACAGTGAGTTAGAACATATTTTGCTGTCTTTTGATGAGAGTAATAATCTCTGACATTGCTTTGAAATTTTGTTTAAATGCAGGGAATCGGTTGCCTAGTTTTACCAATAAATACTATATTTAATGAGGTTCTTTTGTTCTATTTTGTGATTATTAATAGTTTCTAAAAGTCTTTTTAAAAATGTCATTCATTTGAAGGAAAACATATGGAAGTGTTAGTAATTACAACCCCGATCCTTTCCTCTGCTTTCAAAACCAGCAGGTATCAGAGAAGAGGGGTGGCTGCCTGCTGTGAAAGACAGAGGCACCCAAGAAAGGGCAGAAAGAAGCCTGGCCCCATTTAAAGGGACCACTTTATAAAGAGAGTTTTAGAAGATCTAACAGATGTGCGGCTGATGAATGTAAGTTTCTCTGATGAACAGAACTTTAGGGGAAGAAAGAGATCCTTAAAAGCATTTTTAAGCTTTACTCATTGATTTGAAAGTCAGAGTTACAGAGACAGAGACAGAGACAGAGACAGAGAGAGAGAGAGATCTTCTATCCACTGGTTCACTCCTTAGATGTCTGCAATGGCCAGGGCTGGACCAGGCAGAAGCCAGGAGACAGGAGCTGCGTTCAGGTCTCCTACATGGGTGACAGGGGCCCAAGCACCAGGGCCATCCTCCACTGCTTATCCCAGAACATTAAGAGGGAACTGGATCAGAAGTGGAGCAGCAGGACACAAAACATCACCCATATGGGATGCTGGGATCCCAGGTGGTAACTATGTGCTATGCCACAATGCCAGCTCCACCATGTAGACTTGACAATTATCAGGGTCATGCTGGACTTTTGCATCTATCTTGCCATTTTTGTTTTTTAATGATTTATTTATGTATACATGTATGTATCTGTATACTTATTTGAAAGGAAGAATGAAAGAGAGAGAGAGAGAGAGAGAGAGAGAGAGAGAGAGAGAGAGAGAGATGAAGACATTTGATTCACTACCCAAATTCCTGCAAAATCCAGGGCTGGGCCAGGCTGATGCCAGAAGCTTGGAACTCCCATGTGAGTGACAGGGACTCAGCACTTGCATCCTCACCTGCTGCCTTCCTAGGTGAATTAACAGGAAGCAGGATTGGAAGCCAAGTAGCCAGAACCCTAACATTCCAATATGGGATATGGGCATAACTCTGTGCCACAAGGCCTGATCCATAACTGGCCAGCTTTTCCCACATTTAATGGAAATCATTCAAAAGTAAGCTAAAGAGGCATGGTGCTCCATTCCTAAGTTCTTCAGCATGCATCTCCACAAACTGTAACAGCATGTCTGGTTACGCTAGTCCCCCAGCACCTGTGATTTTGTTTTCCATGGTTTTTTTATCCATGACCAGCCATGATCTGAGCATATTAAGTGAAAATTCCAGAAATAAACAGTTGATACATCTGAAATAACTTTTTATTATAGCATATCACTATAGCTGTTCTATTTTATCATTTGTTATTATTCATCTCTTACTGTGCCTAATTTAAAAATAAGATTTATCATAAGGGTGTATTAATAGAACAAAGTGATATATATAGGGCTCAGTACTAACTGTGTTTTCAGGCATCCACTGGGGGTCTTGAAATGTATCCCCTGTGGATACAGGAGCTACTGTAATTTCTCTGCTTAAGAAACCACTGAACATTTAAATGGCATCAAACAACAGCCATTTTATTGCACTCCTATTCTGTGAGTCAGGAATATACTGAGAGATAGCTTAACTATAGGAGTTCATAGTACCTGGGATTTCAGTGAGCAATACTCAAATGGATAAGGGCTGGAGTGTTCTGGAGGCTTCTGCAGATAAGATGTGGGATGATCCAAGTAAGTATTTTTTAAGATTTATTTTATTTATGAAAGATAGAGTGATGGGGGAGGGGAGAGAGGGAGGGAGGGAGGGAGGGAGGGAGGGAGAGAGAGAGAGAGAGAGAATCTTCCATTTGTTGGTTCACTCTGTAAATGGCCATGATGGTCAAGGCTGAGCCAGGCTGAAGCCAGGAGGCAGGAACTCCATCTGGATCTCTCAGGGGGGTGGCAAGGGTCCAGAGACTTGGGCCATCTTCTGCTGTCTTCCTAGGTGCATTAACTGGGCCTGTGGACTGGAACACCTACATATGGCTCTCCTTGTGGCTGGGACATCTCATAACATGGCACTGGGTTCTGAGAGGGAATGACCCAGGAAAAGGGCTTGAGAAAATGATAGTCCTGGAGACCAGGTAGAACTTGGGTGGTTTTCCTGCTGTAGCTCTGGAAGTCTTGCATTGTCACTTCCATTAGACCTCTTGTTAGCAGGCATGTGCTGCATCTGTGAAAAGGTTAATGTAAGGCTTTTCCAGGGCAGAGTATGAGTGATCTAAGCCTGGGAGAAGGAAGCCCAATAACTCACATTGTGGCTCAGGAATAGTTCCAAAGGGGTCAAATTCTAATCATAATTTATATATTAAATCATGGGCATATATTGGCTTGGCAGACAAAGCTGGGCTTTAGGTTGGGGGGGTAGGTGTGCTCTGGGGCTAAATTTCCAATTGGTTGGAGATTACAACATGATTGGCTAAGAGGCTCTGTCTCTGAGAGACAGAGAGAGCATTATCTCTGAAATGAGGGCACTGCTTAAATTTAAGGAAGGAATTTGTGGGAATGGATAAAGACTGTATAGATGAAGAACAAAGGATTGCTCAAGGTTACTCCTATGGCTCAGACAAAAACAGATCTCTTGTGGACATCATCCAGCTCAGATTGACCAGCTAGGTAAGATTCATAACTGTGTCCAGCCGCTCTTCAGTAAGTCTTAGTGGATGTGTATTTTGAATGCCTTGTGTTATTTTTAGGGGCAATTCCTTCTACTCTGCTGACCAAAGCAGGGGTCCCCACCTATATTCATGGGGAATAGACAGAGATCCTCATCCCTCCATGGGATGTCAAAGAACTTATAACTACTCTTAAAAAAACAGAAACAATCTTCCACAGAGCTCTGTGTTATTACCATTCCACAAAAATAATTTCTGAATATCATCTAATACCAATTATCCCTCAATTACCTAAAAAAAAACTTTAATAGCTTTTTTTCGTGTTCCAAAACTAGGTTCCAGTCAAGAATGGTAGATTGCACTTCTTATTTTATCTCTTATTTAAGAAGGGTTTTAAAGAAGGTTTTTTTTTCGAATAATACGCATTTTCCAAGCTTAGTAAAAACCTTAAAAAACCTCTTTAATGCTTTTGGGGCAAATGAGCAGTCTGTCTTTGTTTTGGATACAAATATTAGGCTGATGTTGACCTCAGATAAGACTGATTATATGTGAGTCACTCATTCATTTGATAATAGCTTGTAAAGGTCATGTTATATTCTGGGCACTGTGTTAGATTCTAGGTATGTAAACAAGATAAGACAAAAATAATATGGAAACAAACAAAGCAAAAAGAAATAAAATTCTTGCACTCAATTCTCAATCACACAGCAACTCAATAGTCAACTGTAACAGAGTAGGATAACTGGCATAATAGAGGAAGTTTAATAGCATCATGGGAACAGAGAGATAGGAGGTCCTTGGTGTTGAAGCGACAGTTCAGAGTCTAATGGTGATGTAGCTGTATCTGTAGGTAAATCACAAGACAAGTGCTCTAACACAGGTAACGATGAAGCACGGTGAAGAAAGCAGAAATAAAAACATTTAACGGCTCATTTTCCATAACAGAAAATGCAAACACCTTGGCACCCTTTGTCTTACCTCTCCTTCCCTTGCATTTCTTTCCTGGTTCACCTTCCTATGTTCAGAGTGTGTTTCTGTGTCTTGAGTCTTGGTTCCCTCGGATTGCTTTCTGGAGAGTCCCCTGCCTCAGTTGGCTCATCTGCATACCTTCTTTCATGAAGTTCAGACTTGCCCCCATTATAAATTTAGACTTTGTTCTGGGCCCAGTCACAAAGCCTGCAAATTCTACCCCCCAGCTCTTTGTTTATCTCCCCCTGGGTTTCTCCTCTGGAAGCTGAAAGCGGGTGGGCTCCCACTGACTCTGCCATTTTGGACAACATCACTGCTGCTCACTAGGGAAGCAATAAAGCCCGGCTCATTTGCATGAATCTCTGCAGTGGCTCTTCTGACCCCAGGGCTGTTAGAAGTACTCATTAGATCCTCTTTAATTAAATATGTAACACACATCATGCCATCAAGCATAAAAAAAGAAAGAAAAATACAAATCTAACAACGGCTCCTGCTCCTAATTAAAAGCAGGCTGCTTTTGCCTCAGAGCAAGCTGGGGACACTGCTTTTATCCCGGGCACAGCTATGGAACCCCCGGTGCCAATGCCCAGGGGGCAGGGGCATGAGTCCTTGGATGTGCCAAGGGGACTGAGCTTTGTTGGGTGACATAGGCTCTCTGCCTTCTCAGTAGGTGGGATCCAATTTCAGCTCCTGATACGTGATTCAAGGTGAGGGTGAGCTTTCATTTCCTTTCATCCCACTTTTCAAATGCTCTTCGACTGAATGCCATATAGTGGTGTTGTAGGTAAACAGAATGTGAACACAGTAGGATGGCCTCACCAACAAAAATCTCATAAAAGCTCAAAGAGAATGAGCCACATGCATCAGTTGCTCATATGTGATGCTGGTAGGAGGTGAAGGAGCAGATTGGCATGGGGGCAAAGGGCCAGGCTCCTAGAGGGTCTTTATTCTATGTCATGCTGATGATTGAAAATAGCATCCAGAAGTAGGAGACTTCCTGACTCACCTGCTCATAATCTTGGTTCTTAGACACCCCTTGAATTTTCTTCCTCCCCTCTCCTAATCTCTTCTCATCTCCACTCCACCCTTGCCAATTCTCTTTCTTCTAGTGAAACGCAGCAGAACCACTCCACCACTACACTTGAGTGGTCTTTCCTATTACATGCGAATCTTGAAACAGTTTACCCATGTTCAACTGAATAAAAATGCCTCTTATGTCTTTTTTTCAATAGTGATGGCCCCTGAACTTTTACATTGAGAAATGATTTTGCTGTTGAAAGAGAGGCAGGGGAAGAAAGATGACTGGGAAGGAACTTATCCTCCACCTACATATATCTTACAAGTCACTTTTTATTGAGTGACTTTTTGTTTGTTAGTTTGTTTGTTTGTCGGGGTATCTTTAAAGAACTAATGGACACTCCCACAGTAGGTGCTGTTCTGAGATGAACTAGGAATTCCTTTTTTTTTTTTTTGTAAAGATTTTATTTATTTCATTTGAGAGGTAGAGTTACAGATAGTGAGAGGGAGAGACAGAGAGAGAGGTCTTCCTTCTGTTGGTTCACTCTCCAGAAGCTGCGCCAATCTGAAGCCAGGAGCCAGGTGCTTCTTCCCAGTCTCCCACACAGATGCAGGGGCCCAAGGACTTGGGCCATCCTCCACTGCTCTCCCAGGCAATAGCAGAGAGCTGGATTGGAAGAGGAGCAGCCGGGACTAGAACCGGCATCCATATGGGATGCCGGCGCCGCAGGCGGAGGATTAACCTATTGCGCCATGGCGCCGGCCCCAGGAATTCTTGATCCTTTATAAGATTTTCTTGAAGTGAAAAAGGAGGCTTTTTTGAAAAATTGTATTTATTTACTTATTTATGTTCATTTGAAAGGCAGAGACATGAATGGGGGGAGAAAGAGAGGAAGAGAAGGCGAGAGAGAGAGAGAGAGAGAGAGAGAATCTTCCATCTAATAAATAGATGCCAAATGCAAGCAATAGTTAATTGGGCCAGGCCAAAGCTAGGAGCCCTCAGTCTGGGTCTATCACATAGGTTGCAGGGACCCAAGTACTTGAACATCACCTGCTGCCTCTCCAGGCACATATTAGCAGGACTGGAATGAGAAGTGGAGCCAGGACTTAAGCACAGGTACTCTGCACTGGGATAAAGGTGTGCCAAGCAATATGTTAACCACTACACCAAAGCCCCACCCAAGGAATTATTTTAGCCCTGCTTTCATTCTTAAGATTGTATTCTAGTCTGTATCCAATATAGCGTACCATTGGGAATTCATGACTACTGCTTTCCATGTCTGCTATCGGCTTTTTGGGCATAAGAATTGTTGAATCTATCAAGATCCTGCAACCATAGGATATTCATGTGACAAATGATTGTTAAATTCTATTATGTACCAGACCCCTTTTCAAACACTCAGGGCACAGCAACAAACAGAAGAAATAATATCCCACCTCTAATGGAATTTACATTCTAATGTGGGAAGTCAGATAACAAAACAAACACCTGAATATATTAAATATAAAATATTAAAAAATGAGATTGACATCTTGAGGCTTGATTATTGTTTATAACCCTTGTCTATACTCCTGAGGAACAGTGGTCTTTCTACTTACTACTTGTTGAATTCTTTATTTAGTGGAGGAATAACCTTGTGATTCTAAAGTAAATTGAAGATATGTCATCACAAAAATTAAAAGAAAAATAAGAAAGGAAAGAAGGGGAAAGGTGGGAGTGAGCCAGGGAGAGTGGGTAGTGTCATTTTGTTCTTAAAACTGTGTATATAGGCCGGCGTTGCGGCTCACTAGGCTAATACTCCGCCTTGCGGCACCGGCACACAGGGTTCTAGTCCCGGTTGGGGCGCCGGATTCTGTCCCGCTTGCCCCTCTTCCAGGCCAGCCCTCTGCTGTGGCCAGGGAGTGCAGTGGAGGATGGCCCAGGTCCTTGGGCCCTGCACCCCATGGGAGACCAGGATAAGTACCTGGCTGCTGGCTTTGGATCAGCATGGTGTGCTGGCCACAGCGGCCATTGGAGGGTGAACCAACGGCAAAGGAAGACCTTTCTCTCTGTCTCTCTCTCTCTCACTGTCCACTCTGCCTGTAAAAAAAAAAAAAAAACTGTGTATATGCAATACATGAAATCAATGCTCTTTGTATAAATAAATAAAAAATGAAAGACAATACCAATGCAGAATGTAAGGGCAGGTTAAGGGATGGAAAGTGATAGAGCTGGTAAGTTAAACACAGTGTTTGGAAGCTCTTTCTAATGCACACATATTTGAGCAAAGGTCTGTGTACAGTAAGAGTCTGAACCATATAGATGTCTGATGGAAGAGGAGTAACAGACAGAACGGAGAGCATGTTCAATGGCACTGAGGTTGGACCTCAGAGTATTTGAGGTCACCAAGGAGGCTTGTGTGGCTGGAACAGAATAAGCCAATAGGGAACTTTCTAAAATACTTCCAGTTGATTCTAAATCAGCTAGTCAGGTTTTAATCTTGCTCCTGCTTTGAACCATATGTGTCTTCATTCTAACATATAAAAGTTTTCATTCGAGAAAGGAGATGGCTAACGACTGTGTGTCATATTCATAGTTTGGGGATAGTTTAAAAGTCATTAGGGAACAGAGATTTTGGAGTGCAGGAAGTCTGTCAAGGATGCACTGTTTTGCAGTTCAATTATGGAAATCAGAGACATCAAGTATAGGCAACTCTTCATCAATTTTGAGCCTTGCAAGATGGGAGGTATACACAGTGAAACAAAAGGATGAGTCAGGGATAATAGTGATATAAAACCTTCTACTTAGTGTAGGTGTGGATTTGGACAGAAAAGGTTCTACTTGGCTTTACCCACAAGGGGGAAAAACCAAAAGCAGAATCAGAGGTTTCATAATTCAAAAGAAAATAGAAAGCAGCCAAATGATCAACTTATAGTAAGGTATGAGGGATGGAATAAGCATAGGTTAGCTGTTAGATTGGATAAGGGAACCACTTCTTTCCCTGCCCTGCAGGAGCTAGGAATCATGGGTGAAGATAGAGAGAAATAGGGAAGTTGAACTTCCAGTGCAGAACGTGCCCCCAGATTCAGGACTTGTGTGTCTAGATTCCTATCTGACTGCCTCAATATACCACTTGATTGCACAGTAGACTCCTCAACCTCACTGTGTCCAGAATTTGAAATACTGATCTCCTATACACACCCCCAGGTCTATTTCATTCTTAGACTTTCCCATCTCGGATAAAAACAACCCCATCTTTCCGGTCTCTCAAGCCATCTCATTACTCTTCTTTTTCTGACAGTGTCTCAAGAACTTCTGTCAGCTCTACTTTCAAAACACATCCAGAATCCAACTGCTTCTTACCATTTCACAGCTAACCAGATCTGAGCCATCATCTCTTACCTGTTACACTCTGGTGGCCTCCTTCCCAGTCTCCTTGATTCCACCCTTGCCTTTCCCCATCCCCAAAGTCTACTCTCAGCAGCCAAAACAGTCCCTTAAAAATCAATGTCAAGCAGTGTTCATCTTATACTGAAAACTCTGGACTGGATTTTTATTCCAGTCGGAATAAAAGTCCAAAACCTTATGATGGCCAATAACAAACTGTAAACGATTTCCCTTCTCCACACCCCTCTTACCTTTCTGGCTTCCTTTATTTCCACTTGCCTGTTTGCTATTCTGTTCCTGTAGACATCAACCATCCCTCCATTGTAGGATCCTTTCTCTATCCCTTCCCTATATCTGAATGCTTTTGCCTTAGATGTCAGCCGAGTTAATTCTGTTACTTCCTTCAAGGCTTTGCTCAGATTTTGCCTTCTCGATAATGACTCCCCAACTCGCACTCTAACACCCACTCCATCCTGACCCCAGGAACTCCTCTTCCCTTTCTTCTTCACATTAGTACTTTTTATCATACAACATTATGTATGTTAGTAATTTGCTAAAATGTAAGTTCTTTATGGGCATGCGCTTTTGTTACTTTTAAATTTTTTCCTTAGAGATAGACCTCAACAATTTAGTAGAGTTTAGGTATCCTGTTAAGTAAATTGGATGAATGGATAATAGAGAATTTTAAGGAAGGTCTACTGTGCAGACTTAATTTCCCTTATAAAATATGAGTCAAGACCAATTGCTGAGACTAAGATATGTAATTGAGGAATCAATTTTTAAAAGATATTTAAACTAGGATATTTGAACTATCTCTGAGGATGGAGATAGGGAGTCATCCAGGAGGAAATAAAAAATAAAGATTACTATCAATAAAGTGAAGCTTTAATTTAAAATAACCAAATGTACCATGACGATAGTATATATAATTATACTACTATCTTCAGAAATGCTTACTATGTAGACTATGGTGCACCGAGTAGTGACCCCTCAAAAGATGTTTATATTCTAATACCAGAGAATGATGGATATTACCTTAATGGTGAGAAAAATGATTGTTACCAATATTGAGAGGAGCTTGTCCTGTATTTCCTGTATAGACTCTAAATGGAATCACATATATTCTTTTTCTTTTTTTTTTTGACAGGCAGAGTGGACAGTGAGAGAGAGAGAGAAAGGTCTTCCTTTTGCCGTTGTTTCACCCTCCAATGGCCGCTGCGGCTGGCGCGCTGCGGCCAGCGCACCATGGCCGGCACACCGCGCTGATCCAAAGCCAGGAGCCAGGTGCTTCTCCTGGTCTCCCATGTGGGTGCAGGGCCCAAGCACTTGGGCCATCCTCCACTGCACTCCAGGGCCATAGCAGAGAGCTGGCCTGGAAGAGGAGCAACCGGGACAGAATCCGCGCCCCGACCAGGACTAGAACCCGGTGTGCTGGTGCCACAAGGTGGAGGATTAGCCTATTGAGCCATGGCGCTGGCCATATATAGTCTTATAATTGAGAAGCAGAGTTGGTTTTGAGGTAGACATGCAAAAGGTAAACACTCATATTCAGAGTGAAAGGCAATGTGAAGGTACAGATAGACACTGGAGTGATGCAACCACAAGCCAAGGGATGTGAAGGGTTCCCAGCAGCTAAACAAATCATGGAGAGAGGCCTAGAAGAGATTCCCCCAGAGTCTCTGGAGAGCATGTGGTCCTGTAGAACACCTTGATTTCAAACTTTTGGGCTCCAGAACTGAGGGGAAAGTATATTTCTGTTGTTGTAGTCCACCTAGTCTATAGTAACAGATTACAAAATGCCTAGGAATTCAAGACTGATTTTGGTAATTGAAAGTGGGGTGCTGCTATAACAAGCACCTAAAAGTGTAAGGACCGATATTGTGGTGTAGCAGGTTAAGCTGCTTCCTGTGAAGCTGCCATCACATACTGGCACTTATTTGTGTCCCGGCTGCTCCACTTACAATCCATCTCTCTGATAATGTCCTGGGAAAAGCAACAGAAGATGGCCCAACTGTTTGGGTCCCTGCTACCCATGTGGGATAGCCAGAAGAAAGAAGCTCTTGGCTCCTGGCTTCCTGGCTTTGGCCTGGTCCTGTCCTGGCTGATGTGGCCATTTGAGTGAGTGAACCAGCAGACTGATGATCTCTCTCTCTCTCTGCCTCCCCCTCTCTGTAACTCTGCCTTTCAAATAAATAAATAAAGCTTGGAAAAATTAAAAAATGAAAATGTGGACATGACTTTGTCAATGGAAAACGGATAGAGTGGAAGAGGAGTTTTGAAGTGCGTCACAGAAAGAGCTTACATTACCTTGAAGAGACAATTGGCAAAAATACAGTGCTTCTCTTGAAAGGACTCGGAAATTAAGAAGGCTGGGTGTGGGGAGCAACTCGGACTAGACTAAGTTACTGGAATTAAGACTTATTCTATGCATCTGCTCTCCCACAATATGGCGCTGAGAAGGGAGAAACAGCTTCTACACAGCTGCCTCCAGTTCCACCAATAAACTGTAGGACCTGCTCCTGATTGGAGGAGAGCAGCGTACTTGGCGTGTGGGTAGCAGAGTTGGGATTGGTGGAAGAGGACTATAAAGGAGGAGAGAGACAACATGCACGAGGAACATCTAAGGGGAACATCTGAGGGAACACCTGTGCAGCCCCCGAGAGAGCCGGCTGGCGGTGTGCCGCTCCCCTGCGGAAGTGGGGAAAGTGGCCAGGGGGAACCGCCCTTCCACGGAGGTGGAAGAGACGGTAGCCAACCCGGGAAGAACCAGCAGCAAACCCGGGGAGGGCCGAGCAGACAAAAGAACAGTGCAGGGTCCTGTGTCGTTCCTCCGCGAAGAGGGGGAGCGACAGCTGGGAAAAAAACAACCTGTGTAGTCTTTGTGAGGAACAGGGTGCTAGCATGTATGTGAACAAGGGAAACAGTTTTGGGATAAGTGTTTGGCATATCAGTTAAGATGCCACTCAGGACTCCTGTATCACATATCCAGTGTCTGGCTTCACATCCTACTCTACTCCCAAATCCAGCTGCCTGTTAATGCATATCCTGGAAGATAGCAGATGATGGCTCAACTAGTTGAGTCCCTACCACACATGTGGGTTACCTGTATTGAGTTTCTGGTTTCTGGATAGTTGGAGATTAAACTAGCAGATGGGAGGTTTCTGTTTCTGTGTACCTCTCCTCCAACTCTTTCTATCAAAATAAATATATAAACAAAAATGAATAAATTTAAAAACATTCTTATGAGGGATTACCAAGACATTGGGACTATATAATTGGAACCTGGAAGAAAAGTGATCCTTTCTATACGGTGACAGAAAATCAGCTGAATTACTTCTTGCAATTGCTTGAAAAGCAGAATGAACTTAGACACTTAGTTGGGGACAGTTCCAAGCAAAGTGTTGAGGGTGCAACCTGCTTTATTTCCTCTGCTTGTAGTAAAATGTGAGGAAGGAGATGAATTAAGGAAAGGCTGTTGAGTAAAAAGGAATCTGCAATTGATGATTTAGAAATTTCTCACTTTATGTAGCTTGGAAGAAGTACTAAAATTAGGAGACTTATTGTTAGGAAGGTGTGCTTTAAAAAGATGGACAAGTGTGTAGCTGAACAATCTTGAAGAATTAAAGTGTGAAAAGAAAGATCTACCCAGCTATTTTAGAAGATACTAGGGAGAGAATTTAAATTATACAGGAAAATTTCTATTTAACAATGTGAACCCCTAGTACATACATGGGAGACCCACAGGATATTTCACAATGTAATATCAGCATAGGCAATGCCATCTTAGACCAACAGGGAGAGAGACAGAATAAGATGAAAGAAAGCTGTCAGATTCCCCAAATTCTACCATTGAAAATAAATATACAGACAGAAAGAAATATCCAACACAAAATGTCAGAAGCGCTGCTGTTAAGAAATCTGGGGATTCCAAGACAGCTAAGTAGAGAAAAGACGTGCTGCTTTAGATGAGGGGAAAATAGCATAAGAAAAGGAGGAGAAGTGCATTCCCAGAGTAAAGTTGGAGAGAAGATTGCACTAAAAATTCTACAGAAGGAAGAAGGATGCTGGAGAGCAACGTGAACAGTGCAGGTGTGCAGCAATGAGCAGAGAAACCACACATGACTTCAGCAGCTGGGAACTGGAGGAGACGCCAGCTTTGGAGAGAGGTGAGAGCGGACTGCGGCAGCTCATACCACTGGTGATATTGCCTGAGAGAGAGCCTGGTGGCCCATACTGTCTTTGAGTCTAGCCTGAGCCCTAGCATGAGCCAGGATACCCATCTAATCCAGTGAAAGAAAAGCACATTTCTTTCTCCCCATCTCCCAGCAAGGGTACCTGGCAACTGGTGGGGAGAAGGTGCCATTTTGATACAAGTAGAGGCTGCAGCAGCCCTGATATACAAGTGTGATTGGGAGATTTTACCAGAGGGATAAATCCACGTTCCTACGGATGTTGAGTCTTCCTGGGAGGGTTGACAGGGAGCTGGGCACCCATGTAGGAATGTGAGGTACTCCCAACCT
Source organism: Oryctolagus cuniculus (assembly GCF_964237555.1). Taxonomy (NCBI): domain Eukaryota; kingdom Metazoa; phylum Chordata; class Mammalia; order Lagomorpha; family Leporidae; genus Oryctolagus; species Oryctolagus cuniculus. Next base: position 120,706,000 of record NC_091432.1, read on the forward strand.
CTCAACATATCACGGGATCCAGGGCTCAAAGTGGAGCACTCACAGGCAGCTGGCTCTGGGAGAGTCTCTGCTCTCTTCATGGATAGAGCAGGCTATCAGGACAGAGGAAATCCTCTGCAACCCTTGACTGTGGGAGCCTTGAGCAATGTGACTGTGGGAACTCTGTGACTACATGATACAGCTCAGGTGTAGCTTGGTCTATCATTGTATCTTTTGCCAGAGGCTCAGAGCTTCCTGACTGTCTAGGGTGGGTCATTGCAGAGGGATCTGTGCTCACACTGAGGACTGCATAGGTCCTTTGTGTGGTTCATGTGGTAGCTTGGGTGAGGCTTGTACTCAATGTGGGCTAACCATGGTCATTGATCACTTTGAAAAAGACAATGTGATTATGCCAGCAGATGTGATCATGACCTTCCCTCTCTGATAATAGAGACCTACCGTGCCCATTTTGGCTGTCATCCTGGATGCTTGGCCTACACTGGAGCAATAACCAGAGTTCCCTGGCCACATTCAGCACATGTCTCTGGGTACTCAGTGAAAGGGAAGACACTCCACTAAGTCCAAGAGGCATAGTTCTAAGATAAAAATTCATCATAGGAAGAAACCAACAAGTAGCACCACAAATACCTAAAAATAAATGCAGAAATTCAAAAAAGAAGTACAAGGAAGACAACATGACTCCCCCAAAGGAACGCAACAACACCTCAATATTAGAACATGAAGACAAAGAAATTGATGAAGTGCCTGAAAAGAAATTCAAAAGAATAATCACAGGATTACCTAGAAGTAATCAGAAGCAAATTCATGAATTCAAAAAATCCATACATGACATGGAGGAAAATTTTCCCATGAGATTGAGATTTTAAAGAGAAATAAAACTAAAATATGTCAAATGAAAACTGCAGTGGAAAGCCTTAACAACAGACTTGGTGAGGCAAAAGAAAGAATATCTGAAGACAAATTCCAAAGACAAATCTTTGGAAATATCTCAACCAGACCAATGAAAATTAGAAATTAGAAAAGTTAAAAATAGCATATGAGATATATAGAATACTATCAAACAACCCAATATATGGGTCTTAGGAGTTTTTGAAGGTGTGGAAAGAAAGAATGTATTACATAGCTTATTTGGTGAAATAATTATAGAAAACTTTCCTAAATCTGAGAAAGAAAGGGATTTCCAGGTACACAAGGCTCAGAACTAATAGACATGATCAGAAAGGATCTTCACCACAACACATTGTAGTCAAACTTTCAACACAGAAACATAAACAGACAATTCTAAAATGTGCACAAGAGAAATGTCAGATTATTTTTAGATGTCCAGTTAGACTCACTGCTGATTTCTCATCAGAAATCCTACAGTGTAGAAGAGAATGGAGAGATATAGTCCAACTATTTTTTGAAAAAAAAAAAAAGATTTATTCATTTACTTGAAAGGCAGAGTTACACAGAGAAAAGGAGAGGCAGAGAAAGAGATGGAGGTCCTCCATCCGCTGGTTCACTCCCCAACTGTCCACAATGGTTGAAGCTTCACCAATCTGAAGCCAGGAGCCAGGAGCTTATTCTGGGTCTCCCACGTGGGTGCAGTGACCCAAGGAATTGGGCCATCTTCTACTGCTTCCCGAGGCCATAGCAGAGAGCTGGATCAGATGTGGAGCAGCCAGGACTTGAACTGGTGCCCATATGGGATGCTAGCATTGAAGGTGGTGGCCTCCTAGTCCACCCAAAATACTGTACCCTTTAAAGCTCTCATTTATGAATGAAGGTGAAAAAAAGATTTTGTATAACAAATAAAAATTCAAAGATTTTTTTCACCACTCATCAAGCCTTATAAATGATGTGTAAGGATGTGTTATGCAGAAGCTGAGCCACAGGAGCCGCCAGGGCCGCCGGACCCTCCGGAGCCGCAGAGTCTGTGTGCCAGCTCTGGAAGGAGAAGTGAGCTGAAAACCTCTCAGTAACCCGAGACATTGGCGGGGAAAGGCAGAAAAAGCTTGCAGAGACCGAGGCCTGAAACCCCACTGGGGAAAGTTCACCAGGCTGGCTGGAGGAGAGAAAAAATCGAATAAATAAGGGGAACCTGCAGGGACATTTAGCCTCTCTCTCCACTCACCTTACAAAGCCGAGCAAGACAAAGGGCAGGCGCCATTTTACGTAAGTAAAGCAGTGCTCGCCATTTTGCATATGTAAAGCGGGTGTCTCTCATTAGCCAAGCAGAAAAACCTGACTCTGGTAAGCAAGCGAATACCCACAGGGGCCAGATTTCATACATCAACTACTCTCAATTCCACTCAGCTGTGTGGAATTACTTCCCAACTGAGTCAAAAAAAAAAAAAAAAAAAAGAGAGAGAGAGAGAGAGAGAGAGCGAGAGCGAGCAAGGGAACAATCAAGGTGAATCACCTTTGGCACACCCTTAACCCTGTAGAACCAGAGCTCTCTGGCCACACCCATCAAAGCCTCTAAGGATCCATCAAAAGCAGACAGTCCTCTTAATCTAGAGTCACAGTATAAGGAGAAAAAAACAAAGAATATCTCCAATATCACAAATGCAAGAGCCGAGGTAACAAGAACAAAGAAGACACTATGACGCCCCCAACTGAAATAGACATCCCAATTCAAGATTATGAAGATGATGAGATAGAAGAAATGCAAGAAGCAGATCTCAAAAAATTGATAAGAACATTAAGAAGTTCTCAAAAACAAATTCTCGAACTACAGAAATCCTTAATGGACAAGATAGAAAATCTCTCTCGTGAAAATGAAATGTTAAGGAGGAATCAAAATGAAATGAAACAACTAGTAGAAAATGAAACTGTGATAGTGATGAGAAATCATAATGAAGTGAAGAATTCAATAGATCAAATGACAAACACATTAGAGAGCCTTAAAAACAGAATGGGTGAAGCAGAAGGGAGAATATCAGACTTAGAAGACAGAGAACAGGAAAATATACAATCAAACCAAAGAAAAGAAGAGGAAATTAGAAATCTAAAACATATTGTCGGGCATCTTCAGGATACTATTAAAAAACCCAACATTCGGGTTCTAGGAGTTCCTGAAGGCATGGAGAGGGAGAAAGGATTAGAAGGCCTTTTTAGTGAGATATTAGCAGAAAATTTCCCAGGTTTGGAGAAGCACAGAGACATCCTAGTACAAGAAGCTCATAGAACCCCTAATAAACATGACCCAAAGAGATCCTCACCACGACACATTGTAATTAAACTCACCACAGTGAAACATAAAGAAAAGATCCTAAAATGTGCAAGAGAGAAACGTCAGATTACTCTCAGAGGATCTCCAATCAGAATCACAGCTGACTTCTCATCAGAAACCCTACAAGCTAGGAGGGAATGGCGAGATATAGCCCAGGTACTAAGAGAGAAAAACTGCCATCCCAGAATATTATATCCTGCTAAGCTCTCATTTGTGAATGAAGGTGAAATAAAGACCTTTCACAACAAACAGAAATTGAAAGAATTTCTGGCCACTCGTCCAGCCCTGCAAAAGATGCTTAAAGATGTGTTACACACAGAAACACAGAAACACGGTCATCAATATGAAAGAAGGTAAATGAAGGAACTCACACCAAAAGATCACAGGAAGTTCAAAACATATATCAGAAAATATCTTTGGCAAATGGCAGGGCAAAGCTACTACTTATCAATAGTCACATTGAACGTTAATGGCCTGAACTTTCCAGTTAAAAGACACCGATTGGCTGATTGGCTTAAGGAACAAAACCCATCTATTTGCTGCTTACAAGAAATACATCTTTCCAACAAAGATCCATACAGACTGAAAATGAAAGGCTGGAAAAAGATCTACCATGCCAACAGAAATGAAAAAAGAGCGGGCGTAGCCATCTTAATATCGGACAACATAAACTTTACCACAAAAACTGTTAGGAGAGACAAAGAGGGGCACTATATAATGATTAAGGGATCAATTCAACAGGAAGATATAACGATTATCAATGTATATGCACCTAATTACAGGGCACCGGTTTATTTAAAATATTTGTTAACGGACTTAAAGGGAGACTTAGACCCCAATACAATAGTACTGGGGGACTTCAATACACCACTCTCAGAAATAGACAGATCAACAGGGCAGAAGATCAACAAGGAGACAGTAGATTTAAACGACACTATAGCCCAAATGGATCTAACAGATATATACAGAACTTTTCATCCTACACGGAAAGCATTTACATTCTTTTCAGCAGTACATGGAACCTTCTCTAGGATTGACCACATACTAGGCCATAAAGCAAGTCTCAGCAAATTCAAAAGAATTAGAATCATACCATGCAGCTTCTCAGACCATAAAGGAATGAAGTTGGAAATTAGCAACTCAGGAATCCCTAGAGCATATGCAAACACATGGAGATTGAACAACATGCTCCTGAATGAACAATGGGTCATAGAAGAAATTAAAAGAGAAATCAAAAATTTTCTGGAAGTAAATGAGGATAACAGCACAACATACCAAAACTTATGGGATGCAGCAAAAGCAGTGTTAAGAGGAAAGTTTATATCAATAGGTGCCTACATCAAGAAATTGGAAAGGCACCAAATAGATGAGCTTTCACGGCATCTCAAGGATCTAGAAAATCTGCAGCAAACCAGACCCAAATCTAGTAGGAGAAGAGAAATAATTAAAATCAGAGAAGAAATCAACAGGATTGAATCCAAAAAAAATTACAAAAAATCAGCCAAACGAGGAGCTGGCTTTTTGAAAAAATAAACAAAATTGACACTCCATTGTCCCAACTAACTAAAAAAAGAAGAGAAAATACCCAAATCAATAAAATCAGAGATGAAAAAGGAAACTTAACAACAGACACCACAGAAATAAAAAGAATCATCAGAAATTACTACAAGGACCTGTATGCCAGCAAACAGGGAAACCTATCAGAAATGGATAGATTCCTGGACACATGCAACCTACCTAAATTGACCCACGAAGACATAGAAAACCTAAACAGACCCATAACTGAGACAGAAATTGAAACAGTAATAAAGGCCCTCCCAACAAAGAAAAGCTCAGGACCAGACGGATTCACTGCTGAATTCTACCAGACATTTAAAGAAGAACTAACTCCAATTCTTCTCAAACTATTCAGAACAATCGAAAAAGAGAGAATCCTCCCAAATTCTTTCTATGAAGCCAGCATCACCTTAATTCCTAAGCTGGAAAAAGATGCAGCATTGAAAGAGAATTACAGACCCATATCCCTGATGAACATAGATGCAAAAATCCTCAATAAAATTCTGGCCAATAGAATGCAACAACACATCAGAAAGATCATCCACCCAGACCAAGTGGGATTTATCCCTGGTATGCAGGGATTGTTCAACATTCGCAAATCGATCAATGTGATACACCACATTAACAGACTGCAGAAGAAAAACCATATGATTATCTCAATAGATGCAGAGAAAGCATTTGATAAAATACAACACCCTTTCATGATAAAAACTCTAAGCAAACTAGGTATGGAAGGAACATTCCTCAATATAATCAAAGCAATTTATGAAAAACCCACGGCCAACATCATATTGAATGGGGAAAAGTTGGAAGCTTTTCCACTGAGATCTGGTACCAGATAGGGTTGCACACTCTCACCACTGCTATTCAATATAGTTCTGGAAGTTCTAGCCAGAGCTATTAGGCAAGAAAAAGAAATTAAAGGGATACAAATTGGGAAGGAAGAACAAAAACTATCCCTCTTTGCAGATGATATGATTCTTTACTTAGGGGACCCAAAGAGCTCTATTAAGAGACTATTGGAACTCATAGAAGAGTTTGGCAAAGTAGCAGGATATACAATCAATGCACAAAAATCAACAGCCTTTGTATACACAGGCAATATCATGGCTGAGAAAGACCTTCTAAGATCAATCCCATTCACAATAGCTACAAAAACAATCAAATACCTTGGAATAAACTTAACCAAGGACTTTAATGATCTCTACGATGAAAATTACAAAACCTTAAAGAAAGAAATAGAAGAGGATACCAAAAAATGGAAAAATCTTCCATGCTCATGGATTGGAAGAATCAATATCATCAAAATGTCCATTCTCCCAAAAGCAATTTATAGATTCAATGCAATACCAATCAAGATACCGAAGACCTTCTTCTCAGATCTGGAAAAAATGATGCTGAAATTCATATGGAGACACAGGAGACCTCGAATTGATAAAGCAATCTTGTACAACAAAAACAAAGCCGGAGGCATCACAATACCAGATTTCAGGACATACTATAGGACAGTTGTTATCAAAACAGCATGGTACTGGTACAGAAACAGATGGATAGACCAACGGAACAGAATCGAAACACCAGAAATCAATCCAAACGTCTACAGCCAGCTCATATTTGATCAAGGATCCAAAACCAATCCCTGGAATAAGGACAGTCTATTCAATAAATGGTGCTGGGAAAACTGGATTTCCACATGCAGAATCATGAAGAAATACCCCTACCTTTCACCTTACACAAAAATCCACTCAACGTGGATTAAAGACTTAAATCTATGACCCAACACCATCAAATTACTAGAGAGCATTGGAAAAACCTTGCAAGATATAGGTACCGGCAAAGACTCTTGGAAAATACCCCAGAAGCACAGGCAGTCAAAAACAAAATTAACATTTGGGATTGCATCAAATTGAGAAGTTTCTGTATTTCAAAAGAAACAGTTAGGAAAGTGAAGAGGCAACCGACAGAATGGGAAAAAATATTTTCAAACTATGCAACAGATAAAGGGTTGATAACCAGAATCTACAAAGAAATCAAGAAACTCCACAACATCAAAACAAACAACCCACTTAAGAGATGGGCCAAGGACCTCAACAGACATTTTTCAGAAGAGGAAATCCAAATGGCCAACAGACACATGAAAAAATGTTCAAGATCACTAGCAATCAGGGAAATGCAAATCAAAACCACAATGAGGTTTCACCTCACCCTGGTTAGAATGGCTCACATTCAGAAATCTACCAACAATAGATGCTGGAGAGGATGTGGGGAAAAAGGGACACTAACCCACTGTTGGAGGGAATGCAAACTGGTAAAGCCACTATGGAAGTCAGTCTGGAGATTCCTCAGAAACCTGAATATAACCCTACCATTCAACCCAGCCATCCCACTCCTTGGAATTTACCCAAAGGAAATTAAATTGGCAAACAAAAAAGGAGTCTGCACATTAATGTTTATTGCAGCTCAATTCACAATAGCTAAGACCCGGAACCAACCCAAATGCCCATCAACAGAAGACTGGATAAAGAAATCATGGGACATGTACTCTATCGAATACTATACTGCAGTCAAAAACAATGAAATCCGATCATTTGCAACAAGATGGAGGAATTTGGAAAACATCATGCTGAGTGAATTAAGCCAGTCCCAAAGGGACAAATATCATATGTTCTCCCTGATCAGCGACAACTAACTGAGCACCAAAAGGGAAACGTGTTGAAGTGAAATGGACACTATGTGAAACAGTGACCTGATCAGCACTTGTCCTGACGGTTGATGTACAAGGTAATACTTTATCCATTTTAGTATTGTTTTGTTCTAGTACTATTGGTTGAACTCTGTAATTAACACACAATTATTCTTAGGTGTTTAAATTTTAACTGAAAAGTGATCCCTGTTAGGAATCTGGAAAGCATTATGCTGAATGAAATAAGCCAGTCCCAAAGGGACAAATACCATATGTTCTCCCTGATTGGTGACAACTAACTGAGCACCAAAAAGGAAACCTGTTAAAGAGAAATGAACATTATGAAACGGTGACTTGATCAGCCTTTGCCCTGACTGTTGATGAACAACTTAATACGTTATCCCTCTTAGTATTTTTTTTGTTTATTTGTTCTACTTAATACTTTTGGTTGAATACTGTAATCAATACAAAGTTATTCTCAAGTGTTGAAACTTAACTGAAAAGTGATCGCTGTTAAATAAAAGAGTGGGAGTAAGAGAGGGAAGAGATGTGCAATTCGGGACATGCTCAAGCTGACTTACCTCAAATGGTAGAGTTAGAAACATACCAGGGGATTCCAATTCAATCCCATCAAGGTGGCATGTACTAATGCCATCTCACTAGTCCCAGCAATCAATTTCTGTTCACAATTGATCATAATGATAGGATTAAGAGCCAAAGGGAGCACATAAACAAGACTAGTGTCTGCAAATACTAGCTGATAGAATCAAAAAGGGAGAGAATGATCCAACATGGGAAGCAAGATACACAGCAGACCCATAGAATGGCAGATATCCTAAACAGAACTCTGGCCTCAGAATCAGCCCTTAAGGCATGCAGATCTGGCTGAAAAGCCCATGAGAGTATTACAGGCATGGAAAGCCAAAACACTCTGGAAAAAAAAAAAAACCTACATGAAAGATCTCCGCGAGTGAGATCCCAGTGAAAAGAACAGGTCATCAAAGAAGAAGATACCTTTCTCTGAAGGGAGGAGCGAACTTCTACTTTGACTACAACCTTGTCTAAATATGATCAGAGTCGGTGAACTCAAATGGCTTCCATAGCCTTGGCAACTCATGACAAGAGCCTAGGGTGATTACTGAGACCATAAACAAGAGTGTCAATTTTTTACGTCAACAACAGGAGTCACTGTGCACTTACTCCTCATGTAGGATCTGTGTCCTTAACATGCTGTACATTGTGATTTAATGCTATAACTAGTACTCAAACAGTATTTTTCACTTGGTGTTTCTATGTGGGTGCAAACTTTTGAAATCTTTACTTAATATATGCTAAACTGATCTTCTGTATATAAAGAGAATTGAAAATGAATCTTGATGTGAATGGAAGGGGGAGGGAAAGGGAAAGGGGAGGGTTGCAGGTGGGAGGGAAGTTATGGGGGGGAATCCATTGTAATCCATAAGCTGTACTTTGGAAATTTATATTCATTAAATAAAAGTTAAAAAAAAAGAAAAGAAAAAACTAAAGGACAAGCATTGCAGCATAGAAAAAAAAAGGATGTGTTACGCAGACAAACACAGAAAGATAGTTATCATTATGAAAGAATATGAAGGCAGAAAATTTCCAAGTAAAAGTATAAAGGAAATACAAGCAAACAATGGGGATATTTATAGAAAATGGCAGGGCCAACTAGTTACTTATAAATAGTAACTGTGAATTTATAGGGCCTAAATTTTTCAATTTCAATTAATTTTTCAATACAGACTGGCTGAATAGATTAAAGAAAAGACCATATATTTGCTGCCTAAAACAAATACACCTCAGCAACAAAGATGCATGCAAACTGAAAGTGCAAGGATGGGAAAAAGTTAGTCTACATTAATGGAAAGCAAAAATGAGCAGGTGTAGCCATCCTAATATCAGATTTTAAAACAAAGATTTTTTTTTAACTTTTATTTAATGAATATAAATTTCCAAAGTACGATTTATGGGTTACAATGGCTTCACCCCATACCGTCCCTCCCACCCACAGCCCTCCCCTTTCCCACTCCCTCTCCCCTTCCATTCACATCAAGATTCATTTTCGATTATCTTAATATACAGAAGATCAGCTTAGTATACATTAAGTAAGGATTTCAACAGTTTGCTCCCACACAGAAACATAAAGTGAGGAATAATAGATGATTTTTTTAAAATGATGATGAAATCAGATCAGACCTATTGTCATGTTTAATCCCAGTGAGAGTCAAGTTGGGAGTTGATAATTTTTTTTTTTTTACAGAGGATCAGTTTAGTATGCATTAAGTAAAGATTTCAACAGTTTGCACCCCCATAGAAACACAAAGTGAACACAAACACTGTCAAAAGACACAAAGAAGGGCAATATGTAAATTAAGGAATCAATTCAACAGGAAGCTATGACTATAAAAATGGATAGGAATCCAATGGATTGGCCCTTGGTTATTTCAAAAATTTTAATATGTCTAAAGGGAGACATAGACTCCAATACAATACACATGAGGGACTTTAACGCCCTACTTTCATCAATGGGCAGATCAACTAGACAAAAAATCAGCAAGGAAACAACAAAGCTAATCTATCCTATGCACCAAATGTACCTAACTTATATCTACACAACCTTTCATCACACATATGGAGAGTACACATTCTTTTCATCAGTGAATGGAATTTTCTCTAGGATAGACCATATGCTAGAACATAAAGCAAGTCTCAACACATTAAAAAAATTGAAATCATATCATGCATCTTTTCTGACCAAATTAGAATGAAATCGGAAATTAACTACTCAAAAATCTCTAGAAAGCATGCAAACACATGGAGACTGAACAACATACTCCTAAATGAACAGTGAGTAATAAAAAATCAAATGGGAAATAAAAAAATCTGTGCAAGTGAATGAAGATAACAATACAACATATCAATACTTCTGGGATACAGTGCTTAGAGAGAAGTTTGCAGCAATTGGTGCCTATATGGAGAAGTTGGAATGGTACCAAATAAATGAGCTATCAATGCATCTCAAGGACCTATAAAAACAACAACAAACAATGCAAAATTAGTTGGAGTAAAGAAATAAGAGTAGAGAAGAAATAAACAAAATTGAAACAAAAAATACAAAAGATCAGTGAACTGCAGAGCTAGTTTTTTGAAAGCATAAACTAAATTGAAATACTACTGACCCAACTAATCCAAAAACAAGGTAATGAAATCAGAGATGAAAAAGGAGATATAAGAACAGATACCATAGAAATAAAAGGAAACATTAGGAATTTCTACAAATAGCTATATGCCAACAAATTGGAAAATCTAGAATAAATGGATAGATTCCTGGACACATAACTCTACCAAAATTGAGTCACAAAGACATAGAAATCCTAAGCAGATTAATAACCAAGACAGAGTTTGAAGCAGTAATAAAGACCCTCCCAACACAGAAATGCCCAGGACTGGAGGCTTCTTTGATGAATTCTACCAGACTTTTAAAGAAGAAGTAATTCTTCTCATGCTATTCAAAACAATCGAAAGAGAGGGAATCCTCTCAAACTCCTTCTATGAGACTGGCATTACCTTAATTCCAAAATCCTAAAACAAGGTACAACAAAGAGAACTATCCATATCACTGATGAACACAGTGCAAAAAATCCTCAATGAAGTTCCAGTGAATGAAATCCAACACAACATCAGAAAGATCATTCGATTGGACCAAGTGGGATTTATCCTTGTTATTCAGGGTTCAATGTACACAAATGAATCAATCCAAATATATCATATTAACAAACTGAAGAATAAAAACATATGGTTATCTCAATAGGTGCAGAGAAAGCATTTGATAAAATATAATGTCCTTTAATGACAAAAATCTTAAGTAAATTGTGTGTAGAGGAACATTCCTCAACACAATCAAGGCAATTTATGACAAAATCACAGCCACCATCACACTGAATGGAGAAAACTTGGAAGCATTTCACTAAGATCCAGAACCAGACAAAGATGTCCACTTTCACCATTGCTACTCAATGTAGTCCTGGAAGTGTTAGCCAGAGCCATTAGGCAAGAAAAAGAAAGCTAAGGAATACAAAAGAGTTGAGGAAGTTAAACTATCCCTATTGACAGAAGACATGATTTTTTTTATATAGAGGAACCAAAATTCTGCACCAAGAGACTATTGGAACTCAAAAAAGAGTTTGGTAAAATTGCAAGATATAAAATTAACACACAAAAATCAATACCCTTTGTATAAAGAAAAAAAAATGCCATGGCTAAGAAGGAACTTCTTTTTTTTTTTTTTTTGACAGGCAGATTGGACAGTGAGAGAGAGAGAGTCAGAGAGAAAGGTCTTCCCTTTTCCGTTGGTTCACACCACAATGGCTGCTGCTGCCGGCGCGCTGCAGCTGGCGCACCGCACTGATCCCAAGCCAGGAGCCAGGTGCTTCTCCTCGTCTCCCATGTGGGTGCGGGGCCCCAGCACTTGGGCCATCCTCCACCGCACTCTCGGGCCACAGCAGAGAGCTGGACTGGAAGAGGAGCAACCAGGACAGAATCTGGCACCCTGACTGGGACTAGAAGCCAGTGTGCTGGAGCCGTAGGTGAAGGATTAGCCTATTGAGCCATGGTGCCGGCCTAAGAAGGAACTTCTAAAATCAGCCCCTTTCACAATAGCTGAAATCAAATTTAAATACTTTGGAATAAATTTAACCAAGGAAGTGAAAGCTCTGTATGATGAAAATTACAAAACTTTAAAGAAAGAAGACACAAGAAAATGGAAAAATCTTCCATGTTTGTGTATTGGAAGAATTAATGTAATCAAAAGCATTTTATAGGTTCAATGTGATCCCAATCAAAACACCAAAGACATTCTTTTCAGATCTAGGAAGAATGATGCTAAAATTCATATGGAAACACAAGGGGCCCTGAATAGCTAAAGCAATCTTAAGCAACAAAAACAAAGCTGGAGGCATCACAATTCCAGATTTCAGGACATACTACAGGGAAATTATAATAAAAACAATCTGGTATTGGTACAAAAAAAACATGTGGACCAATAAATAGAATAGAAACTGCAGAAATCAGTCCACACATCCACAACAAACTGATCTTTAACAAAGGAACTAAAATCAATTCCTAGAGAAATGATAGTTTCTTCTAGAAATGTCATCGAAAAGTTTGATCTCTGCTTGCAGAAGTGTGAAACAAGAGCCCCACCTTATACCTTACACAAAAATAAGCTCAGAATGCATTAACGATATAAATCTATGACCTGATTTCATCAAATTACCAGAGGAAAACATTGGGGAAACTCTGAAAGACATTGGCATAGGCAAAGATTTCTTGGAAAAGACCCCATAAACAATCAATCAAAGCAAAAATAGACAAATCAGATTACATCAAGCAGAGGGGCTTCACAACTGTAAAGGAAACACTCAGCAAAGTGAAGAGACAGCTGACAGAATGGGAGAAAATATTTGCAAAGTATGCAAGTAATAAAGGATTAATCTCCAGAATCGATATAAAGCTCAAGAATCTCAACAACAACAAGTAAGCAATCCAATTTATGAAATGGGCAAAGAAGTTGAACAGGTAGTTTTCAAAAGAGGATATTTAAATGGCCACAGACACATGAAAAAATGCTCAGGATCACTAGCCATGAGGGAAATCAAAATCAAAACCACAATGAGGTTTCACTTCATCCAATGTAGAATGGCTATTGTGCAGAAATCAACAAACAATCAATGTTGGCGAGGATGTGGGGAAAAGGTACCCCAATCCACTGCTGGTAGGAATGTAAAATAGTACAGCCACTGTGCAAGACAGTATGGAGATACCTCAGAAAGCTTAAAATAAACCTATCATATGACCCAGCAATACCATTTCTGGGAACTTACCCAAATGAAATGAAATCAGCATATGAATGAGTTTTCTGTACCTGTATGCTTATTGCAGTTCAGTTCACAAGAGCTAAAATATGGATTCAGCCCAGATGTCCATCAACTGATGATAAGCAAAATTGACACTTTGAGATTTGATGATTGTTTACAACCCTTGTCTTTATTGTTGAAAAACAGTGTTCTTTTCTTCTTACTAGTTGTTGAGCTCCTTAGTTAGTGTGAGGTTAATCTTTTGAGTAGGTAATTAAAAGTGGATCCTCTTGGGGCTGGCACCATGACTCACCTGGTTAATTCTCCACCTGCGGTGCCGGCATCCCATATGGGTGGTGAGTTCTAGTCTCGGTTGCTCCTCTTCCAGTCTAGCTCTCTGCTGTGGCCCAGGAGGGCAGTGGAGGATGGCCCAAGTGCTTGGGCCCTTGCACCCATGTGGGAGACCAGGAGGAAGCACCTGGCTCCTGGCTTCGGGTAGGCACAATGCCGGCCATAGCGGCCATTTTGGGGGTGAGCTAGTGGAAGGAAGACCTTTCTCTCCGTTTCTCTCTCTCACTGTCTATAACTCTACATGTCAAAAAAAAAAAAGTAGGTCCTCTTAAGAGAGAAAGGAGGGTGAAGAGGGGAGTGTGGGCGGGAGGGAGTATAGGGTGGCAAGTACCCCTGTACTCCTAATCTGTATAAATGAAATACATGGAATTTGTTCACACTAAAAATGTTTAATAAAAAATAACAGAAAAAAGGAAAGAAAAGAACAGAAATACACAGAACAGAAATGGGAATTTTAATGCATTCAAGGGTTAGGGATAGAAAAAGCAAGTGTGTCAAATCTTCAAGGATATGAATTCTAAGGCACTAGAGCAAGTATAAACAAATACTTTACTAGAGGTTTAATTATTGAGAAGTTTCCTGAAGGTAAAATGGATGAGGGGAATCAGCTGACTGGAGTTCTCAATGAAATCAAAGAGTGCATTAAGAGGGAGTGAGGCTGTGGAATTGTAAGAGACTGAGGTCAAAGAAAGGAACTACTAAATTAGCAATATTAAGAGTATATACTGTTGATCTTCTGTGTATAAGGGTAATTGAAAATGAATCTTGATGGAGAATGGGATGGGAGAGGGAGTGGGAAATGGGATGGTTGAGGGTTGGAGGGAGGTTATGGAGGGAAAAGCCGCTATAATCCAAAAGTTGTGCTTTTGAAATTTATATTTATCAAATAAAAGTTAAAAAAAAGAGTGAATGGTTCCTACTGATAATGACATCTAGTGGGTGGTCTTGCTATGGAGAGTAGACATACATTAGTTGCATGGTAGAGATAAACAAAGAGGCAAGGTTGAGTCTTTGAGGGTCTGGAGCACATGACAATGGGTAATATGGATTACAAAAATGGAGATGATATTCTATACTGTAAAAGGTGTTTTCAAAACTTGGAAAATATGATTTATGAAAAAACTACTCATGAATTTCTAAATTTTTGCAGCAAAATAAACTTATTTTTAATTCAACTTCTCCATAAACATTTTGAAGTGCCCTCAAATTGTAGGTTACTGTCCTCAAAGATTTTGAGCCTACACAAAGACAAAGTTATTCTTTGCAGATCCAGAGATTTAGGGAAAAAAAAGAAAGTGAAAAAGATGCTGAGAGAAAAGCCAATAGGAGAAAGAGTAAAAAATATTGTGGGGCCGGAGCCATGGCTCACTAGGCTAATCCTCCGCCTGCGGTGCCATAACTCCGGGTTCCAGTCCTGGTTGGGGTGGTGGTTCTGTCCCGGTTGCTCCTATTCTAGTCCAGTTCTCTACTGTGGCATGGGAAGGCAGTGCAGGATGGCCCAAGTGCTTGGGTCCTGCACCTGCATGGGAGACCAGGAGGAACCACCTGGCTCCTGGCTTTGGATTGGCGCAGTGCACCAGTCGTAGCGGCCATTTTTGGGGTGAACCAACAGAAGAAAGACCTTTCTCTCTGACTCTCTCATTCTCTCTCTCTCTCTCTCTTTTTTTTTTTTTTTTTTTTTTGACAGGCAGAGTGGACAGTGAGAGAGAGAGACAGAGGGAAAGGTCTTCCTTTTGCCGTTGGTTCGCCCTCCAACGGCCACCACGGCAGGCGCGCTGCGGCCGGCGCAATGCGGCCGGCGCACCGCGCTGATCTGATGGCAGGAGCCAGGTACTGATCCTGGTCTCCCATGGGGTGCAGGGCCCAAGGACTTGGGCCATCCTCCACTGTACTCCCTGGCCACAGCAGAGAGCTGGTCTGGAAGTGGGGCAACCAAGACAGAATCCGGCGCCCCGACCGGAACTAGAACCCTGTGTGCTCCTGCCTCAGGTGGAGGATTAGCCTAGTGAGCCGCGGCGCTGGCCTCTCTCTCTCATTGTCTAACTCTGCCTGTCAAAAAAAAAATATTGTGGGATCATCTTCTCAGGACTTGAATGTATTTAGATCCCTTGGTCCCAGAATAAACCCCTACAACCTTATAATATCTATTTTTATGATAATCATTGGTGCTTTAAAAATATAACTGATGTGCTCTGTCCATCCTCGAAGCCTCAGAATCACCCTGTCTTTTTATTTTCTAAATTCTCTATAGATGTTGAATTAAATACAAATAGGTGACCTTCTCATTTCGATTCCAATTCATTTTAATGATATAAGGTCTATTAGAGTTATAATATAATCTCATTGCCCCAAGTAGCTTGAATGTTACAATGGCTATCCTTTTTCCTATTATTTTAAAAATTCAATAATAACTTAAGTGTGGATTTTAACCTTTTTATTTTGAAACACATCACAGGTAATGAAGAATCTACAAAAACATATGCTTATAGAGTTACATATAAATATAATTTAAGAGGTATTCATAAAGCAAAGTACATTAACTACCAACTTGGTTAAGACTGCATCATTTCAAGTTACCTAGAAGTTACTCTCTTGGGTCCCAAACCCAATTAAATTCCATTGCCCTTCTCAGAGTTAAAATCATTTCTCTTGATATTGTGATAATCATCTCTGTACCTTTCTAATTTCATCTCTGTCTATATTCTAAACTGCATATCTTTAATTTTTGAAATTTATAAAAATAGACTTATTGAAGGGCTAGTGCTGCACTACAGTAGATTAAGCCACTGTTTGTAAGGCCAGCATTCCCTATCAGAATGCCCATTCAAGTTCTGGCCACTCTGCTTCTGAATCAACTCCCTGTTCACGCACCTGGGAAGGCAGCAGATGATGGATCAAGTGCCTGGTCCTCTACCACCCATGAGGGAGTCCAGAATGGAGTTCCTGTTGATACTTATAATTGTAAATCACTCATTTTTCCAGCACAGCTTTAAGCACCACCTTTTCTGTTACATCTTCCCAGCCCCTCTACCAGATCCCATGTACTCTTTGACAGAACATTTTACGATTCTTTATTTTTCAGGAATTTCTATATTCTGCCCTGTGATATAATTTTACATCTTGTATATTTACTCTTGGCTCATTAGTCTGTTAAAAACAGTGTTTGTCTCAGATTTCTCTGTATCTTCAATTGTACTAAAATTAGAGAATGTGCATAATTTATGCATATAAAATGCTTATTAAATATGCATTGTTGAAAACTACAGTATATATTTGGATGGCAAACCTTTATTACATATTCCCCAAAGCCTATATAGCTCAATAATAAATATATCTCATCTATTTCTCATCTCAGTAGGCCATTGTGCACGACCGGCTTAGTGTTTGACTTCAATTACATTCTCAATAGCTTTTTTTCATCTTCCTAGCACTATGCTTGATATCTGTTAACCTGCATCTGTCTAATATTGAAATCTTTGCTCAAAAGAAAACAATTGAGTAAACAAAGTGTAAGTGTGTGAAGGATTAATCAGAGTCAGGGCTCTTAATTCTTTGCTGCTAGAGTGAAGCAAGTGTAATGAGGGGAGATCCAATTATATAAGCATGCAGAATAGGGAACAGCCCTTGAGACCTTCTGGGGAGATGCAGCCGTGTTTTTCTTGGTCCCTGCTGGAAGAAGTACAATGGTTCCCAAGGCTTTAAGGCTCAGAGCCCCAGGATGCTGGTCTTTCAGAAACAGTTCTCTAGAAAATGCTTTTGCCTCATCCAAGCCAAAGAACAAGTGTATCTGGGAAAGCTAAAGTGAATTCCCTCAAGCTCAAAGCATACAGAGCACAATACAACTTCCTTCTGAAAAGGAAATGAAGTGTTTTATTTCTTTATTTATTAGATTTGTTGCTAACCGTACCCTGTGCCAGAGGCCCCAAGGCAGAAAAGCTTATTGTAAAATAATAGAGATAATTAAATTTTATATTATGAAACAGCAATCAATGCAGCAAAACTAGTATCTGGTCCATTGGGGATATTGAAACTAAAGAGGTGGGTTCTGCATGATGTCCCAAGGCCAAACACTCCTGCTATCTCTATTCCTTGCTCCCTTCCTCATCCATTAATATTTATTAAGAATTGTGGTTCCTGGGCACTTCACATATTTTTTTCTCATAAAAAGTGAAATGAGAGCTTAA
Organism: Oryctolagus cuniculus; assembly: GCF_964237555.1. Taxonomy (NCBI): domain Eukaryota; kingdom Metazoa; phylum Chordata; class Mammalia; order Lagomorpha; family Leporidae; genus Oryctolagus; species Oryctolagus cuniculus. The sequence goes on from NC_091432.1 coordinate 120,723,868, forward strand.
TTATATAACAACAGAGGGCAGTTTCTTCTGGATAATGATTTGCGTATTGACCCAAGAAGCACCTCAAGAACATATACCATCACCCTTAGACATACTTCTAAAATTGGGTAACTTTTTCCTCAGAGAGTTTTTGCTTCTTGGGTGCAGCTATTGGCCTGTTGTAACTTTCTTCCTTACAACTCCCAGTGTTGCATCATTGCTTCTGTTCATCCATGTGTAATTCCACATATTTACTCCCGCCCAGCTGATTACAGCACTCTCTTAAACCCCTAGTTTCCTTTGAAACTTTGTCTGCATTGTGACATGGAATTTGCACTGTTGAGTAAATATATTTGTAAAGGGATTTTCTAGAAGAATAACAAATTAAAATGTTTGATTTAGTGTCTAGAAGACATGAGTTTAAGTTTGATTTTCTCATTTATGATCCTTGGAAAAGTTACTTAGTACTTTTTATTTTTAAAAATATTTATTTGAGAGGCAGAGTGGATGAGAGAGAAAGAGAGAGAGAGAAAGAGAAATGTCTTCCATCACTGGTTCACTCCCCAAATGCACACAACAGCTGGAGCTGAGCCAAGCCAAAGCCAGGAACCAGGGACTTCGTCTGGATCTCCTATATGTGTGGCAGCTCACATCGCCTGCCTCCAAGTTGCATTAGCAGGAAGCTGGGTCAGAAGCAGAGGTGGGACTTGATCCCAGGTACTCTGATATGGAGTGGGAGCAACCAAGCCACTGTTTAATCAGCTACTGTGCAATACCTGCCCCTTAGTCCTTGTTAGTCTTTTCCATTTAACTTGCAAAATAAAAGTACAGCTTCATTTTTCTTTGTAAAGAAATGCAAACAAATAGCTTGTGTATTGTTGTCAAGACTTTGTTCTCACAAGAGAGGGCAGATTTTTCCAAAGACAATGAATAACCATTTTTCTTTTTAAAAAAAAGATTTATGTATTTATTTGAAAGTCAGAGTTACACAGAGAGAGAGAGAGAGGTCTTCCATCTGCTGGTTCACTCCCCAGATGGCCGCAAGCTGGAGCTGAGCTGATCCAAAGCCAGGAGCCAGGAGCTTCTTCCGGGTCTCCCACGTGAGTGCAGGTGTCCCAAAGACTTGAGTCATCTTCCTATGCTTTCCCAGGCCATAGCAGAGAGCTGGATTGGAAGTAGAGCAGCCAGGACTCAAACTGGTGTCCATATGGGATGCCAGGACTGCAGGTGGTAGCTTTACCAGCTACACCACAGCACAGGCCCAAGTAACAGTTTCAGTGACAAAGAGATCAATATCTGTGGCCATGTGGCCACAAAAAGTGATTGCAACCTCTAGCAAGCTGGTGAGCAAATAGATATCTCATCATCACAACTAAGAGGTAAGAACTTGACAGAGACCTTTGGAGCATGCACAGAAATGATCACCAGCTTTCTAACCACACAATTCATTGACATTTGAGATCCCAAGAGACTGTAGGCTTACATGGTACTTGTAAACATTAAAGCACAATTCTGTAGAAGATGGGGAAATTGGGGTTTGCATTGTGGTGGAATGGGTTAAGCCACCACTGGCGAAGCTGGCATCCATATCACAGCACCAGTTCGAATTTCAGCTTCCCTTCTGATACATCTCTGTGCCAATACTCCTTGGAAAGCAGTGGAGGTTGGACCAGGTGCTAGAGTCTCTGTCATCTGTGTGGGATTCCTGGATGGAGTTCCAGGCTGTTGGCTTCTGCCAAGGCTGTTGTGACTATTTTGGGGAGTGAACCAGTGGATGGAAGATCTCTCTCTCTCTCTCCATTTTTCTGCCCCATTGCCACTTTCTCCGTCACTCTGACTTTCAAATAAATAAAAATGAACGTTTAAAAAGGAATGGAAAACTGAGGCATAAAGAAGCTAAGTAAAGTACTGAAGAACACAGAATTGGTAAATGGTGGAACCTGGAATCTTATACAAAACTTTGATTCAAAATTAGCTCCATAAGCATTAAGCCCTTAACTGTGATATTGTTATCTCAAATGACAAAAGAAAGGAGGTAATGAAGGAAGGAAGGAAGCAAGGAAGGAAGAAAGAGAGAGAGAGACAGTGTGGGAGAGAGGAAGGGAATACAATTATATTATTAGAATTGGGTCTGTAAACTACAAAAAAAAGTCAGCACCATAGAAAGAATCAGAGTTGTTTGGCTTTTGGCATTGACTTGACGTGGCAGATTCTTAATATGACAGTGTACATATCCATTTCAGATTCTGGATCCCTGTGAAAATGAATTATGTAAAAGTTTAAGTATTATTCATTTAAGAAAAAAATATAGTTCTTTTACCATTTTCTCAATTATATTGAGGTTGGCAGGTGGGGTCTAACTCTAAGGTCTTCTACTTTGGCATCACTTAACTGTGTTCAGCTGTTTTCATTATCTATTAACTCATCAGTTACATATCTTTCTATCCGCTCTTCCACCAAAGCTTAGTTAATACAACAAGCACAAAAAAAGATACCGAACAGATTGGGTTATCTGCTATTAGAGGACTAGATATAATGTTTGCAGAAGCAACAGTGCCCTGTGCCACCCAGATCAACAGAGCAGGTGTAAGTAATCCCATAGAGGATCCAACAAGACAGCAGGATATATGAACATCACAATGCCAAGGGTGACCAACACAGAAATGGCCAAGGCATGTACAATATGCTGAAGTGTGAAGCATGCTGTCTTCCCTTGTGTACCTGTACCACAAGTACTCCAGACACTACCTATTTAGTTTGTTTCCCAAGAGGAAAATATATAATTAGAAGAGAACTAGAAAGTACTTTTTACTGAATATGTCTAGTGGACAAGATACTAAAGATCTAGATTTTATTTTTTCTTAAAGGTTTGTTTACTTGAAAGGCAGAGTTATATATATATGTGTGTGTGTGAGTGTGTGTGTGTGTGTATATGTATATATAGAGAGTTATGTATATATATGTGTGTGTGTGTGTATATATATATATATATAGAGAGAGAGAGAGAGAGAGAGAGAGAGTGTTATCTTCCATCTGCTGGTTCACTTCCCAAATGGCATCAATGGCCAGGGATGAGCCAGGCTGAAGCTAGGGCCTGGAACTCCATCTGGGTCTCCCAGGTGGGTGGAGGGGCCCAAGAACTTGATCCTTCCGCTGCTGCTTTCCCAGGTGCACTAGCAGGTTGCTGAGTTGGAGCAGTACTTGAACTGGTGCTGATATGGGATGCTGGCATCACAGGCAGCAGCTTAACCTGCTGTGCCACAATGCCAGCCGCTAAACATCTAGACTTTAAAACAATGTGTAGGTCTTTTCTATCTTCCCAGTGATAATAGCAAGCAAGGGGGCAGTAAATTGATTTTTGAAGCAGAATCAGCAAACATGTTGCTGTAGGAGAAAGAGCTGAAGATTTGGAAACAGACTGACTTAGGGTGAATGGAGGATTTGCCACTTAGCAACTCATAAGAACTCAGCTTTTTTAACCAGAAGGAGGACTCTGAGGTCTTAAACTATCATAGTTGTTACAAGGATGGATACATACAGAAAAGATGTTCTGGCTGATGCATAGAAGAAACTCAGTTACTTATAACTATGGTTGCTACTTTTATTATTACTTAGAGAGGACATGAGAAATAATCTACTGAGTATACTGATAATAAGGAAAAAATTGGTTTTCTGGATCATGGCTCATTATAAAAGAATGATGTTCTCTGAGCAAATTGGGGTAGGGAAGGTAGATCATTCAGACACTGGAAGGATTTGGAAGCACACTCATCAAGACGATTAGAATAAATAAAACAGATGCTACAGTAAAGGCTAAAGAAGGCCTAGGTTAAACTGCAAAATGTGTACCATGGAAAGCAAAACGTGTATCTGGGGCTGGAGCAGAGCAGGGATTATGAGAGGATAATGAAGACAGTAGGAACATATCAATGAGCCATAATTTCTTTACTCAGCAATCAGTTGATGGACATCTGGGTTGATTCCCTATCAACTATCGTGAGTTAAGCTGCTATAAACATAAGGGTACAGATAACAATTTCATATGCTGCATTCATATACTTTGTGTAAATTCCCAGGAGTGGGATAGTTGGGTCATATGGTAGATCTACTTTCAGATTTCTGAGGAATCTCTATACCAGCTTCCATAATGATTCTACGAGCTTACGTTCTCACCAACAGTGTATTAAGGTGTGCTTTTCCCCACATTCTCACCAGCATTTGCTAAGTTTTGACTTTGATGACAGCCATTCTAACTGGGGTGAGGAGAAAACTCATTGTGCTTTTAATTTGCATTTCCCTGATGGCTAGTGACCCTGAGCATCTTTTCATGTGTCTGTTGTCCATTTATATTTCATCCTTTGAAAAATGCTTGTCCATGTCCTTAGCTCATTTTTTTTTGACAGGCAGAGAGGACAGTGAGAGAGAGAGACAGAGAGAAAGGTCTTCCTTTGCCTTTGGTTCACCCTCAAATGGCCGCCACGGCCGGCGTGCTGTGGCAGGCGCACCATGCTGATCCGAAGGCAGGAGCAAGGTGCTTATCCTGGTCTCCCATGGGGTGCAGGGCCCAAGCACTTGGGCCATCCTCCACTGCACTCCCTGGCCACAGCAGAGAGCTGGCCTGGAAGAGGGGCAACCAGGACAGAATCCGGCGCCCCAACCAGGACTAGAACCCTGTGTGCCGGTGCCGCAGGCAGAAGATTAGCCTAGTGAGCTGCGGCGCCGGCTGCTCATTTGTTTTTTATTAAAGATTTATTTATTTATTTGAAAGGTAGAGTTACAAAGAGCAGAGCAGACACACACACACACACACAGAGAGAGAGAGAGAGAGAGAGAGAGATAGAGAGTCTTCTATCCACTGGTTCACTCCCCAAATGGCTGCAGTGGCAGGAACTGGGCTGAGTCAAAGCCAAGAACCAGGAGCTTCTTCTGGGTCTCCCACATGAGTGCAAGTGCCCAAGCAATTGGACCCTCTTCTATTGCTTTCCCAGGTCATAGCAGAGAGCTGGATCAAAATGGAGCAACCAGGACTCAAACAGGATGCTGGCACTGCAGGTGGCGGCTTTACTCACTACACCACAACAACAGCACTTTAGCTCATTTCTTAACTGGATTATTTGTTTTGTTGTTGTTGAGTTTCTTGAGCACCTTATATAATCAGGATATGAATCCTTTATCAATTGTATCATTTGCAAATATTTCTCCCTTTCTGTCAGCTGCCTGTTTACTTTGTTGAGTGATTCCTTTCCTAACTTGTTGTAATCCCCTTTGTCTAATTTTGCCTATATTGACTGTGCTTCTGGCATCTTATCCCAGACTTTTTTGCCAGTGCCAATCTCTTGCTTGCTTTCCTCTAGTAATTTGATGGTTTAGGTCTGAAATTTAGATCACTGATCCATCGTGGGTTAATTTTGTATAGGATGTAGAAAGTCTACATCTTGTATAAGTGGGGCATCTTGTTAAAGCCTTCCCATGACTCACTCTTGTATTGTTTTGTAAATAGAAAAGAAAGTTATAAGGAGGATATTGTTGCATTGATTCAATTCTGACCATTGAGACAAAACTTGTTGCTATCATGAGAGCGGCAGGGACCTTGGAGAAAGTAACCTGGTTACATCTCCTGAAAGCCTGCAGAGACAAAGACTTGACTTCAGAATAGAAATGTTAGAAAGTGCACATGGGTGTGTGAGCCCACGGAAGGAGACGTGAGAAATGACACAGTTTAACAGAAATACAATGATAAGAAAACTTAGGAGAAAAAAATCCCCTATCCCCAGAAATTATCCTGATGATAAAGAAAAGTGGTGCAATCTAGATGAACTTGTGCAGCTGAGAGTGATTTTCATTTTACAAGGACATACACTGAAACTAAACACCAAGGAGGAGTGCCAGAGTGCAGTGGCAGGCTCCAGGAATAACATTTTGCAGCTTAAATATTAAGTAACGAGCTGAGAAAGATGCTTTACAAAGTCTAAAGATGTTTAAAAGTTATGAGAAGAACCAGAAGATGAGCAAGGAAAATGCCCTAGCCTGGGTTTTCCAGGAGGCAGAGCCTGTGACAAAAGTTTGCTGGTAGCAAATGTGGACAGGATCCCAAGGAGAGTGTGAAGCAGGAATGGAAGAGAAGCCACAGGAAGAAGAACTAGTCTTACAGCTGCGAGAGACCCTGTGGTAGCTTTGTTCTTAAATTTTATTTATTTATTTGAAAGGCAAAGTTACAGAGAGGCAGAGGCAGAGAGAGAGAGAGCGAGAGCGAGTGAGCAGTCTTTCATCTGCTGGTTCATTCCCCAGATGGCCACAGTGGCCGGAATCTGAAGCTAAGAGCCAGGAGTTTCTTCCAGGTCTCCCACACGGGTTCAGGGACCCAAGGACTTGGGCCATCTTCCACTGCTTTCCCAGGTCATTACAGAAAGCTGGATTGGAAGTGGAGCAGCTGGGTCTCAAAACGGCACCCAAATGGGATGCCAGCACTGCAGGTGGCACTTTTACCCACAATGCCACAGTGTCGGCCCCTATAGTACATTCTAAAGAAGCTTTCGAGTGGTGTCTCATGTTGTTCTGCCCTGGAAATGCAAGTAATATTATTATCCATCCATCCCTATTATTTTATCTATTTATTTGAAAGCCACAGTGATAGAAAAGCAGATAGGAAGAGAGGTAGAAACAGAAAGATACCTTCCATCCACTGATTCATTCCTCAAAGGACTGCAATAGCCAGGACTAGGCCAGGCTGGAACCAGGACTGGGAATTGCATAGAGGTCTTCCACAGAGGTAGCAGGGACCAAAGTACTTGAGCCATCGTTGGCTGCAGAAAACTGGATCAGAAGCTGAGTAGGCAGGACTTGACTGGGCACTCTGATAGGAGTTGCAGGTGTGGCAAGTGTTGGCTTAACCTGCTGTACCGCATTGCCCACCCCCTTGTTCCCATTCTTTAGTGGTAGAGGTTGGCTCATTGAGCCCTAATTGCCTTGCACTTCTAGGTCATGCCTGGGTGAGGGCCATGCTGCCTACTCTGGTACTCGGGGTGCACTGTGGACAAGGAGGAGGACATAGCACAGAGGAGTGGGGGTGTAGATGGCAGAGGTCCTCTTGGGACCAGCTGCTGCAGCTATGACTGGAGTAAGAGGTGAGTCCTGGGGACCTAGGGCTTTGTTTGAGATGTCCCTGTCTTGCACACCAGGTGTATGGCTAATGAAGGGTGGTGACTTGCTGAAGAGTCTATGATGTGTAGAGAGAGTAGAGAAGGAGACTACAATAGCTCACCTGAAGTTTCCTCAGTAAGGAGGAAAGATCCAAAAAGGGTTGTGAAGACATGATTAAGGGAGAATTAAAGCCATTTAAAAAATGTCTGGTGGGGCCGCTGTTGTGGCATAGTAGGTAAAAGCCACTGCCTGTAATGGCAGCATCCCGTATGAGTCCTGTGTGTTCCACTTCTTATCCAGTTCCCTGCTAATGTGCCTGGGAGGGCAATGGGGGGTGACCCAAGTGCTTGGGTCTCTGCTATCTGCATGGGGGACCTGGATGAAGCTTCTGGCTCTACCTTGGCCATTGCAGCCACTTGGGGAGTGAGCCAGCAGATGAAAGAGCACTGCCTCTCTATCTCTCCCTCTGTTTCTCTCTGTAACTCTGATCTCAAATAAGTAAACATATCTTAAAAAATCTAGCTAGTTGTCCTAGTTTTTTCATTCTAATCATGCAATAAAATAAAAACACCAAAATCTTACATTTAAAAGGTGATTAAAGGCAAAATATGATACCATGTGCATAGAAAAGATACCATTTTTGGAAGTACTTAATTTAATGTGAGAAGAGTGGAAGTCTTTCTGTGGCACAGTGCTGCTACCCAGCTTAAAAATCCTGCCAGCCTGGCCCTGCAGGGTCTGTGTCTTCAGCATCTGTCTTGAGAGGCCCTCCCACACTAGGGGCTGCACCCTGACACCTAAAAGTCAGACTGGCACAGAGAAGGTGCTGGTTAGAGCTCTTTGGACAAACAACTGAGAAGCTGACTAGAGCACAATTGTTGAAGAACATCTTGAAGACATAGATAATTTTGATATTCTAATGCATTTTAAGTCATGGCTATATTGAACTTTGCATGTGATGCCCAGACTATATATCTTATTATCAAGTTTCAATGAATAATTGTAAAAGTTGGTTATATTCTAGGTCACAAATAAATTCTTAAATCAAAAAATAAGCAGGAAAGTGCTGTCCAGTCACAACATAATAAGCTGTAAATTAGTAACTAAAATAAAAAAAAAACACAGAAATAAACCCAAGCAATTTAAGAACATAAAACATTCTTTAAAAAACTTATTAAGACATGAAAAAGAAATCAAAATCCTAATGATAGGCTATTTAGAAAATAATAGAAATTAAACAAATACTTATTATTGTAATGTCATGCAGCCAAAGTTATTCTCAGAGGCAATAATCTTAAGTGCTTCCATTATTAAAATAATATCAAAATAAAAGAATTTAGCAATCAGCTGAATAAGTTAGAAAACCAACCACAGAATAAACTCAAGGAAGCAGAGAAGAATATACCAGTACAAACAGAGATTTTTTTCATAAATTCAAAAACAAAAAAATTACAATTTCTCAATAAATCCTAGGGCTGTTTGTTTAAACCAAACAACCCAAGTGAGAAAGATAAAAAGTAAATCCAATCAAGACAAGAAAGGAAACAAAATAAAATTGTTCTTTAAAAATGAAGTCATAACAGCAGATAAGTTTTCTAAAGTCATGTAAATATTAAATATTATATGTATTATGTTAAATACCTTAAAAACCATATTGAAAGAATGATTTCCCAGGAAAAAAATATCAATGACAAAATTAAGTTAAGGAAAAGCAGACAATTTGATTTGACCAACAATAGCAAATAAACTATCAAATGGCCACCTTCAATAACAGATCAATGATCAAATAATTTTATGGTTAGAATTTGAAAGTGCAGATTATTCCCATGCTACATAAACTGTCCTAAAGCATTAATAAAGACAGAGTGTGATGTACTTCATTTTCTTGCATTTGAAAGCTGCAAAAAGACCTGCCTGAGGAAACCCCCACATACCAGGAGCAGGGCAGATGGTATGTTTCCTGAGAAATATTCATGTAAAACTCTTATATTACTAACAAATCAAATTCGATAGCATCTTCAAATAGTCATCCACCATGACCAAGTATGATTTGCCCTAAGACTGAAAAACTGATCTATTCTGAGGGCAACTTTGATTACAATATACCATATCGCTAAGTTCAATACAGAAACACCCACGATAATCTGAAAAGAGCCTGTAAAATGTTCTTTTTTTAAAGATTTATTTATTTATTTGAAAGTCTGAGTTATACGGAGAGAGAAGGAAAGGCAGAGAGAGAAAGACCTCTTCCATCCACTGGTTCACTCCCCAATTAGCCTCAATGCCTGGAGCTGCGCCAATCTGAAGCCAGGAGCCAGAAGCTTCTTCCAGGTCTCCCATGTGAGTGAAGAGGCCCAGGGACTTGGGCCATCTTCTACTGCCTTCCCAGGCCACAGCAGAGAGCTGGATTGGAAGTGGAGCAGCTGGGACCTGAACCATCGCCCATATGGAATGCTGGCACTGCAGGCAGCAGCCCCACCCAGCACACCACAGCGCCGGACCCTGTAAAATGTTTGATAGCAATCAATGTGCTTCTGAATTTCTCTTCTTCCTCCTACTCCTTTTTCTTCTTCTTTTTCTTCCTTTCTTTCTTTCTCTCTCTCTCTCTCTCTCTCTCTCTCTCTCAAAAAAGTACACATTTGATTAATCCAGGTTTAAAAGACTAAACCTCCAATTGCACAAATGTTGTCTACTACAAATAATCTTCTAATCTCATACTTAACAGTGAAACACTAGGGGTAACACAGTTTTTAAAATGATTCACATATGTTCCTCTCTTTATTACTTAATCCTATTCTTTCATAACAAGAAAATAAAATAAAAAGGAGAACATAAGCAAAGAAAGGAGAGAAAACTTAGTAATATTAATAGAGCAAGTAAAATAATAACTTAAAATTTTATTCAAGTTACTTGATAAAAACAAATTATATGTCAAGATATGGTTTAAAAAAGAAAATAGCCACAGAAATAATTATGAAATACTTGTGATGTCTTGAGAAGAATGGAGAATACAAGAGACTACTTAATGTAGATAAGTGTTGTCTTACTATTTAATATGGGAAAAGGTATATTTCAAACTGTTCATTTATTGAAAATAATCTGTACTGTTGAAATTTTGAAAATATAATGATATGAGTGCTTAGCAGAAGGGGAAAGTTGGAATTGGATTTTATTGATTTGGAAGATTTATTCATTTACTTATTTGAAAGGCTGATGCTGGTATTTGGGGCGTGAATCAGCAGATGGCAAAGAGGCGGGGGAGCGTGAAAGATGTCTTCCAGTTGCTGGTTCATTCCCTCAAATGGCCACAACAACCAGGGCTGGGCCAGGCTGAAGCCAAGAGCCAGGAGCTCCATCCAAGTCTCCCATACTGGGGTAGGGGCCCAAGTTCTTGGGCCATCTTCTGCTGACTTCTGGACATATTAGCATGATCAGAAGCATAACAGCTGGAACTTGAAACAGCACTCCCACATGGGATGCCAGTGTTGCAAGTGGTAACTTAACCCACCATGGCACAACAGCCTCTTGAATTAAAACATTTGGAAAAGTACTAAGAGGGGCCAGTGCTATGTCTCAGTGGGTTAAAGCCCTGGCCTGAAGCGCCAGCATCCCATATGGGTGCTGGTTCTAGTGCTGGCTGCTTCTCTTCTGATCCAGCTCTCTTCTGTGGCCTGGGATAGCAGAGGATGGCCCAAGTCCTTGGGCCCCTGCACCCACCTGGAGGACCCAGAGGAGGCTCCTGGCTCCTGACTTCGGATCACTGCAGCTCCAGCTGTTGCGGCCATCTGGGGAATGAACCAGTGGATGGAAGACCTCTTTTTCTCTGTCTATACCTCTCTCTGTAACTCTTTCAAATAAATTAAAATAAAATTTAAAAATCCAAAAAAAGTACCAAGAATTTTTAAATTATTAAAAATTATACTAGCTTTAATTTTTCAAAATAGAGGATTAAGAAGGGTAATTGATAATCAATGCTTTAGTGCATTTTCATGTGCAATTCATTTTCAGCAACATTTTTGTATATCCTTTTGGATATTTATTTTGGATATATAGTTACATAATTTTATATAAAATAAGGAAATCTTGATATTCTTTTGGATAACATGGCAAGGAGCTAGAGAATTTGTGTTGATTGCGCAACTGTATCCAAAGCAGGCTAAATGTGTTCCAGGGAGGAGGAAAGAAAGCCCTTCTGTTTGGTATTCAGGTGGGCCTGGATTACCATGATAGTGCCGCTCACTGTTATACTTGTGGACTTGGCCAGTTGCATAATTTTTGCTGAACCTTAGTTTCCTCATATTTTTCTGGGGATCATTACCTGATATGGAAATAATGAAGGTTAAAGTAAACTCCTGGACATGACTGGTGTATAGCAACATATTGGAAGAGGTGCTTCTATTGTGTTTGGGACTGTTGAAGGTGGCTTGAGTAGAAGTTCTTGACATGAGAGGGAGAGGTTGTTAAAAGGCTGCAGCTTATCTCAGCCACCACTATTAGTGCATGATATAAAAAAATGTTTTAAAAGAGGCAAAGATTCAGATAAACCAATACTGGAATAAATCAAGTTCTTGTTAAGAGAATTAAAAGCTAAAAGATCTTGATGTTGAACAAATACCACAGTGTATACACACATATACATTATAAATATACCCTGTACTTAAAACAATGGACTACATTGAATGCACAGTTGGGGACAGAAGATCTAACAACAACCAACCAAGGAAAAAATGAGAAAAAGTTAATGTATTTGCATGACTACAATCCAGGAATGAGGCTAATAGTATAATGTGATTACTGGAAAGGCAAACATAAATTTGGATTGTGCCAATATTTTTTTCCAGGCACAAAATAGAAGCTATTCCCACCATACTCTGTGTTTGTTGAACTTAATTTAAAGCTTTTCTCTCTGTGAGTCCTAGGGGCCAAGGAAAACAATTAGAGCTGGAGGATAAGAACAGTTAAGGGTATAAAATAATGTTGAAGAAACTATAAAAGAGAGAGCAACAGGGTAGAGTCATCTGAAATGCTGTCATGTGGAAGAGAAAATACATGTTCTGCATTCATGTTGCAGGGGTGGGTGGGGGGGGTGGGAAGGACCATGTCCAGTGAATGGAAGTTCCAAAGAGGAATGTTCATCTCAGCTGAGGGGATGGGGAGTAGAGAAAGGATTAATTCATTTGTTGAGTTTATACTATGTGCAAATTACTATACTGTCCTTACTCTAAGATATACATTACTTTCTAATGATGTTCTCGGAAAACACTGATACCATTGTTCTAGGAAAGCTTATACAACAGTTTATAAGGAATCCATGCAAGGTAAGATTTGATATCTTCTATGATCTCTTCAAATAGTAAGAATTCTGGTCAGCTAGCAGTAACACATTAGGGAATGAAGTTGGAGCAGGTGCTAGAATATCTTTCACTCCACACAGGAGGAGTGAAACATGTTTTTTCCTTTGGAGGATTCAAATTCTACTCCCTATTGTATCTCATATAAATGAAATTTTTATTTGCCTACCATTTGAGAAAAGGTCATGTTCAGCGATTTGTATTTAAAAGAGCTTGCTCCAAATTCACTAGTGTTATCATGGTTCTAGTTAGTGAGAGCTGCCTGAGGCTAGGCCTAAGCAAGAAATATGCAACTAACAGTTGGAGTTTCATTGATTGATTCAGACTACCTTAATCTGTGATCTAACATGGTATTTTTTTAAAAGATGTGTTTATTGGCCAGGCACCGTGGCATAGTGAATGAAGCCTTCACCTGTGGCACCAGCATCCTATATGGAATGCCGGTTCTAGTCCTGGCTGCTCCTCTTCCAATGCAGCTCTCTGCTATGGCCTGGGAAAGAAGTGGAAGATGGCCCAAGTGTTTGGGCCCCTGCACCCATGTGGAAGAAGCTCCTGGCTCCTGGCTTCGGATCAGCCCCGCTCCAGCCATTGTGGCCATTTAAGGAGTGAACCAGCAGATGGAAGATCTTTTTCTCAGTCTCTCCTTCTGTATGTAATCCTACCTCTCAAATAAATAAAAATATTTAAAAGATATATTTGTTTATTCATTTGAAAGGCAGAGTGAGGTGGGGGAGAGGGAGAGAAGGAGAGAGAGAGAGAGGGAGAGAGAATGAATTGTCTTTCATCTTCTGGCTCATTCCCAAATGTTCAAGCAGCCAGACCTGTGGAACTCCATCTGGGTCTCTTAAATAGGTGGCAGGGGCTCACATCTTTGGTCCATCATCCACTACTTCCCAGGTGCATTATCAGGTTGGAAATGGAACAGCCAAGACTCCATCCCTTGCTTGGCTATGGAATTCCTCTGGCTCAAGCAGTGGCTCAACCTGTGGCACCGCGATGCTGTCCCCAACAAAGTTTTCTCAAGTTTATGGTCTGCTTTATCGATATATAACAGAGTTTTTTTTTGTTTGTTTGTTTTTTTGTTTTTGTTTTTGTTTTTTTTTTTTTTAAATTGCAGTGGGCAACAGCCGTTTCACTTCCTAAGGGAGCGGTAAAAAGTTTCCTAAGATTACTGTTTTTTATTATATATTTTTTTCAAAGTGCCTTGGTCAGCCTCTGTGTCTAGAAGATTTTCATGAAATGAAAACACCATTAAATTGCTCTGCATAAAAGGTAACACTTACTTGACAAAGCCACAAGTGGAGGGAAGGTAAAGACTCTTGAGAAAAGGAGACAAAACTGAGGCAGTTAAGCGAAGTTCAGTTGCATATGGGGAGAGCTCCACAAAGGACTGTTGGGCAATGCAGGTTTCCTGGTGGTCAGGATGGGTGCAGAATTTAATGCATGCAACTTAAAAACTGTGTAGGGGCCTGCACTGTGGAGCAGCAGGTTAACGCCCTGGCCTGAAGCACCGGCATCTCTTATGAGCTCTGGTTCCAGACCTGGCTTCTCCACTTTCAATCCAGCTCTCTACTATGGCCTGGAAAAGCAGTAGAAGATGGGCCAAGTCCTTGGGCCCCTGCACCTGTGTGAGAGACCTGGAAGAATCTCCTGGATCCTGGCTTCGGATAGGTGCAGCACCAGCCATTGTGGCCAATTAGGGAGTAAACCAGCAGATGGAAGACCTCTCTCTCTCTCTCTCTCTCTCTCTCTGCCTCTCCTCTCTCTGTATAACTCTGATTTTCAAATAAATAAATAAATCTTTTAAGAAAACTGTAGGTATATGTTGTTGTAATATAACACCTACTTGTTATCCAATACTACTTTGTGAAACTGAGGAAATAAAGAGATAAAGGGCTGTGTGGATGTATTAATTGTCACTGGACTACAAGATGAGAAGGGTCATGGGAGGGGAAATAGAAACTCAGTTGGAATATTTAATTAAGAAAATAAAGATAGCCATGAGAAGGCACATTTCGGACATATGCAAAAATATTGGAGAGGATATTGGACTTCCTATTAAAGATGAGAGTAGTGGTTGAAGTTAATTTTGTGTAAGTCTCATAGGACAGGATGGCCTCAGCTGACATCTAGATGGAAGATATAATTGCCTCAATTCTCCTGTTCGTTGTGCTTCTGTAGAAACATCATGAAAGTCAAGCTTGTGGAACACTTACAAACATGTTCCTGTTACTCAGATGGCTTAAGCTTTTTATTTCTTTAGTGAAAAGACTAAATCCAGTATTTCATGTTGGAAGTAGAAAAGATAATATGCCCATTGATTGCCTTTTCTCCATGCAAATGAACTCATTGGATTTGACCCTTACACACCATGAGATTGTTTGCAACTCGTTTCATAAACTAGGAAGATTTTAATCTTTAATATGGTACCACTAGAAAAAACTAGAGTGGTTCAAAACCCACTGTTACAAAAAGCCAAAGCCAAATCCATGCTACTACTCCAAAGACATCCTGGAGGTTTCTTATTGGTGGCAGAAGCAGTTCCTAAACTGAAACCAGGTAAAATCCAATAGGAACATGGCCTCAGACTTCCCATGGGCCAGGCCCTCTGATTCCTCTCTGCTTCTGTCTGGCAAGCTCCAACCTCAGCAGCAGACCACATATTGGTAAACTTGCTTCCTGTATTTTCTTTATTGATCTAGTACAAGAGCACAGAAATACATTTCCAAATTAAAGGAAAGATGGAATTGACACCCTAACAGCTTCAGAATAGTTTCTGCTTTACTAGATTCTGAACTATTTTCTCCCTCAAGTTATTTGAATGTGAGCCGAGGTGTGAACAAGGCAAGAGTGAGAATCAATAATTAAGCCTGTTCTCTTTATACCCACTATGCCGAGAAATCCATTTCTTTTTCTCAGCCTGATTATTATTTAGCATTTACCCAATACCCTCAAGCCAGATCTCCACAGCAGTAGAATAAAATTGCAGTAAAATGAAACAAAAACACAGATCAGAACAATCTACTTTGCCTGTTTCCACAAGGGTGTTTTATTGTCTTGGAGTGGTCAAGTCCTGGGGGAGGAGGCTGGTGTAATATAAAAGAGGAGCTAGTTTTGTTATAGTTTTTTGGAATGTGAAATGTCATACTCTATCCCATGGGGCCACCATCATGTATGACCACTGGAGAAAAAAAAAAAAAAAGAAAAAGCAAGAACTTCCATAAAGATGCCTGTTCCAATTTCCCCAGTCTATCGTGCACACATTTAATTTCCCAGAAGTGGTTAGTATTTCTACTTCCAGTTCACCAGAAGGAAGGTTACAGCAAATAAGAAACGTCTTTGATGGTATGTCCAGCATAAGGAAACTTAAGAATACCCCACAAAACCTTGCTGTCAGCCCTTCCAAGGGATCCATTACAGATGGTATAATAATGTTCAAGACCAAAGAAAAACCATGACCTGAGAAAGGGGTGATACTTGTTTATTCCCTCAGGGCTGGGCAAAGAGCTATACTGGGAGCCGACATCTGAGTTTGCTGGTCCCAAGTTGATTACCTTAATACAGTGTGGGGAAATTGGTCACAGCTGGAGATAAGCCCTGCTTGCAATGTTTCTCTTTTCATTATTTCTCCTCAGAACACTGCAAATTATCAGAAAAAATAGCACTCCTCCCAGTGACTTCCTGGGCCCTGATCTTGTCAAGCTATAGTCACCAGTACCAGTTTAATGGCTCTATACTGGTGGAAAAGCATGGGCAGATATTTTGTTCCAGGAGGAAATCAAGCAATTCTTTATGTAATCCAGTTATCAGGTAAGGTCGTGCATCCCTTGAGACTGAGCAATGCCCTTGCAAAGCTCTTCACAGTTGATATTTACATGTCCCAGAACCTCCTCACTCTGTGTTTTTTCTCTCTTGCTGCTCATCCTGTCCCCATCTACCTGAAATATGATATCCATTAACACTACCCTATGAAAGGTAAGCCACCCATATCCTGCAAGGCTTAACATGATTTTCCCTCTTAGCTTTCTGGTGAATGTTCTAAGTTCTCCTTCTCTCTCCAGCCTTGACTCCATCTCCTGGTAGTGCCCATTCAATGCAGATGTTTGTTCACAGTCCTTCTTCCTTCTAGTCTGTCGCATCTGTTTCCACATCATTCGTTTTTGTTTTCACTTTAGGTTTTATGCACCTTGCTCTTCCTCCACTTATGCTAGGCTTGCTTCTGACTGGCATTGCCATCTAATCTGCACCTCAGACCCAACCTGTTCTAACCAAACTCCTTACCTTTTCAGGATCTGTTCCAAATCCTTCTTGCATAGCTGGTGCCATCACAATTCCCCAGTGCTCAGCCACAATATCCTGAAAATATCTTACACCCTCCCTCTTCTCATCAAGTAAAAGGCAGGCACAAAACCTGGCAGTACCGCTTTAACACTACTTACACTTTTTCTTCCCATCCACTCCCAACAACACTCACCTGCTAGTAGATTGTTGGTCATCCCTGATCTATCAGAGGTCCTTTTGACTGATTTCCTTATCTTTAGTCCTTTGACCTCTCTCATAATTCATGCTTCATACTGCCACAAGATTCACTTGGCAAATGAGGTTTTGAGTGTGCATGGTGCCTATTTCAAGCCTTAAATGTCTGCTAACTTTACTCACAAGAAAGATCAGAACTTTCATCTGTCATTCACACCAGACCGTCACTGACATTCTTCAACTCATGCTTTCTCCAAAGCTACGCCCCACGACGTACTCCTTCCCAAACACCCTCTGCTGTTTTTGACTTCTATACTGTACGTAGCTTGTGCCCATCCCTGCCTGAAAGTCCATGATCTCGCTGGTAATTTTTGTTCTCTCCAGTCACTACCTTTCCCAGGAAGTTTCTGAATATTTCCAGTTAGCAATTCTCTCTCTCTCTCTCTCTTCCTCTCTCTCCCCCCCTCTCATATAAAAACCTATAGCATTTTGTTTCTGCTATAGTGTGTACCAAAGTCTGCTTTTTATTATTTTTTATTTCACATAATTCTTTAACATTTACAAAATTTGCACCTGCCATTTCATACACTCTCTTTCTCACTGTTCTATACATCTTGCTGAGGGTCAGAGATATTGATTTTCTTGAATTGTATTCTCTAAAGTTTCTAATGCTCTACCATATACAAAATAGTTATGCAATGAATCATTGTGAGTTAGTAGAAGTCTTAGATTTGAACTCATTTTTCATATTTTCAACATTTTTTAGCACAACTCAATGTATGAGTTACTGCTTGCCACTTCCAGTTCTTTCTCTTGTTGCATATGACCCAAAATGAGAAATGAATTTGACTTTTATGAGTCAAATATATGACTACTTTTGAGTCAATATGAGTGTAGGACTTTTTATAAAAGATTGATTTATTTATTTGAAAGTCAGAGTTAGAGAGAGAGATAGAGACAGAGAGAGAATCTTCTACCTGCTGGTTCTCTCTCCAAATGACTACAATGGCCAGGGCTGGGGCAGATTGAAGCCAAGAGCCAGGAACTTCTTCTGGGTTTTCCACATGGGTGCAGTGGCTCAAGCACTTGGGCCTCTTCCACTGCTTTCCCAGGTGAATTAGCAGGGAGCTAGATCAGAAATGGAGCAGCCAGACTCAATCTGGCATCTAAAATGGGATGCCGGCATGCAGGTGGTGACTTAGCCTTTTATGCCACAGTGCCAGCCCTGAGTACAGGACTTTTATGTCTGATGAACATCAGAATTAAAAACATTGACAATGTTTGTATACTGTAGGATTTTATAAATGTATTGACTATAAAACTAATAGTAATTAGAGTCATTTAAATGGACTACATACTATGCAATCCAATATTAATGATTCATAACAGTAATGCACATTGAATTGGTTTTTATTATAAATTTTACTTGTTTTGATTTTGTTGATTACCCTGATAAAATATTTATATGCATTTAATTGTTTCAGTTTTCATGTGGTTGTCTATTCAGAATTTATGAAGAAACAGATGAAATTTTGGTTAGCACAGTTTTCAGTGTTGTTAATTTTACCAGTGATGTAAATAAGACATACAATCATTAAAGAGATTACAATGACTCCTTAAAAATACTGAAAAATTGACTTGTTGTGAATAGTTCTAGAATTTTAACACATGAGTACATGAAGTGACCACCTCTACCTAGCATGATAGAAAACAGATCTATCAGTGAAAAAACAACTCCTTGTGCCATGCTTTTGTGGGCAGATCATCCTCCTGCCTCTGGCCCTGGGATACCACCTATCAGTTTTCAGGAGCTATTGTTTCACTCTTCCCAGCATGTCAACCAAATAGAATCACTCAGTGCACAACCTTTTGAGACTGGATTCTTTCACTTAGATGCATCAAATTATGTGTGCACTGAAAATTACCTCGTCTCATTTCGGAGTAGTATTCCATTGTAAATGGACCTCTGCATATCTGCTCAACCATTGAAGGCTATTTAGGTTGTTTCTATTTTCATAATCTACAGACTATTTTGAAATATGTATACATTGATTAAGAATTCCGTTGGTTTTCTTTCACCCTAGAATTTCTTGAATTTGCCTTTATATCTGAATCTTTGTATCTGAATAGACACAAGGGCAATGGATTTTTTTTCTTAATGTTATTTAACATATACAAATTTCAGGCATTTCATATAAACAGACATATAGACTTATGAACATGATTCTTTCCACCCTACCCTCCCTCGCACCAACACTCTCAACCTTCTTCCTCCTCGCTCTCCTATTCCCACGCTTAATTCTTTCAAAGATCTATTTTCAGTTTACTTTTTTTGGCGCCCCAAATTTTGAAATCCATATATATGAGGAGTCTGAAAAATCCATGGAAAATGTGTATAAGAAAAAAATAGGCATGAATTTCAACTTTTTTGAACAGGATATAGTAATCTTTTTTAAAGATTTATTTATTTATTTATTTGAGAGTCAGAGTTACATGGAGAGAGAAGGAGGCAGGGTGGGGGGAGGGTTTCCCATCTGCTGGTTCACTCTCCAATTGGCTGCAATGGCTAGAGCTATGCCTTTCTGAAGCCAGGAGCCAGACACTTCTGGATCTCCCACGTGGGTGCAGGGGCCCAGGGACTTGGGCCATCTTCTACTGCTTTCCCAGGCCATAGCAGAGAGCTGGATTGGAAGCAGAGCAGCCAGTACTGGAACCTGTGCCCACAGGAGATGCTGGCACTGCAGGCGGCAGATTTACCTTCTATGCCACAGCACCAGCCCCAGTACAATAATCTTTTAATTCCATTTTTTCCAGGAACCATTCTAAGTACTTTCATATATGTGTGTTTTTGTTTATTTATTTATATATTTACAAGATTATTTAATATATAATTGGTTTGAATCTTGTTTATTGGAATGTAGATTCTATAATTCTTAGAATCTCCAAAGCGATGTCTTTTTGTATGCTTTTTGCTTGATTGGTGGCTGGCAGCTCTCTGGTGGTTCAGGATGCACTGGTCACTGGAACGACAAAAACAAGATTTCTGGATTTGGACTTTTCACCTCCACTCCCCAACCTTTGGGGAGAGGAGTAAGGCTAATGGTTAAACCAATCACGAACAGACAATGATTTAGTCAATCATGCCTACAAAAGGAAGGCTCCAGAAAATCCTAAAAGGACAGAGTTGATGTGAGCTTCTAGGAAGCTGAACACGTGGAGAATCTTGGTGGTTGGCACACCCAGAGGGGCACAGGAGCTCATGCCCTTTGCCCTATAAGGGGTCTTGTGCATTCTCTTTCTGTGCTTTGTAATACTCTTTATAAAAGCCACTGAATCAAATGTTTCTGAGTTCTGTGACCTTCTGTACCAAATTAATCACACTCAAAGAGAGGAGCATGTGAAATCCAGCTCAAGCCAGTTGGTCTGAAGTTCCAGAGTCCTGGACTTGTGCCTAGAATCTGAAGTGGAGGTGAGCCTTAAGGGATTGGGCCCTCAGTCTGCAGGGTAGATAGTATCCAAATTGAATTGAATTAAAAGAAGCTCAGTGGTGTCCACTACAGATTTTATTAAATGCTTGGTGTTTGGGGAACAAACCCATACATTTTGTGTCAGGAGTGTGTTGTGAGAGTACCACTTTTCCTTTAGCCACAGAACATAGAATCACTGAATATAGAATTAGGGGCTGATAGTTCTTAGCCTGCAACGCCTAAAATATGTTGTCCTATTCTTTCCTGGCCTCCATGGCTTTGCATGAGAAATCTGCAGTCATCTGAATTGATTGTAATGAATTCAAGTGTTCTTTTAGATGCAATGCACAGGTTTTCTCTAGTTGCTTTTAAGAGTTTTTCTTTATCTTTTGAGTTTTTATCACTTTGCAATATGTACAGGCATGTGTTTCTCTGATTCTAACTTGTTTGTAGCTTGCTGAGTTTCTTTATCTGCCAGCTTATCTTTCAACAAACTTGAAAAATAGTCAGTCATTATTTCTTCAAATATACTTCCTGAGGGCCAGAGCTGTGGCGCACCTGTGGAACTGGCTTTCCATATGGGTGCTGGTCCGAGTCCCAGCTGCTCCACTTCTGAACCAGCTCCATGCTAATGTGCCTGGGAAAGCAGAAGAATATGGCCCACGTGCTTGGCCTCTGTACCCACAAGGGAAACTTGGAAGAAGCTCCTGGTTTTTGACTTTGGATTGGCCCAGCTTCAGCTGTTAAGGCCATCTGGGGAGTGAACCAGCTAATGGCAGATGTCTCTTTCTGTCTCTTCCTCTTTCTCTCTAACTTTGCCTTTCAAATAAATAAATCATATATGTGTATATATATATATATATTTCTTATTCTCTCTCTATACATATACATATACATATACACTTCCTGTACTAAATTCTCTCTTTCTGTTTTTCATCTGCAACACTGATAACATATGTGGTAGACCTTTCTACACTCTCTCCCCCCCCCCACAAAAACCTTTTATTTAAGGAATACAGACTTCATACATTTCATATTTACAGTTTTAGGAACATGGTGATTCTTCCCACCATACCTGTCATCCAACCCACACTTCTACCATTTTTCTTCCTCCCTCTTCTATTGACATTCTTATTTATTACTAAGATCTATTTTCAATTAACTTTATGTACATATGATTAACTCTATGTTAAGTAAAGAGTTCAACAGATAGCATAGAAATCAAAACAAACAAAAAACCTGTTCTTCACTAGTCCAGACAATAGCTGTTCAAATTCATTATATTTCAGAGTCTCAATTTTACATCTGTAGATTGCCTTTTTTTTTTTTTTTTGACAGGCAGAGTGGACAGTGAGAGAGAGAGAGAGAGAGAAAGGTCTTCCTTTGCCGTTGGTTCACCCTCCAATGGCCGCCGCGGCCGGCGCGCTACGGCCGGCGCACCGCGCTGATCCGGTGGCAGGAGCCAGGAGCCAGGAGCCAGGTGCTTTTCCTGGTCTCCCATGGGGTGCAGGGCCCAAGCACCTGGGCCATCCTCCACTGCACTCCCTGGCCACAGCAGAGAGCTGGCCTGGAAGAGGGGCAAGCGGGACAGAATCCAGCGCCCCGACCGGGACTAGAACCCGGTGTGCCGGCGCCGCTAGGCGGAGGATTAGCCTAGTGAGCCGCGGCGCCGGCCATGTAGATTGCCTTTTAAGTGCTCTATTAGTTATCACAGATCAAGGAGAACATATGCTATTTATCCCTTTGAGACTGGTTTATTTCACTAAGTATGATGTTTTCCAGTTTCATTTATTTTGTTGGAAATGACCAGATTTCTTTTTTCTTTTCTTTTTTTTTTTTTTTTGCTGCTGTGTAATATTCAATGTTGTATATATCCCATA
The DNA here is from genome assembly GCF_964237555.1 of Oryctolagus cuniculus. NCBI lineage: Eukaryota > Metazoa > Chordata > Mammalia > Lagomorpha > Leporidae > Oryctolagus > Oryctolagus cuniculus. Next base: position 120,746,161 of record NC_091432.1, read on the forward strand.
ATTTCTTTGTGTGCAGTCTTCAGTTGATGGGCATTTAACAGGTAGCTGAGACTTTGTTCCTTTAAAAAACAAAACACGGAGCTGGTGCCCTGGCTCACTAGGTTAATCCCCCGCCTGCAGCGCCTGCATCCCATATGGGCGCTGGTTCTAGTCCTGGTCGCTCCTCTTCCAGTCCAGCTCTCTGCTATGGCCAGGGATAGCAGTGAAGGATGGCCCAAGTCCTTGGGCCCCTGCACCTGCATGGGAGGAAACTCCTGGCTCCTGGCTTCAGATGGATGTAGCTCCATCTGTCTCTCTCTCTCTCACTGTCTGTAAACTCTACCTGTCAAAAAAAAAAAAAAAAAAAAAAAAAAAAAAAAAAAGGTGGCCCTGAGGCTCAGCAGGTTAAGCCAGTGTTTGCACACCAGTGTCCTATATTGGAATGCTAATTTGAGTCTCCATTGTTTTACTTCCAGGAAAGTTCCCTGCTATTATGCCTGGGAAGGCAGTGGAGGATGGCGGAAGGACTTGGATCCCTGCCATCCTTGAGACTTGGATAGAGGTCCTGGCTGCTGACATCAGCCTGACCCAGCCTTGGCTATTGAGGCCAACTGCGGAGTGAACCAGCAGATTAAAGATCTGTCTCTCACTCTCCCTTCCTCTCTCTGGTGCCCTGCCTTTCAAGTAAATAAGCAGATATATAATTATTTTAAATAAACTTCGTTTTCCCTAACACTTTTTCCGACTGGAATATTTCTCTTGATCTATATTCAGGTGTGCTGACTCCTTCATTTGTCATTTCCATTCTGCTCTCGAGCCAATTCACTGAATTTGATATCCATTATTTCATTTGTCAACTCTAGGATGTCTGCATGGTTTTCTTTTTAGAGCTCCTGTTTCTCTGCTAAGACTTTCCACCTTTTCATTTGGCTCAGGTATACGTAAGAGTATTTATCTTTTTGTTGTCATGGTTCCGGCAACTATTTTAAAGTCTCTGTCAGATAATTCCAACATCTGGGTCACCTCAGGATTGCTTCTCATGAATGTCTTTTCCTTTGAGAATTTGTCAGATTTTTTTTTTTTGTATATTCTGTAATTTTGTATTGGATGCCATATATTTGAAAAATTGTGTCGTAAGATCTGACACTTTTAAAAATCTTATGGAGATGGCATTGCTTTTTTCCTTTTTTTTAAGTGAAAGGTTTACTCTTGGGTGAGGGAAGCCCGATGGGCTGGGAGGAGAGGGTGAGAGAGTAAGAGAGAGAGGAATCAGGAGAGAGAGTGTGTGTGCTGGGAGCAGGTCCTGTTATATCTTTGTCAGGGGCAGGGAAGTAGGAGCATCAAATCCCATTAGGGTGAGGGTGGAGCTGACACCTGAGGTTGGGCCATGGGCTGAGGACCAAAGCTTACTATGCAAGGTGGTGATGAGGGCCAAAGCCTAAGATGGCACCACAGATAAGACAGCACCACTTTACTAATATTCTACCCTTTTGTGTTTTATAAAGCAGGCATTGTATGGGATTACATCAGCCCAAGAGGGGTAAAAGGGTAATGGTCAATCTTCTATAGTTGCTTCCTGTTGGGTGATGAAACTCAAGCTGTTATCTCCTGGGTGGGGAGTCAAGCATATCCCAGTAGCAGCATTTGGTTGACTGCCTGGTTGGTGAAGGCTTTGGTTCAGGAAGCTGCGAAGCTAACTCCAGCCAGGATTGGGAGAAAGATTGCTCATTTCTTGCAGCTAAAGTTATTAGCCTATAATGCTAGATGGGCGTGGGGGATCATCAATACACATGGACCAAATGTACAAGTGTATAGGGTATGATTACAGAGAAATGAATCTCTAAGTGGGCTAGAGAAGGAAGCTGTGGAAGTAACAGTTATATTAATAACACAGGGAATGTTAGGTGGCCAAACTTGTTAGGTTGTTCTGTCATTGTGGTAATCCAACATGTTGCATCCTGCCCTCCAGAATGCAAAGGGAGATGACTAATGATTCTCTGAGGATTGGGAGTACAGGAGTCCATAGAAACAGGAACATTGGTGAGTAGGGTAGCAGAAGCTGAGAGGAGTAGATGGGTAAGAGTGTGTCTGATACTCTTCCCACAGAAATTGTAAGAGTTAGTAGCAGTATAAGAGGGGATCAGTACTTATCCAATGTTAGAAATGGCAAGTGACTAGGTGGTCACTGCTTCTCCAAGGTGCGCTCATTAAGTGCAGAAGGATCTGAATTTTCAGATACTGTTGGTAATAGAACTTGAGTCCAGGTAAACTTGGCTGAGGGGCTCTGGGGGAGTAACTGTCTAATGAGGGGGAGGAGAATGCTTAAGATGGGTGAGATGGGCCCAGTGGGGTATTCTCTGTAACTTTGTTGCTGTAGGAGTTGTGAGAATAACCCCATAAGGTCCAGTCCATTTATCCTATAGTTTAGTGGGAATAGAGGACAAGGAGAGGTGTGAAGAGGACAGAGAGACCTCATCTCCCACTGTGTTGGGAGGGGAGCTGTCTGAGGTAGTTGAACCTGGAGCTGGGCAGTAGGTGTCTATGTTCAGAGGTGTCTGAAGAGAGTAGATGGGGTGGCAGGAGCGGAGACTGAGAGTTTATAGTTGGAGCAATCAAGAGATGTCCATGCATTGGTTCAAAAGGTAAAATATTGAGAGTTTTTTTTGGGGGGTGGGAGGGCCATCATAGAGAGCAGGGCCAATGGAAGTCCAAGTGGAGCTCAAGGGAGAGTTTAGTCAGAGCACTGTTTAGTGTACATTTTGCCTGTTCAGCTTTTCCTGAGGATTGAGGGTGGTAGGAGATATGGAAATGCCAGGGGATGTTAAGCACCTTGGTAAATAGCTGAGTTATCTGGGATGTAAATTAGGGCTGTTGTTTGCCTGGAGAGAGCCAGGGAACCCGAAATGGGGGATAGTCTCCTGATGTAGGATGTTGAAGACTGTTAGTACCCATTTGTTAGTAACAGGGAAGACCTTGACCCACCCAGAAAAGTATTTACCAACACCAAGAGATATTGAAAATATCACACTCTGGGCATATGGGTGAAGTCAACGTGCCAGTCAAAGGCCATCAGGTGTCCTCTGGCTTGATGTGAGGGGATGGGTGGAGGACAGAGGTTAGAGTAAAGGTCTGTTCTTTGACATACAGAACAAGAAGAGATGAGTTGTTGAAGATATTTGGTATCTTCTGTTTGAGAGAAGAGATTGTTTAACAAAGGACAGTAGAGAAGAGATGTTGGGATGAGACAAATGGTGAAGATAGAATAAGATAGCCCGAGTGGAGAGCTGTTGAGACAGTCGGTCTTGAGGGCAGTTTGCTAGTGTAGCAGGTGGAGTGGAGGACGCACTGGAAGGAGAATAATGCCACCTGAAAAGCCACCTGATCTGCCCTGTTATTTCCAGCAGTGGTGGCAGAATTATCAGTCTGATGAACTTTACAGTGGACAAGTCTGATTCATGTTGGCAGATGGGTTGCTTCTAGGAGAGGCATTATGAAAGTAGTATTGGAGATGACTGTCCCCTTAGTAGTAAGAAGGCCCCTATCTTTCCAAATCACCGAGTGGGGTAGGAGAATACGGAAGGTATATTTTGAGTTGGTATAGACAGTGATAATTTTTTTTTAATAGCATAAAGGCACTGGTTAGAGCACATAGAGCTCAGCCTGCTGATTAGTAGTATTGGAAGGGAGTGGTCCTGCCTCAACAGCATCAGTGGTCTACACCACAGTACATCCTGCCTTTTGTATTCCCTCATGAAAGACGGAGTTACCATCTGTGAACCAGACTAGAGTGGGGCGAATGAGAAGACTGTCATGGTTGTTTGAGGGATGGGGTAGTAAGTGTTCAATGGTCTCAATGCAGGAGTGGACAGGAGCTGAGTGATTCAGGGGAGGGAAGAGTAGCTAGGCTAAGGGGAGGACAAGTGAGAGTAGGGTCCTCAATTAGTGCCACCTGAAGGGCCAGGATGTGAGATGGTGGGAGCGACTGGAGGTAAGTTAGGAGTTCTGATAGATGGTGTGAGGAAAGAATAGTGAGTGGTGAGCCAAAGGTGAGTTTTTTGACTCTCGTATGAGGATTACTACAGAGGCTAGCACCTATACACAGGGTTCCTCGTCCTTAACTGTGGTCTAAAGTTTTTGAGAGTTAGGCTACAGGAGAAAAAGAGGGACAAGCTTGATGGCCAAGAACCCCCAAGGCAGTCCCTTGGTTTTTGGTGACATAATAAGGAAGGGCAGTGTGAGATCTGTTAAGTGTAAGGCAGGGGCCTCTAGAATAGCCTGTTGGAGTTTATGATATTGGGAGGTGACTGGGATTATTAACAAGAGCCAGAGCAGATGGTGGGCTCTGCAGTTGTCGAGTGGGAGGGAGATAATGGCTCTGGGACCTGAGCCACTGGGGCCCTGGGAAGTGGCTGAGCTGGTGCCTGTGAATTGGAGAAATGTCGGGGGGGATTCTTTGGCTGGATTGAAGGAGGACATGGTGGGGTGGCAGCAGCAACAGTGGCAGGATCGAAAGTAGGAGAAAGGGGCTTTGTCTTCTTAGCAAGAGCTTTGGAAGTTAAGAGAGTTTGAGCCAGAGAGCACAAGTGGAGATAGAAGGCTTAAACATAGGAAATCTTCCACTTCTCAGAATGCTCACAGAAGTGGTTAAATGTGTTGTTAAGCAGTCATTTGGACTGAGTTGTTGAGGTAGGAGACAACAGAGAGGCGGATCAGATGGAACTCAGGAGGAAGGAGCTCCCATGGCAACCTGTAGAATCAGATTGGTGGATATCAGGCATCCCCAAGATCATGGCCATCCAACAGGAGGATCTTGGAACAGAAGGTGGAGGTCAACATCTATGCACCCCCTGGAGCCCAAGGCTTAGCCCATAGAAGGGAAACAGGGGGTTGAGTCATTAACCACACCCACTGTTGTCCAGACACAGAGTCCGTAGAGGCACAAGACTGTAGGAGTTGTGGTGCCTGGTACCGGGACTTCAAGTAGAATCACAACTCATAGAGAGTTGCATTGAGAAGATCCTCCACCAGCCCTGCTTGGGAATTTGAAAGGCCGGTGTGTGGATGGAGATCATGGAGCATTTGGTGGCATGGAAGGAGGTTTGGGGATGTGTTTTGTGATTGGCAGAAATCCAGGACCTCAAAGCAGCTCAGATTCCTGAAGGGAGAGCGGGTCGATGGAGAGCCTGGATCCGAGTCATGACACCAAGGTAAGGCCACCACAAAACACACCAAACACTGGAGTTAACGGAAAGAATTATTGTTGGGTAGGGGAAGCCCAACAGGCGGGGGGAGAGGGTGAGAGAGTAATAGAGAGAGGAATCAGGAGAGAGAGCACTTTTTTCCTTTTGTCATCTCTCATTCTGGATGAGTCAAACAAAACAACTCTGACTCACCTTTCATGAATTAGGACTCTTATGGTAGTTCTGTTTTCAAAGGCTTTGGAGTGCTATGTGCTATTCAGCTTTCACACCTTCTAAGAACATTCTGAAATCTAGGTAGTGGACTTCTTCATCGCTTAGTTATTTTGAAAGCCTACTCAGGAACAGTTAAGGAAATCTTCGTGGATGGGCTTGATAGGAGCTTTCCTTTCTCACTTTTTTGGCTATTCCATTTACTCTCTTCAGCGCCCAGGGTGCCAAAAATTGGACTTTACTCTCTCTGTGCTTGGTTACTCATTTGCTACAATTGAGTCAGCCTCTAGGGCCAAGTTCTGGGAGGTTAATGAGAAGAAATAGAGTAACAAGACTTTCCAACACACTGCTTGGACCATTGTTCCTCTGTCAAAGAGAATGATTCTCTTCTCTTAAATGTTGCGGGGGGGCATAGTCACTGCTATCGAATTGTTGAGGCTTTGGGAGAGGGATGTCCAGGGGACACAGGTGGAAAATAGAGAAGAAAAGAAGAGGGAGTTTATGCTGCTTTCTGTCTGCTATGGGAGAAAACTTTATTTCTTCAGGGATCAGAATGAGGGATCTTCCCTTAGATCTCTTATCTGTTCACACACAAAGCACAACCTTGGATTTTATGCTGCCTTTGGAGCTAGGTAAAAGATATAAAAAGGAAAACAAGCTGTGGACTCACTGCTAAATCTATGGGATGTTAAGTCCTAGTTTCTTTTTCTAATACATGTGCTACCACTTACTTTTCAGTCTTTAGATAGTTGCTCTGTTTATTTTATTCAGGAATTTTAGTGGCATTTAGGGGAAAAGATAGGAATGAGTATGCCTGCTGTTTCTTCCCTGGAACTAGAATTTGTCTTTTAAGTGGCTATGGAGAGTATCATGATATGACAATGTTGGTGGGACATTACATTTTTCAGAACTATATGTTGGGTATAACTGGTAAACCCATCTGTAAAAATAACAGTAAACAGATTGATTACAAAAAGGCAATAAACTAGAAAGAAGTAAATTTTCTGGAGTGTTTATTTGAGTCATCTTAGAAGAGATAAAAAATGTTTATAACCTCAGCAGGTTCTGATGAGATGAAGAGATCAGGGAAAAGTATGTTGTGGATGACATATCCAGAGCACAAGCATAAAGCAAGCTTGGAAATACCCTTCTGACAGCAAATGACTTGTAGATTTTCCAAGGCTTAATCTACCATTTCCCTTAAGCATGTAAAACCACGTGTTTCTGGGAAAGGTCCCATTGCCTTCCAAGTTGGAGTGCTCTAGCTGCTTGCAAAATAAGTGGCATGTAACAAACAATTAAATAAACTTGTAAAGGAGTGTGAGAAATTGCAATTCTTCTCATGTAAGTATTTCCACAGAATTAACTGGAGCCTCAAACCAACCTTCAAGCTCTTCAATTGGTGGTGAGTCATAGGTGACTTTATTTTTGTAAATATGTACAAAAATATCTAAATTACTCTATGCAATGATAGAAAATATAGCAACAACCCAAAAGTTTTGGCGAAGTGATGTCTCAAGTACTTGGATTCTTGATAGCCATTTGTGAGATGTGGATTGTGTTCCTAGATCTCAGCTTTAGCCCTGACCAGGCCCAGTGGTTGTGGGAATTTGGAGGTTTTGGGAATTTGTGGGAATCCTGTGGATGTGTTTTCTGTCTGTCTGTCTGTCTGTCTCTGTCTCTCTCTCTCTCTCTTGCTCTAGTGCTTGCTCTGTCTCTCAAATAAATAACTAAATTTAAAATTAATAAAAAAGGGATGGTGGCTACTAGAATTTTTCCATCCTCTCTTTTTATCCTTTGAAAGTTATTCACCCATACCCTCATGCTCACACATCCTAACACTGCATTTAACAGATTGGGAAATAAAATTTCCTCCCTATACAAAGGTAAAGACTACTTGAGCGGATTGACATGTTGAAAATTTGTGGTTAAAAAGATGCTTTATGAATATTTATCTAATGGGTTTTTCCTAATCAACTCACAACAACATTTTTTGAGATTATCTTTTCCAAAGAAAAATCATAAGTGTAGTGAAATTAGTCACAACTATTTGTGTCTATGAGGCAACATAGACGGTTATCAAACATGGTTGGAGATAGAACCTCAGCCATGATGGAGAAGTAAGAATATTGTGCTGCTATAATTATAAGGCTCTACTTAAGTCTCTAAAACATGGTGTCATCTACTTGAGAATTTCATCATTTCTTCACCTTTGGGGCATCTGTATTTTGGCCAGGTGACTCTGAAATAGATATAAAAAGACTATGTTTACAGATAGTTGAACAAAATGAACGTGAATTTCATGTTCAACTGTACTATTCTGTTACTTAAATAACCATGTAATCTTAGCTCATTGATTTGTTATATTGAAGTCCTTGAAGTGATATTCTATAAATTGAGGGCAAAGTTTATTTTATGTAGCCCAAAGGATAGTTAATGAAGCACTAGTAAAGTACATTCCAATTCACTATATGGAAAATGCTATGATGAATTTTAAATTAATTAATTAATTAATTTGAGAGAGAACGAGAGTTAATGAGCTGTTATCCACTCTTTCATTCCCCAGAGGTCTATAGCTGCCACGGGTGGGTCAGGTCTTAAGCTAGGAGCCAGGAACACAATCTGGGTTGGGTGACAGAAGTCCAAATGCTCCACACACTAACCATGATGCCGAGATCTGCATTGGCAGGAAGTTGGAATCAGGAAGTAGAGCCAGGAATAAAACCAATGTATTCGGCTGTGGAACACAAGCATATTCACCACTAGGCCAATCCCCCTGTCTTATGATAACATTTTATTTATTTATTTGTTTAGCATCTTTACATATCGCTTAAGAGTGTACCACCAATGGAGTATCTTCTCGAAAAATGTTGTTAGAGCCAAATCATTTCCCTCAGTAATCACAACACGTGAATCTGTCTTTTGTTTGGAGTATTGCCGTTTAGCTCTTCATCGCTATTATTATTTGAGGTTGGTTTATACATGTTTGTCTCCATTCTAACCTGCACTTTCTTTCAGATTCATCTTCCTGAGAAACATCTTTCATATGTCATCATGCCTTTAATCAAACTATTTTATTTTTGTATGAACAGATATTGTATTTAAAATATTATAAAATACAACATACAGGAAGAAAATTCATAAAGAAACACCTTAGGCTGTACTATTTATCAAAAAGAAAGCATTGCTGGAATTACCACCCATGTCCTGAAATAGAACCTGTCAACTCCATAGACCCCATAAACTCCATATGCTCCTCTAATCATTGGTTCCATTTCTTCCACCCCAAAAATCTTATTCTGCATTGTAATAATTACTTCTTTTTTTAAAGATTTTTATTTATTTATTTATTTGAAAGAGTTACACAGAGAGAGGAAAAGCAGAGAGATAGAGAGAGAGAGAGGCCTTTCATCTGATGGTTCACTCCCCAATTGGCCACATCGGCCGGAGCTGCACTGATCCGAAGCCAGGAGCCAGGAGCTTCTTTCAGGTCTCCCCTGCAGGTGCAGGGGTCCAAGGGTGCTTGGGCCATCTTCTATTGCTTTCCCAGGCCATAGCAGAGAGCTGGATCAGAAGTGGAGCAACCCGGTCTTGAACTGGCACCCATATGGGATGCTGGCACTTCAGGCCAGGGCGTTAACTTTCTGCGCCACAGCACTGGCCCCAATAATTACTTCTTTATTTATATTAACCATCAAAGCATGCATACCAAAGTCCAATATTTTAACTGTATTTTGAATTTATATAAATGGAATCTTATTGTATATATTCTCTTGAATCTGTTTCCTTCATTGAGAAACATTTTGTGGAATTCACATATGTTGTCGTAACATATGTGTAATTTAGTAATTTTCATTGCTATATAGCAATCTATTGTAGAGACATAACAAAATGTGTCCATTATGCCCTTTTTGGGCACTTGAGTTACATCCATTTGCAGGCTATCACAAATAAAACTACTATGATTAGTCTTAGATGTAACTCTTTGTACTCATAGGTAATAGGATATGACTTCAGTATATGTCTTAACCCATATGTTTTTTTTAACAAAAATACAGTAAACTTGATGGCTACTTTTCATGGCATGAAAAATCCAAATTCAAGACATCTTTAGATTTAATATCTGGAAAGGGCCCAAATCCTGATCTTTAGGTGTCTGTCTTCTTGCTACAATGTCACATGTAAAAAAGAGGTTAGGAGTTCCACAGAGGCCCTTTGAAAAGGCACTAATCCCTTATGAGAGGGCTTTCCCCTTATGACTTCCCAAATCCCCACCTCCAAATATCATGACATCCCAAATTAGGTTGCAACTTATGAATTTTGGGAGAACACAAACATTGAGTCTATTCTAAAAGACAATGCCAAATTGGGGTTGAAAGTACTCATTCAATTCATGCTCCAATTGGAGTATCTGGTGATTCTAGTTCGCTATATCTTTGTCAAGTGCTAGATATTGATAATAGATTTTATTTTGTTTTAGTTTAGGGGGGTATTTTAGTAATCGATTATTGTTTAATTCATACTGCTCTAATTATTAATTGAATTGTATACCATTTCGTGTTTTTACCATGTTGGTAATTTAATATGTGAAGTATTGATTTAAGTTCTTCACCATTTCCTACTGAATGTTTTTCTTTTTCTTATTGATATGTGTGTGTGTTTCTTTATAGAAGATGAATTACTGTGAATTTTTCTCTACAGCTTTTCATTCAGTAGTTCTTTGTTTTTAATTTAAAAAATTATATTTATGAGAAGTAGAGATAGAGACAGGGAGAGATCTCTCATCTACTGAAATGCCCACAACACATAGGCCAAAGATAGACGTCAGATACTCAGGTCTCTCATGTATGGGACAGGAACCCAAATACTTGAGCCATTACCACTTGCCTCTTAGGGTGTGCATTAGCAAGAATTAGGAATTGGGAGCAGAGCTGGGATTTGAACTCGGGAACTCCAAGATGGGTTGCAGGCATCCTAAGCAGTGGATTCACCACTAGGCAAACACATCCCTAATGATGGTTTTTAAAGAACTTGATTTCTTAATTCTAATTACTATACTATCATATTTATATTATTATCAACTTTCATAGTGATTTGTGTTTTGAGAACATATTTTATATGCTAAATTCCATATAATTTATACAATTAGTATATTTACAATTCATTTAGAATTTATTTTTTGCAAATAAATTGAAGCTGGAGTCAGTCCTCTTTTATCCGTATGGATATGTGATGAAAACACCATTTTTTTTTGACAGGCAGAGTTAGACAGTGAGAGAGACAGAGAGAAAGGTCTTCCTTCCATTGGTTCACTCCCCAAATGGCCGCTACGGCTAGCGTGCTGCGGCTGGCACACAGTGCTGATCCGATGGCAGGAGCCAGATGTTTCTTCCTGGTCTTCCATGGGGTGCAGGGCCCAAGCACTTGGGCCATCCTCCACTGCCCTCCTGGGCCACAGCAGAGAGCTGGCCTGGAAGAGGGGCAACTGGGACAGAATCTGGCACCCTGACCAGGACTAGAACCCGATGTGCCGGCGCTGCAAGTGGAGGATTAGCCTAGTGAGCTGCTGCGCCGGCCGAAAACACCATTTTCTAAAGAGTCAGTTCTTTCTCATGAATGAGGTATGGATCTGAAATTAGACACTATAATATATTCAATTTATCTATTAGTCTACACCAGTACCAATATTGTACTCTTCTAAAATTACTGTAGTCTTAGTATTTGACAGACTATCTCTTGCCACTTCATTCTCCACAAGATTACTTCAGCCATTCTTATTACTTTGTATTTCCAAGTGAATTTCAGAATTGCCTTAAAAATTGCTATGAAATAACACCTGGAGATTTTTATTAAAATTATATTTGCCTCATAGATTCATTTTCATACTTTTATAGTATTGAGTCTTCCAAGTCTTGAACACTGTATATATCTATATTTATTTAAGTGTTCCTTAATTGCTCCCAATAAGATTTTATATTTTCTCTGAAGACATATTGAACATGTTTTGTTATCTGTTCATTTCTGTTGCCTGATGTATGGTATTTCATTACCTAAAAAATATATTAAGATAAGCAGACAAATAAATACTGAAAATAAATGGATAGGAAAGATATAGTAAATAAATATGAACCAAAAATGGCTGAGTATTTGAAAAGTAAAATTAAGGTGATAATAGCATTAGAAACCAGGAATTACATCACATATTGGTAAAATGAACAATGAAAAATTATGGAATATTATTAATAAATGCCTAAAGATCTCCCCATATATCCCTAAATATATAAAACAGAGCTGCCAGAAATGAAATGAGAAATAGATAAGTGGAGTTTGAATATACTCCTTTAAGAGACTGATTGGACAAATGAACAAAGCATTAGCAGCCATTTAAGCATATTAAAAATTTTTTATACAACCAATGCCATCTCACTAGTCTAAGTGATCAATTTCAGTTCACAATTGATCACACTGATAGGTCTAAGAGTCAAAGGGATCACACAAACAAGACTAGTGTCTGCGAATACTAACTGATAGAATAAAAAAAGGGAGAGAACGATCCCACATGGGAAGTGGGATACACAGCAGACTCATAGAATGGCAGATGTCCTAAACAGCACTCTGGACTCAGAATCAGCCCTTAAGGCATTCAGATCTGGATGAAGAGCCCATGAGAGTATTTCAGGCATGGAAAGCCAAGACACTCTGGAAAAAAAAAAAAAAAAAAAACCTGAATGAAAGATCTCTGTGAGGGAGATCCCAGTAGAAAGAACAGGTCATCAAAGAAGGAGGTACCTTTCTCTGAAGGGAGGAGAGAACTTCCACTTTGACTATGACCTTGTCTAAATAAGATCGACGTCAGAGAACTCAAGAGGCTTCCATAGCCTTGGAAACTCATGACTAGAGTCTAGGGAGATTTCTGATGCCATAAACAGGAGTGTCAGTTTGTTAAGTCAACAACAGGAATCACTGTGCACTTATTCCTCATGTGGGATATCTGTCCTTAATGTGCTGTACATTGTGAATTAATGCTATAACTAGTACTGAAACAGTATTTTACACTTTATGTTCTGTGTGGGTGCAAACTGATGAAATCTTTATTAATACATGCTAAATCAATCTTCAGTATATAAAAATAATTGAAAATGAATCTTGATGTGAATGGAATGGGAGAGGGAGCAAGAGATGGGAGGGTTGCGGGTGGGAGGGAAGTTATGGGGGAAAAAAGCCATTGTAATTCATAAACTGTACTTTGGAAAATTATATTTACTAAATAAAAGTTTAAAAAAATAAAAAAAATTTTATACAACCATATAGAATTCTACTTCTAATAAAAGAAATTTTTTTAAAAAAAATTTTAAGCACATACTTTTGTAAAACTTATAAAAGAAGATGAGGCATTAGGCTCTCAAAGTATTTTTAGGAAGTCCAGATTCTCAGTGCATACAATGATAATGCAGTAAAATTTAAAATCACTAATAAAAAGAGAAGTTTTAAGACCCTATGAGTTTGGATTTCACCTCTGGGTTAACGGTACCAACAAGTACTGAATTTATTTTTCCACCTGAAATAACTAAAGAGATGAACAAGATGTTTTAAAAATGGGTCTCAAAATACTGGCTATTGTGTGACAAATAGCAGCAATATTGTAGAGAAAGACACATCCTACATAAATGCCATGACTGTCCCAGATTGTTTCCGGGATTCAATTTCCAGGTTAGGCACAGATTGTGGTCCAAGGTTCTCCCTGAGCTGAAGGGATGCAACCAGGATTCCAGAGAATCTGAGGAAGCTACAGAAATAATGAGAAGAATTGTTTTTCAAATCAAATGAAACTATTAACCCACAGAAACAAAAGTTTCAATAGATCTCAAACAAAAAAAATGAAGAAAGCTACAGCAAGGGGTATAAAATTACATTTGCTTAACATCAATGATAAAGAGAAAATCTTAAAAGTAGTCAGGAAGTAAAAGATATGTAAAGTAACAAAGAGAATGCCAACATATTACTAATGAGAAACAATGCAAGCCAAACAGTGGGATAAGATCTTTAAAGCACTAGAAACAACAAACAAAAAAGTGAACTTAGAATTCCTTACCCTATGGTATTATCTTTCAAAAAATCGAGACATTTTCAATCATTTGGAAGCTGAAGGAACTCAGTATTGGTAGTCTTTCATTACAATAAATGTTAAAGGAAGGGCAATTATGGGTGAAAATAGAAAATTACAAAAAAAAAAAAACTCAGAAAATGGTAACTACATGCTAAATAGAAAGTTTTCTCATTATTGTTTAACTCTCTTTGAAAGATAATTGACTGTTTAAAGCAAATATAACACATGAGGTTTATAACACAGTTTAGAAGTAAAATATATAGCACAGTAACATAAAGGTGGAATAGGTAAAATGGGAATTATTGTAAAATTCTTATATATCCATATATGTATATATGGAAGTATATTTGAAGATACACACTAATAAATTAAAATGTATATCATAAGCCTTAAATATAATAAACCAAAAAGCAAACAAAAAACCATAAGAATATATTTTTAATACTAAATAAGATAGAAAAGGAGGATAAAAATAGATTGTGTAACTATGAAATAAATAGCAGGTTGAAAGATTTAAATCCAATCATCCATATCATATTAAGTTTGAATATTATAAACACTGCAATTAAAAGGAAAAGATTGTCATGTTAGTTAAAAAGTTAGTTAAAAGTGGCAAGAAGTCAACTTCAAATACGAAGACATAATAAATTAAAAGCAAAAGTATGAAAAAGACATTAGCACTAATCACAAAAAAGCTGTAGTGGCTATATTAATATAAAACAAAGTAGATTTTATGAGGAAGACAACTATCAGGGATCAAGGGAGTAATTTCCCAAGAAGAAAAAGGTTGGTTCATCAGAGAACATAATTTTAAACGTTTTTTCCAAAATAACAGTTATAAAATATATGAAGCAAAAATTATAAGAGAAATTAATAACTCAACCATTATATTGGGGATTTCGACCTCTCTCTTAGCAATAGAACATGCAAGCAACAAATAAGAAAGGAAGTATTGGGGCCAGCACTGTGGCGCAGCGGGTTAAAACCCTGGCCTGAAGCACCGGCATCTCACATGGGGCACCGGTTCTAGTCCCAGCTGCTCCTCTTCCGATTGAGCTCTCTGCTGCGGCCTGGAAAAGCAGTAGAAAATTGTCCAAGTCCTTGGGCCCCTGCATGGGAGACCTGGAAGAAGCTCCTGGCTCCTAGCTTTGGATTGGCGCAGCTCTGGCTGTTGTGGCCATCTGGGGAGTGAATCAGCAGATGGAAGACCTCTCTCTGTCTCTACCTCTCTCTGTAACTCTGTCATTCAAATAAATAAAATAAATCTTTAAAAAAAAAAGAAAGGAAGGAAGTATTTGACTGTAAAAGACTTAAATTATACTGTTAATCAGCTTGACATTTACAGAACAACACTCTCCCCTCAAAAGGTTACATACTGTTTGATTTATATACAGACCATTTATTAAGATAGGCACAGTGTAGGCTGGGAGTCAGCAAACTATGACTTACAGACCAAATGCTGTTATAAGAAAATAAGCCACAGACCAGGAGAAAATCCTGGCAAATGATATACTTGATAAAACTTGTAGTCATAATTTTTTTTATAAAGATTTATTTATTTATTTGAAAGTCAGAGTTACACAGAGAGGAGAGGCAGAGAGAGAGAGAGAGAGAGAGTCCATTGGTTCACTCCCCAGTTGGCTGCAATGGCCAGAGCTGTAATGATCTAAAGCCGGGAGCCAGGAGCTTCCTCTGGGTCTCCCACATGGGTGCAAGGGCTCAAGGATTTGGGCCATCTTCTACTGCTTTCCCAGGCCATTGCAGAGAGCTGGATCAGAAGTGGAGCAACTGGGACTTGAACCAGCACCCATATGCGATGGCACTACAGGCGATGGCCTTACCTGCCACGCCACAGCGCCAGCCCCTCTAGTGATAATTTGTAAAGAACTCTCAAATTAAATAACAGCAAAATTCAATGAAAATTCAACAATAAAATGAATAAAAGATAAAAGAATAGCAAATAAGCATATGAAAACATGATTGACATCATTATTGGGGAAATGCATGCTAAAATCATTAGGTTCCACTAGAATTTCTAAAAATAAAACTAAACCTATCAAATATAAGTAAGGATGTGAATTAACTGGAACATATCTATGTGGCTAGCAGGAAGATAACCCAAAACAAATACCTTGGGAAATAGCTTTGCAATTTCTTTAAAAAAGTAAACATATATATATATCATTTAACCTAGTCTTCCTACTCTTACTGGTATGTGCAACAAAAATAAAAACATATGAGGATAATTCCAAAGAATTGTGGAAAATGCACCTGATCTTTGAACTTCATTTTCCCTGAACTTTTAGAAATACCCTCACATAGCTAAAGAAAACTGGTCGACAAAATTGTTCATAGCTGCTTTATATGTAATTTCTCAAACCTGGAAACAACCCAGATGTCTACCAATAGGTCAACGGATAAACACACTACAGTATATTCATGCAATAGAATTCTACTCAGTAATAAAAAAAAAAGTGTTGCTGATACATTAAACCACATGGATAAATCTCAAAATAATCAGCCTGGGTAAAAGGATACAGGCAACATAAGATTATATACTGTTTAATTTCATTACATAAAATTTTAGAAAACACAAACTGATATATGATGGCTTAAAACAGATCAATGGTTCTGTAGGATTGGTGGAGAGGAAGAAGAGGGAGGAATTAGAAAGGGACATGAGAAAAATGTTTGGGGTTGGGGCCAGCACTGTTGTTCACTTGGTTAATTCTCTGCCTGTGGCAACGGCATCCCATGTGGGTGCCGGGTTCTAGTCCTGGTTGCTCCTCTTCCAGTCCAGCTCTCTGCTTTGGCCCGGGAGGGCAGTGGAGGATGGCCCAAATGCTTGGGCCCTGCACACGCATGGGAGACCAGGAAGAAGCACCTGGCTCCTGGCTTCGGATCGGCTAAGCGCCGGCTGTAGCGGACATTTGGGGAGTGAACCAACGGAAGGAAGACCTTTCTCTCTGTCTCTCTCTCTCACTGTCTATAACTCTACCTGTCAAATAAAAAAAAAAAAATGTTTGGGGTCAATGTATCTATTTTCTTCGTAGAAAAGAGAAATAAAAGATCTAATCATGAAGCCATTATCTATCAGCCCTGGCCAAACTGAGCAACAAAACAGTTGCGAATATACCTGGTGGTTGTTTATGTGCTTCTAGTAACACTCGTTATATTACATAGAATGACAGCCATCTGTGTCCCAATCATTGCATACAGTCTAATTACATATTTTTGCGAAGTTTGACTATTGACTCTGTCATTTTTTTATCTGTTGAAATTTCATGATCTTTCATTTTTTCCTCTGTTACAGCACAAGGCAAGTACGGCCTTTTTTTCAATGCTAACATAAGAATCCACTGGTAAGGTGTAAGTCATTTGAGGGTTTATAGGACCATGCTTTCAGAGATTTTGTATTCTCCCAGTCTCTAGCACCACACAAGTAATCCGTGAATATTTACTGAATAAACAGATGGATGAATTAATATATGAGTGAAAACTTCAAGGCAGACACTATGAGAATGTCTGGTGGGGATTTCTTCAGTGTTTCAATTTCAGAAGCAGGTCTAGTTGGATGACCTTTAAGATCACTTTTATGTCTGAAGTCCTAGAAAATATGATTAGAGGCTTGAAGCTCCTTTCACCTATTTGCTCATAAAATATGCAATAGTTTATCATGAACTATAGTCACCCCACCATGCTCTGTAACACTACTAACACTCTTATCTTGTCATTCTATTTAGAGTTAAAACATGTGCCCCCAGATCCTCCTTGGTGTTTATTATATAGAGTGTCCAAAGAAATGCCTGGGGGAGGAGCTGTATCCTGGACAAAGAGGTGATGCGTGGGTTTGGTTTTGTTATAAAAAGCATTACATATACATATTTAGAGATACAGATACAGAGATACGAAAAAATATTAAGAGCATTAATATTGTTTGCTTTACTATGCAACAGTCCGCCTTTTAAGAACGGAAGTGCTGTCTTGAAGAGTGTCAAGCTGTTGCATGATTAATCACCTGATGCATGAATAAGTGACATTCAGTTTGTGCATTGATGCATAAGCACCATTTACAAACTAACTATCATATTGATGAATGTGGTCTATTTTGTATTTTCTAGTCTATCTTATACATCTTGTCTCATTTTTAAACATATATTGTGATATTTTATTATCTTGTTTATTCTTGCTTTTAATAAAATATATCCTATCTCTAATTTGGAGATTTTTGTATTAGAGAATAAAAAGTCCACATGAATCAAATTTGTATCACTTCTCACCATAATTAAGTGATCTGTGATACCATTTCTTGCTGTCTACTTTCATTCATTTGCACATTATATCTTGTGATATCTTGTTGGTGCTAAATCAATGTGTTTTAATTTTTAATAAATTATGTGTTCAAAAGTTTGGGAAATGCTGACTTAGTCAAATAATTATTTCTGTGACTATTTGATTAATGTTTCAATCTCTCTCAAAAAATAACCTTCAAAGCAGGCTCACGTCTATTTTTTGCTCACTGTTGTGTCTCTAATACCCAGCTCATTTTCTGACATATGTGAGCACTAAAATAAAGTTGTGTATTCATAATCATATGATTAGAAACTACTTATTCATGCCATTAAGTTGGTAAGGATTCCCACTATGCATCTAGCATCCTAAATGTTGGATTAGGAAACGGGTCCTTTAACTTTCACTTTCCCGTTTTTATCCTTGGGTCTGGGCTGCTCCTATTTCAAGCAAGCCAGCCATCTGTCTATTCTATAAGGGATTACCTATTCTCATTAATTGAAAATGTTTTCAGTTTTCTGTAGTGACCTTTATGGCAAATAGTTCTTTGGTATAAAAGAAATATTTGATTTACTTATTTATGTAAAAACTACCTCCAGGGACAGATACAGTGGCATTGTGGGTTAAGCCCCTGCTGGGGGCAACTCCATGTCATATCAACCTGCCAGTTTGAGTCCTTTTTACTCTGCTTCTGATTCCAGCTTCCTGCGAAGGCATCCTAGGGGACAGCAGATGATGGCCCAAGTACTTGAGTTTCTGCCACCAGTGTGGGAGACCAGGATGGATTTCTAGGCTCCTGATTTTGGACTGGCCCAGTCCTGTCTGTGTGAATGCTTGGGGAGTGAAAGAGCAGATGGAAGAGTCTCTCTCTCTCTCTCTCTCTCTCTGTGCATTTGTGTGTGCCTATTTCTCTGCCTTTCAAGTAGATGAAAATAAATAAACATTTAAAAGCCTTAGAAGGCCTAGAAACCCTACTGTCTAATATGCAGTGGACACCAGGCCAAAGAACACTTTTAGAAGCCAAACAGCAACAACAGAAGGAAGTACAAACTACCTTTACTAACTTGTAGGATTTAAACTCATTGTTACAGTAACCTGGCCCAGGGTGGGTGGTTAGCCATGTTCCATATCAGATATTTTGTTTTGATTCCAATCTCTGGTTCCTGGTCCTAGCTTCTTGTAAATTCAGATCCTGGGAGGAAGAAGTAATGACTCAAACAATTGGGTTTTCAGTGCATGTAGGAGACCTGGAATTAACTTCCTGGATACTGGCTTTGGGCAAGACCAGTTCTGGCCAACATGGGCATTTGGGAAGTGAATCAGAAAATGGGAGATTTTTCTCTCTTGCTTGGTCTTTTACACACACACACACTCTCTCTCTCTATGTCTCAGTCTCCTGATTCTCAAATAAATAAGAAAATACATTAGAAAAATGTATAAATAAAGGAATCTATTTTTTAAACCTCATATTATCTTTCTAGGATATTTAAACTTATATTAAATTGAACATGTCCTTAAGCATTGTCAAAGAGAAGTTATTCTATATTCCCAGAGTGCAGATCAATGGGACTGGAGTCCACACACATTAGTGTTTTTAGACTTTATACTCTTTAATTTGCCATTTTACTGGTTGACAATTTCTGCCATACCTTATTCATTAAAAGAGAGTCAGTAAATTCATCCCACACTTAATGGGCAAAAAATTCATTTCCATCTTTTGAAAGATAGAGTGTAAAAGAATCTGTCGACATGTTTTAAAATCACCACATAGAGATATTCAAAAATCAATATTCTTACTTTAAATAAGAAAGTTAATTTCTAAAATGACCACAGAATACTCTAAGAATGAACAATTAACAAGAAAAAGTTGTAAAAATTAAGGTGAAAGATCATGAATATAATTGCTGACACATATACTTACAAATCTGAGATAACATATCAATTTTAGAGAGTTATTCAGAATTTATTATGAAAACCAATACAGATTAAAATTTGGAAAACAAGGAGTAAGAATATAAGCAATATACCTGCTCAATAGGCAATACAGCATGGAAAAATTATCAAGAAAGAAGAGTAGATAGGGCCAGCATTGCAGTGCAGCAGGTTAAGTTGCCACTGGTGATGCCCACATCCCAAAACGGAGTGCAGGTTCAAGTCTGGCTGCTCTGTTCTCTGTTATCATCCAGCTGCTTGCTGATGTGCCTGGGGAAGCAGCAAAGTGTGATCTGAGTGCGTGGGCCCCTGTAACCTACACAGGAGACCCGGAAGAAGTTCCAGGCTCTTTGGTTTATCCCAGCCCTGGCTGTTGGGTCATTTTAGGAGTGAACCAACAGGAAAAAGGTATCTCTCTCCCTCTCAGTTTTTCTCTCTCTCTCCCTCTTTCTCCTTCACCATTTCTGCCTCTGTCTCTGCTACTCTGCCTTTCAAATAAATAAACAAATATAAAAAATAACAAGAGGAGGAGGTAGATTAGAAGGAGTGGAAGGGGAGGAGTAAGAGATTGGGGGTGGAAAAGAAGAAGATTGGAGAGAGTAAAATGAGGCAAAAACAGAAAATGAAGAGAAAAAGGACTTTTACTTAGATTTAAAGAATTATCATCCATACCCTGAGCATTAAACAACAACACAATAAATAGCTTTAAAATCTGAATGGTAATGGTAGCTGAACACTACTATCATAACCAGAAAAAGTTTCAATCAAGTGAAACAAATACTTTTAAGACATCTGAAGACAAAGAATATATGTCTTTCACAAGAGCATATTTAAAAGGTAAACATTTCAGTTGGGAGCAGAAATATTGATGGCTCTGGGAAAAATCTCAAGACGAAACACAGGGGGATATGATGTAAGTCCCAACACCAAAAGTCTACTGAGACATCCCTTTTAATTAATTAAGACTGGATAACTTAGGCCAATTTGCCCACAGAAAAACAACTAGAAAATCTGGGGTAAAAATCCATTTGAAACATTGAGAGTTAATAAGGGAAAAAAGAAGCATGAGCTAAAAATTGAAGAAAACTTACCAGGATGGGCTGTTAACCATAGGGATACCTGTGGATTTAAGAAGCATATTTTAGTAGCATGTGGTAGACCCAAAGAACTTGGTAAGAAATATAGAAGTTCATAGCCTGCAATTACAGGAACCTTGGTAAACCCTTGTTCTTTGAGTTGAGACACAGAAGGTAATGTGCTAAGATTAACAGAAATCGTAAATGAACCAGTCTTTCCATGGACTAATACTCACTTTAATCATATAAGTATCTTATTGGATTAAGGTGATTTGGAAATGCTATAACCCTAGGTTACTGTCAGAAGAAAATGTTCTGAGGAAAGAAAATATATTAGGATGTAAAAATCTCAATGTTTTTCTATGTGCAATGAAAAATATATAATCAAACGTAACCAGAAATGTAAGGACATAATAAAAAAACAAGGGAAAATAATAGACATTAGGAAAAAACACACAAGCAATCAAGTTAATAGAATTATCAGACACAAATTTGAAAATAAGAACATTTAATATGGGGCTGGCATTGTGGCATAGCAGGTAAAGTCACTTCCTGTGACAACAGCCTCCCATATGGCAGCTGTGTCCCAGCTGCTCGACTTCCAATCTATTTCCTTGTTAATGGCCTGGAAAAAGCAGAAAATGATGGCCCAAGTGTTTGGGTCCCTGCATCCATGTGGGAGACCCAGATGAAACTCTTAACTCCTGGCTTCAGACCAGCCCAGCTCCAGCCATTGGTGGCCACTTGGGGAATGAACCAGGAGATGGAAGATTCTCTCTCTCTCTCTCTCTCTCTCTCTCTCTCTCTCTCCCCTTCCCTCACTCTCTGCAACTATGACATATAGTAAATCTTAAAAGATGTTTAATATGATAAAGGTAGTAAAATATGATTGAAATTTCAAAAGAGCTGAAGAAGCAATAACTGAAATTAAACTTAATAGATATAAATTTGAAGCAGAATAGATTCACCTAAGTGTTCTTAATCTGTCTCATTCTTATTTCTTCTTATACTGGGACACTAATTACATGAATATTGGACTTTTTGTTTGTCATACTTTTATTTCTCATTGTCTTTTTTGGACTTTTTATCCATTTATCTCTTTGTGTTTAAGATTTGATATATTCTTTAGACATATCTTCTAGTTTACTCATTCTCTCTTCAATTGTACCTAATCTGCTTAAAATTTTTTAATGTTTGTGTGTAATGGGAAGTAAATGATGTTGAAAGGAAGGAAGAACAGTGATATAAGTAAACAACAGAATAAATCACAATAAATATTTCTATATATCTGATAATAATAATATCTGGTAAAGTGGGTCTAATAAAGTCACATACATTTTTCATATGAAAACATAAAGCAATAAGAAATATACTGGGGAGGAGACGGTGTTGTGACATAGCATGTAAAGCTGCCGCCTGCTACACCGGTGTCCCATGTGGGCACTGGTTCATGTCTCAGCTGCTCCACTTCCCATTCACTTCCCTGCTAATGGCAGGGAAAAACAGCAGAAGATGGCCCAAGTGTTTGGGCCCTTGCCAGCCATATGGAAGACCTGGGTGAAGCTCCAGGTTCCTAACTTTGGCTTGGACCAACCCTGGCTGTTGCTGCCATCTGGGGAGTGAATAAGCATATGGAAAATCTCGCTCTCTCACTGACTCTCCCTCTCTCTCTGTATTCTGACTTTCAAAAATAAATAAATAAATCTCTTTTAAAAATAGACTGGAGGGTTTAGAGGAGTATTAAGTGTCTGAGATCCTTGCATTATGTAGGAACAGGTGAAATTATTAATTCACATTTTGCTTTTGATACAGCATGGAAGCATATTTTATTATCTAGGATAACCATTGACAGAGTACTGAAATAATCTATAGATATTAGGGTAATCTAAGGAAATGGAATAATAAAAAATTTTCTAGAAAAGAAATAATCCAAAGAAATTTATCTTTAAAAATAAATTCTTAATCTATGAAAACAATGAATCCAAAGCAGAATAGAGCAGGAGGAACACATAAAAATGCACAATGATATATTTAAACCCAAATATATCACTAGCATAAAAAAGGAAATAGATATAATTAAAAGACAATGATAATTATAATGGATTAAAAATAACAGCATCAATTGATACTTATCAACATTACATGTTACTTTGGATTAAAAACAACAACAAAAATCTGTTATATAAGACATAATTACAATAAAAGGGTATAGAAAGAAAGTAAAAGATGTAAAAAAATACTTTATCAAAAGCTAACCAAGTGAAAGCTAATATAAAATCATACATATATTAATGATAGTGGAATATTTTAATTAAAAATTCTAGAGATAAGTAGGAACATCTCATAATAATGAGATAGAGGATTTTCCTCCATCCTCCCTCCTTTTTAATTGAAACATACATTTGTTGGTTTTAATTACAAAACAGTGATAGGCAAGCAACATCCAGACAGACCAAGGATCTCATAGACATACTGGATTTTTATGTCAGATACTCAGATAAAGAGGGTCTGCAACTTTCACAATAATTATAATTCTCTTTTTAATAAATGTTTATTTTATTTATTTAAAAGGCAGAGTTACAGAAAGGGGTGGGGAGAGAGAGAGGTCGGTCTTCCATTTGCTGATTCAGTCCCCAAATGGATGCAACAGCTGGAGCTGGGCCTAAGCCAGGAGCTAAGAGCTTCTGGGTCTCAGATGTGCATGCAGGGGCCCAAGCACTTGGGCCATCTTCTATTGCTTTTCCTGGGGCATTAGCAGGGAGCTGGATCAGATGTGGAGCAGTGGACTCAAACTGGGCACCCATATGGGATGCCAGCACTGCAGGTGGCAGTGGCTTAAACTGCTGCGCCACAACGCTGGCCCCTTAATTATGATTCTTAAAGGTATATTTTTATACTTGCTATGTCAGCGCCTTGATTAACGCTTCTTGCCATAGGGTTGAGAGCTAGAATCCCTTGCTGTCTCAGGATCCTTGAGACATCTGTGCCTTGCTACCTCTGCTGCACTGTCACTAGTGTGCTTGGCACTCTTTGCATTCCCCTAGAGTTTGTAGACCCTACTCTGGATCTAAGAGCAGGGCAGGCAAGTCACATCCTCCATTTACTTCCTGGATGATTTTGGTGACCAATTTCTTCCCAGTAAAAGCTTTGCTTCTTATTCAGGCTAGTGTGTATTATCATCAACCCAATGACTTGAGCCATCACGGCTGACTCCCAGAGTCTGCGCTAGAGTCAGGAGCCCGTGCCAGGAAATGAACCCAGGGATTCCAAAGTAGAATGCAGGTATTTCAACAGCTAGACTAAACTCTTGGTCCAAAGGTCTTTTTGCTTCATTGAAATTTATAGTACATAATTGTAGATTCACATGTAGTTACAAAAAATAATAGAGATCTCATGTGCTCTTTACAATAGCTTCTCCCAGTAAGAGCAGCTTGCCAAAGTACAGTGTAGTATCACAAGATATTGACATTGATGCAATCTTATCTTAGATTTCTCATAGGTATTTGTGTGTTCTTCATTTGAAAGGCAGAGAAAAAGAGAGAGAGAGAGAGAGGGAGAGCGGGGGGGGGGAGACAGAGAGAAAGAGAGAAGGAGGGAGGGAGAGAGAGAGAGAGAGAGAGAGAGAGAGAGAGAGAGAGAATTTCCACATGCTGGGTCGTTCCCCAGGCCAGGCAAAGGCAGAAGCCAAAAATTCCATTTGGGTCTCCTACATGGGTGGCAGGGATCTAAATATTTGAGCTATCTTCTGCTGCCACCCCAGCTGTGCATTAGCAAGAAGCTGAATCAGAAGTTGAAGGGAAACCTGCTCCTAGACACTCCCATGTGGGATGTGGGTGTTCCAAGCTGCCACTTAACTGCTGTTGCACAGCACAGGTCCCTAGTTCTATAAATTTTTAGAACAGGAGACAGTTCTTGTATCCAGCATTACAGTCATCTTAGTTCAGGCTGCTGTAAGAAATGTCATAGACTATGTGGTTTATTTTTTTATTTTTATTTTTATTTTTTGACAGGCAGAGTGGACAGTGAGAGAGAGAGACAGAGAGAAAGTTCTTCCTTTGCCATTGGTTCACCCTCCAATGGCCACCATGGCCGGCACACCACACTGATCCAAAGCCAGGAGCCAGGTGCTTCCTCCTGGTCTCCCACGCTGGTGCAGGGCCCAAGCACTTGGGCCATCCTCCACTGCACTCCCTGGCCACAGCAGAGAGCTGGCCTGGAAGAGGGGCAACCGGGACAGAATCCGGCACCCCGATCAGGACCAGAACTCGGTGTGCCGGCGCCGCAGGCAGAGGATTAGTCTGTTGAGCCGCGGTGCTGGCCAGACTGTGGTTTAAAAAGCATTTGTTTCTCACAATTCAGGATGAGCTCAAGGTACTGGTAGGTTCAGCGTCAGGTCAAGACCCTTCCATCGAAGGGCATCCTGGTGTCTCTACCTTGTCTTTTCATCCTTTACATATGAACTCTAACAAACAAAATATTTAAAATTTTGATTGTCTGTTTTCCTTTTACATAATTTGCTGTTGGTGGAAAGACTAAGAACTCTTCTCTTAGCCCTACATTCTGAAGACTTTCTTCTTTTTTTCCCTAAAGTTTTATAGTGTTACTTTTTGCATTTGTCAGTAATTCATTTTATATTAATTCTTCTGCAGCAAGCATTGTTCCTTATCATTTGAAGCCCCTCTCTATCTAGATTCAATTTTAAAATATGGCAGCATACATCTGTTTGATTTTCAAATAAACAAATTCATGCATACACAAATTAAAAGGAAAGCAATAAAAGGCAATGACATGTTTCCTAGATTTTACTTCCTTGCCTTTGTTTCTACTATGTCCGTTGCTGAAAATACTTAGCGCTTTCCTTCCTAAAATCTTCACTTGTGTTGAGGTCTATCTCCAGTCCCATTTTAAAGGGAAAGATGCCCTGGCCGTCTCTCCTGAATGGGGCACTTTCCTCCCTGGTGCTGTCTGGATCTCTGCTGCACTGTTATTGCTACCTGTAACTGGATGCTGGTCCTTTTTCTTCTTCTTCTTTTAATTCATTATACTCTCTCCTATTGTAGGGCCTTTGCACATGCTATCTTTGCAGTCCTACCTCTACGCTCTCCACATGATTGTTTATCCTTAAGTTCTCAGTTTAAATGCTATTATCACAGAAGGAATGAAGCACGCTCAATCTTAAGCTTTCAAGGAACTGGTACTTAGCACAGTTGCTAGTAAGATGGCATTTGGGCAATCAGATATTTTGTATTTGCCACTAAATTAAAGAGTCAAGGCTGGAACTTCCAAATTAACTTTACTGAATCTAGATACTATAAACTCTTAATCCTTGATTTCCAAAAGAGGAAAATGAGTACCTGATTTATCTATATAGGTGTGGTCATTTAGCTTTGCAGTTAAGATGTTGGATAGGATGCCCAGGTCCCACACCCAGGTATACGGGCTGGATTCCTGGCTCCAGCTCCTAACTCCAGCTGTGTTGCCGGTTCAAATAGTTGGATTCCTGTCACCCTTGGGGGAAACTAGGATTATTTTCCTGGCTCCTGGCTTTGGCTTCAATCCAACAGGACCATTGCAAGCATGTGGGGAATGAACCAACGTGCTCTCACTCTCTCTCTCTCTCTCCCTCCCCTTTAAAAATTAAATATAAGGGGCCGGCGCTGTGGCGCAGCAGGTTAAAGCCCTGACCTGAAGCGCCGGCATCCCACATGGGCGCCGGTTCTAGTCCCGGCTGCTCCACTTCTGACCTAGCTCTCTGCTATGGCCTGGGATAGCAGAGGATGGCCCAAGTCCTTGGGCCCCTGCACCTGCGTGGGAGACCCGGAGGAAGCTCCTGGCTCCTGGCTTGAATCGGCGCAGCTATGGCTGTTGTGGCCATTTCGGGAGTGAACCAGTGGATAGAAGATTGCTCTCTCTGTCTCTACCTCTCTGTAACACTGTCTTTCAAATAAATAAAATCTTTTAAAAAATTAAATTTAATTCCTCAACACAACACAGTGTTTAGAAGAACAGCAATATTTACCCAAATAAGTTTTATTGCAGACAAAGGATAAGGTGCTACATAAACATCCCCTAAAATACTCATATGATTATAGTCACATGACCACAATAATTCAAAATAATTACTTATGATCTTTCATTCCTTTTGAATGTAGAGACATTGCCAACAAAACCTCCTGTCACATTTCTTATGTAGTGAAATAAAACACATCTAGAAGTATAGAGACAGAGAGGAAAGGAGACTAATAGTGGCCAGACTTGTACTGGGGCGAATATAATTTTGCTGGCCTATTTATGAGTTAAAAATATACGTTATTTTGTTTGGCCCATTTTCCATTTTACACTCTCCTGGGAGCCCAGTGTAGCCGGGGCTCATTGTTAACTCCCTCCCTTCGCTCCATTCTTTCCATCCACTCAGGCTGGATAGCAAAGAAAGTCACTTTGCTATTGTCAGCAGCACTGGAGCACACTGACTCTCTCCCAGAAGCAGGGAGGGTAAAAGCCCCATGCAGAGGACTTTCCATTCTTAGCTAAACCTAGTTGCTTTGGCCTGAGGGGCTAATCAAGTATTATAAACACTGATTAAATAAGGTAGGTCATTTTCATCACCAATTTCCAGAGGGGGAAATGGAGGCACCACACATGGGAATGACATTTGCCGATGCAGGAAGACAATTTGCTGGGGCTTAATTCCTTCCTCTTGCAAATGCCAGCAGAGAGCAGTGGAGGAGTTAGACATAGTTTGAATGCTATTCAAACAGGTCACATCTGGGGGGCTGAGGTGTCTCATTAAAACTTTCTGTTTTACTGCTATATATCCACACACTGTATATCCAAATCCATGACAGAGGCACTGTACATCTCCTGTCTTAACATCTAATAGTCCTTGCCAGACAGAATGAAAAAGTTGATTACACACAGCTTTGCCAACGTTGCTTGACAGGAAAAAGCAAAGAATATTCTCCTGAACAAATGAAATGTCAGTCAGAGCTCAAACATATTAGAGCAAGTTAGGCTGTGTTATTGCCTTAGATTAGAGATGAACTGGTTTCTAATTAACTCTAGAATGTACAATAAGATAGCATGACTGGTTTTATGATTCGGGAATATTTTTTAATTCAGTTTGGTTGTTGTTTTTTCGTCTGAGGGCAGTTGGTATCGTCATGCAACACAGATAGTAGTTTTGTGGAAAGCCTCTGCTTTGGAAATTTAAAGACAGGCAGCACTAAGAATTTCTTCGTTATTTCTTAATGAGCTACAGCCTACAAACTGTTAAAGCAGGCCATGATTTGAAGGGGCGAAGAAGAAATCCTGAATTTGAGGGATTTGCTTCTTGACAGTCCCTACCCCCATCCCTGTTCCCAGCTCCAGTTTGCCTCCCAGGGATGTTTCAAAGAAACTGGGTTGTGTGGCGGTGTGGGCGGGAGGCAGGGAGGAAAGGGAGGACTGTAGAGCAAAGTAAGACTTGTGAAATGGGTTGCAAGCTTCATGGCAGGGGAGGTGTCATTGGGAATCAGTGCATTTGGTGAGCTTCTGTGACACGTTCCTGCCTTCTCTTTCCATTCGGTTTTCTTAGGGGTTGGGTGGGCGGGATGGATCTCTCCATCCGCCACGCTTGGACTCAAGCGGTCTACAGAAGGGACACCCTCTCGTTGCCACCTCTCACCACCTCCAGACAATCCCTTCCTTAGTTTAGCACCTTACACCTAAATGTTACCTTATGGATTTTCTAGATTCTTCCTCCTGAAAATATAGCTTAAAGAACAGCACCATTGCTGTCAGTAACGTAGAATGTCCATTCCGGAGTCAATCATGCTGTTTTAGCAGGATTCCTGAGTGACTCATGTGCACATTATAATTTGAGAAGCACTGCTCTAGATAAAACTTTGTGGATTAGGAAAAAGTGGCTTGGATCTGTGGAGTTACTAGCTCAAGTCATATGACAACTAATCACAGCCTACAATTCTGCTTTCTCCTGGCACAGTTCTCTTTGTCTATATTATACAGCCTCTCTTGAACCTTGGATTGTGTGTTCACTAGTCAAAAAGGAAATGGTCTCCTACTCACATAAATGGAACTTGTGTCTGGGTTTCCATGATCCCTGATAGAACTTTGGGAAACATCTGACGTGGTGCATGTATATGCAGTTGGCACACAATTAATACTATTCATAATGGTATTACACCATTATACTGTTCATAATGACATTAATGTCATTGGTTTTGCATGCGTGGAAAATAATCAATAGAAGTGGTGAAAGTTTTCATGAACCGTTCAATTAGCTGCATACCAGACCAGGAAATGACAGAGGATAGTCTGGTAGAACAGGGTTTATTTTCACATAGATGCCTGACACAAGACAGAAGGTGGTCAGCTTTTTTTTTTTTAATCATGGGAGGATTATCTTTATCTCCTTTCTTGACATCAGTAAAGTTAAGAAGTGAGAAGTCATTTAAAGATACCACTGATGTCTTTGGTGGAAATCTCCAAATTCTTCTACTAATCACAGTCTCAGTCATTGCAGATAAATGGGAGACAACTCACCTGCCGGCCAGCCATCTCTCTTCTATCAATTTGTTTATGCTGGTCCTGCTTTCCTTTCTTCCTTCCTGTTCCTTCAGTATTTACTGAGTAGTTAGCTAGACTCCAGGATAGGTATGAGCAACATATAACAACACTCTATTCTCAAAGAGATCTTATTGTAGCAAGGCAAACAGATGTGGATTGCTGCATTGAGATGAGAGAAGGGATGAGACCAAATGCAAACATCCTATGAGACAATAAGAGAAGGTTTGCTTAAGAATAATACTTGTGGAGCAGCTATAATAACTGCACACTGCAATGGCTCATTCCACATCTGTGTTATTTAATTTTTTTCAAATGGTGTGCCGGGGGAGGGAAGTTACCATTAAGGGAGCAATATGGTCAAATACCCCATAACAATGCTTCAGTCAATGACGGATCCCATATACAATGGTGGTCCCATAAGGTTATAATGTAGCTGGAAAATTTTTATTGCTCAATGACACTGTAGCTGTCATAATATCATAGCACAACACATTGCATATGTATTAATGGTGATTCTGGTGGAGACAAACCTACTGTGCTTTTGGTTGTCTAAGAGTAGAACAGTGCAATTATGTATAGTACATAATACTTGATAGTCATAACAAACAATTGTTAGTAGTTTATATATTTACAATGATATACCTTTTTAATCATTGCTTTAGAACACCCTGATCCTATTTATTTAAACATATAACCATAAAGGGGCCGACTGTGTGGAACAGCGGGTAAAGTCAGCATCCCTTGTGGGTATTGGTTTGAGTCCTGGTTGCTCCACTTCTGATCCAGCTCTCTGCTAATGCCCCTGGGAAAGCAGTGGAGGGTGGTCCAAGTACTTGGGCCCCTGCACCATGTGGAAGACCCTTAAGATGCTCCAGGCTGCTGGTTTCCATCTGGCCCAACGATTCAACTGATGGAAGATCTTTCTGTCTCTCCCCTTGTGCCTGTCTGTAACTCTGCCTTTAAAATCAATCAATCAATCTGTAAATGATGTTCTGTGTTGCACTGGAAGCAGGCTCATATATCTCCTGTTGACCACATCTCTTGATTGCAACAAGAGGACACAATGAGTGACTGACACACACCATTCTTGGTTCTGTGATGTTAGCGCACTGGGGAAATCACCTAACGACACATTTCTTGTCGTGTGTCTCTATTGGTAAGCAACACTCGCCCATATTTGAGATAGGCCTTGCAGACTAAATAATGTCTCTGTAGGAGTTGGAATGCAGAAAGATCCTGCATGGTAGAAGAAATGCCAAAGCACAGACAGAGGATTAAATGAGGATATGCAGAGATGGGCAAACAGGTATGTTAGATCTTGGATAGCAGAGACTGATGTTGGAGAGAAAAATCGAGTTTTGATCTTCAAGGTCCTGAATGTACGGCTAAGGAGTTTGGCCTCTGTATTCTCCATGGAAACGCTTTAAATATTAAAGCAAGGTAAATAGATTTGAGTTTTAGAACATCTCTCCAGCATGTGAGCTGGGAGGAGAAACTGGAGATAGCAAGACTAGTTTATAATACTATTGATGTAGTTCAGGCAGGAGTTGTCAAGCCTTTGACAGAAGAAACTGATAAGTTAGAGATTTCTTTTTTTTTTCTTGTGTTCCCTGACAAGGGCAGAGATTGAGCTATTTGACCTATGATCTAGGCTGGAGATTCACACAAGTCAACCATCGTGGAATGTCCCTGTTCACATGTACTCAAATACACGAAAAGTTCTTAGAAAGAAGGAAATTAAGTGTTCATGAAGTTAGACTTGGAAGCTCATCTCACTGCATCCCTAGTCCTTTTTTTCTACTTAGATTATAAATTGGGAACAATTTATGTCTTTTAACCAACATTCTTCCTTGGTTATGGTCTGTCACCTGACTAGAGAGTTAGAATTGGACTCAACCTTGACAACTCAGTGCATCTAAAGGGAATTCAAAAAGTTTGTGAAAAGTAGAATTAAAAAAATAAGTCCATTTCAGGGCCAGCGCTGTGGTATAGCGGGTTAAGCCTTGACTTAGAACACTAGCATTCCATATTTGAGTGCTGGTTGGAGTCCTGGCCACACCACTTTTGATCCAACTTCCTACCAATGTCCCCGGGAAGGCTGTGGAAGAAGGTCCAGGTATATAGGCCCCTGTCATCTATGTGGGAAACTGGGATAGAGTTTCTGGCTTCTAGCTTCAGCTTAGTCCACTCCTGTCCTTTGTGGCCATTCGAGGAGTGAGTCAGCTGACGGAAAATGTCTCTTTCTTCTTTCTCTGACTCTCCTTCACTTTGTCTTTCAAATAAATCGATCCTGTTTTGTTTTGTTTTATTTTGACAGGCAGAGTGGATAGTGAGACAGAGAGACAGAGAGAAAGGTCTTCCTTTGCCATTGGTTCACCCTCCAATGGCTGCCGTGGCTGGCTCACCGCGCTGATCCGAAGGCAGGAGCCAGGTGCTTCTCCTGGTCTCCCGTGCGGGTGCAGGGCCCAAGTACTTGGGCCATCCTCCACTGCACTCCCTGGCCACAGCAGAGAGCTGGCCTGGAAGAGGGGCAACCGGGACAGAATCTGGCGCCCTGACGGGGATAGAACCCGGTGTGCTGGCGCCACAAGGCGGAGGATTAGCCTAGTGAGCCGTGGTGCTGACTCGATCCTATTTTTAAAAGTCCATTTTGGTACAAAAATTTTCAAACCCATGCATAATTTTGTCATAATATGTATTTTCCCATGCACTTCTGAAGAGCTCTTGTACATGAGGTTCCTTTGTCAGAAGAAGTTGGAATCCCTCTTTTTTAGACTCTCCCACCTCCGGATGTGGGATGTCAGGTTCAGAGCCTGGGAGTATGACAAGGAGCCAAAATGAGCATGCCTAATATAGAAGGTGTTAAAGTTACTTACTTTAGGGTCCATTAAAGGGTTACGGGACCTAAATGGCATATGGCCAAGTGAAGGTAGAGGTTTGGTGTGTAGTATTACTTCCTTGTGGAAGAGAAATTGAGGCCAGTGCTATCTCAGCTGTGCCTGTGGGTTCTATACAGACGTGGATTACCACCCACTCTAGTGACTGCAGGAAGAGTCATGCTTTACTTCAAAGGGTTGGACCACTGTTACATCTTGTTCCTAAATCGCAGGGTCTAAATAGCAATGCCATGTTTAATTAGGGTTTTGAGTAAGATTTTAGCTTTGAGACTGAACAACTTCTGAAATAGATCCTTTCATCTCTGAAAGGTGTGTCAAAAGTAAAAGCCTTATGCATCTGAAATAAGCAAAAGTAGGGTCAATCAGAATGAGATGCAAATCTGAATTAGGATTTCAGGAAGCAATTTCTGAAACTATAGAAAAACATTAACCAATTGCTAATACTATGTATTTACTAGAACAATTCCTACTGGGATCAGCATAACAAATACAAGTTTTCTGTTGTAAATCTAGTTTTTAAAGTGATTAGAAGTTAAGCAGTGCTAACTTATCTCCTTCAATTACATATTAGGGAAATTATAGCATAATAGACAGTCTTTGAAAACAGACACATCTGTTCAAATTTTCATTCCTCTGTTCACCAGCTAGCTAATCTTGAACACTTTACCTAGCCATTCTATATGCCCGTTGCTTATCTTTAGCCTGAAGATATTAAAACCCAAAAAGGGTTGGAGCGTGTGCGGGAGGGAGGGTAAGGTGGGAAGTATCATTATGTTCTTAAATCTGTATATATGAAATACATAAAACTGTATAACAAATAAAATTTTTTAAAAATTCCCATCAGTTGGAAACTTGTGTTGATTAACTGAGATAATGAATGTGACATTTCTGTCCCATAAAGGCACACACAATTCCTTTTCTTTGTATTTTCCCCACAGAATAAAATATGCTTTCTTTCAGACATACCAAGTGAATGTCGTTGGTCTGTTGTCATCACAGATTAGATGCTTTAGACTTAATTTTTTTTTTTTTTTTTTTTTTACTTTTTAAAATTTATTTGAGAGAGCACTCCTATCTGTTAGTTCACTTGGGCTGGACCATGGCTGAAGCTGAGATCTTGGAACACGATCCAGGTCTTGCACAGGAATGATAGGGGCCTAATTACTTGAGCCATCACTTCTGCCTGTTGGCAGGAAGCTGGGGTCAGGAGCTGGGGACTGAACTGTTGCACTCTAATGTGGAGTGCAGGTGTCTTTATCACTAGATGGAAGTTTTTTTATAGATTTTATTTTCTTTTATTTTGCATATATTGACTCTTTGAAGGTGTATAGTTCCATGAATAGTACCACATTTAAAATTAGTGTTGCCACAGGATATAGAGAAGTTACATCTCCATGACAAGTTCCATTGTGTTAGTAACTTCCCCATGCTCCTCATGCTTGGAAAACACTAATACACCCTCTATCATTATTGGCTTATCTCTGAAAATTTCTTAGAAAAAAAATAATGCACTATACAAACTTTTTCTGAGTAGCTTCTTTTACTCTCTATACTATATTTGAGAATTATTCATCCAAGCTGTAGCAATAGCTTGTTCCTTCCTATTGCTAAATGATATTCCATGGTATGGCTGTATCTCTATTGAAACACAGGTGACTTGCCTTCAGACTTGGCAATTAAAAATAGAGCTGCTATAAACATGTGGTGCATAGGATTTTGTGTGAAAACTAGTTTTCATATTCTTAAGGTAAAATACCCAAGAGGAGGTTTTCTGGGTCATATGGTTATATGTGTGTGTGTGTGTGTGTGTGTGTGTGTGTTTATAAAAACTGACAAGCCATTTTCCAGAGTGGCTGCTCCATTGTGCATTCCCTCTACAAATGCATGAGAGTTCCAGCACCCCTGGGTCCTTACCTGCACTTGGTGTTATCAGGAGCACTTATTTTAGCCACTTAACAGGTGTGCATTTCATGTGGTTTTAATTCACACTGTTCCTATGGCTAATGATGTTGATCATATTATCATGTGTTTCTTCAGATATTTTACCATACAAACCTTCTGTTAGATGGAATCTCTTCAAGTTTCTAGCTCATTTTTAAATTACAATTCTTGTTTTTTACTGTTGAAATTCTGTTACCTGCACAGCAATGTGAGGGTTAATGCCTTTACCAAGTGTCTTCTAGTCCATGAGCACTGCGTGTCTCTCCATTTATTTAGCTCTTCTTTGATTTCTGAGTGTTTTGTAGTGTTCTGTGTAGAGATAATAGAGGTTTTGTTAGGTTTAGGTTTGTATGGTTTTCTTAAAGCTGTTGTAGATGTGTGCATGTGTGTGTGTGTGTGGTGTGGTGTGTTAATTTGAAGGAGCAGTTTTTTTAGCCTAGTTGTTGAGAAAGGTATCTTTGTCTCACACTGGAATGCCAGGATTCACTTTCCAACTCTGGCCTGACTCCATCTTCCTGCTAATGCACACCTTGGAAGGCAGCCACCCACATGGAAGACTTGGATTGTGTTCTTAGCTCCTATCTTCTGGCCAGATCCAGCCCGTGGTCATGTGGACATTTGGGGAGTGAATCGACATCCCCATCTCCCTACCTGTCAAATAATTGAGTAAGTAAATAAATAATCTTGTTTCAAGCTGTTCATTGCCACTATAAAGAAATATAATTAATTTTGTGTGTTGACATTATTTCTAGGAAGCTCTTTTGTAGTTCTCTTGGGATGTTTCCATACAGAAAATTATGTCATCTGTGAATACAGATAGTTTTATTTCTTTTGCAGGCTTCTCTTATAGTGTTCATTTGCAAGCCAGTGTCCACCTTCTGGTTTTCTGCTACCATATGTTTACACTGGGGGAGAAAGGAGGAAGAATGTAAAGCTCTGTCCATTTGGGGGTATTTCAAACTTCTATATTCTTCCCCAACCCTCCTGCTACTATTGAGTACCTATGTCTTTGAGGAGATGCTCCTGCATTTTGTATGAGTTTTATAACTGCAACCTGTAGGAAAAATGACATGGACTGTGCTTAACCCATCTTACCTTGAACCAAAACCAGAGACTGGATTTTTGTTTTGTTTTGTTTTGTTTTCCTCTAGGAATTGGAGTGCATTTGTGCTTTTTCTTTCCATATTCTCTTTTTCTGCCTTCACCCTTAAGTTCCTTGTTTGACCTTAATCCTCGACAGATAGCCAGCAAGGAGTAGGTCAATGGAAGAGAGTGTTAGTGGATGTTTTACACAAAGCTTTGGCTTCTTCTGTGCTGTGCACTAAGAAATTGAGTTAAATGAGTCTGGACACAGGGCAAGAAAAAACTTTCATTCGGCTTATGTTCAGATTACTTCAAATTAGTGAGTTAATGAGCCCCTTAAGCCACAGAAATTATCTGGATCAATTTACAACACGGGAAATCAATGGGAGCTTTCCTTGGTTGGCCCAGGTGCCCTTGAGAATTCTGGAACATTGTGTTTTAGAATGGGCGCATGTGTTTGTGCTGCCAGCCCGGGTGATGGATATTGAGAGGTATTTAGGGGAACCAGAGGGAAAGAGTGAAACAAAGGAATGTGCTGATGCGAAGCTGCCCAGAGCTGGTTTCATTGAGCTTTGTCTCTTGCTCCGAAGTCATCATGTAAACCTTGACTCTCTGAAAGCCTCTCTCCTGTCGCTAAGGATCAGACTGGTGAGGTTAAACTGATCTAACCTCACTAAAACAGCTTGGTAACTTCCTGCTGCTTCAGAATGCACTTTGGAGGAGAAGTCACCCCTGCCTTTAAGTTTCTGTTGTTTATCACACTGGGTCTGGGTTTGCGCCAGGGACACAGAGGCCAACACACTACAGGACTCCCTCCGAACCGTCCATGATCACACGCCCACTGCTCCCAGAGGCGCTAAGAGCTAGTCTGCAACATCGCCATCTGGTGGCAACAAAGCTACATAGCTGAGACAAAGCCAAAAAAAAAAAAAATGGCTTGCTGGGTTTTAGTGTTTCTTCTGCTTTTAGGTTGATTTAGGATGAGCGTATGACAGGTTTGTGCACCATTTTATGCCTGTACCCAAGCAATTTCTCTGTTCCTAGTGCACATGCCCAGAGGTGTTTGAGGTCAAGAAAAAAGAAACCAGAGGGATTTGGAAAGTAACAGATCTTCTGATAAGAAAATCTTAAGAATTATGCAAGGAAAATGGTGTGATTGAGCTGTATCTGCTGTGAATGTGGCACTCCCAGGATTCCTTCTCTGAGCAATTGTAGGTATCTCCTTAGCACAAGACAATGCGTGTGGACTGGAAGATCTTTTGGCTTTTCTGGTTCTGGGTTTTGGGTCATTGACAGAGAATGACTCCCATACCAAACACTCCCCCCACCTCACATGTGCCACATCCAGCACCCTGCTGTCCCCATCTACACCCCTGCTTCTGCCTTTGCCCTCGAAAGTACTAGGTCATTTACTGGGTTATGGTGTTTTTACTCCATAAACAAATCTGGAGGACTTTTCTGTTCTCAGAAATGTTTAGTTTTCTTGTTGGAAATGCCAATGTGAAACTAGCTGCTTCAGTCATCCTGATGGGAACATGAGCTCATACGAAACAGGGATCTGGGCTGTGTTTTTATTTCACTACTGTTGGCACTGCATTGCTCTTCAACAAAATACTCACCGCAGGAATTCCTCTTTCATTTCTCTTTTCCAATTTCTGCTTAATGCGATATGTATTTGTGTGGACCTGTACATGTGCATATTTATGTACATATGCAAGTGTGTGGGTCTATGCATGTGTATTCATCATCTATTTATTA
The DNA here is from genome assembly GCF_964237555.1 of Oryctolagus cuniculus. Taxonomy (NCBI): domain Eukaryota; kingdom Metazoa; phylum Chordata; class Mammalia; order Lagomorpha; family Leporidae; genus Oryctolagus; species Oryctolagus cuniculus. Next base: position 120,783,200 of record NC_091432.1, read on the forward strand.
AACTTAAATTCCCGAATAAAACTAAAAGACGTATCTTTTTTTTAAGCTACTCTGTAAAGAAACTTAGCTCTATCTCCTGGCTCTGTCCACTTTCCCCAGAACTTTGTTAGTGAGAATTTTCACTGCAGGATCCAAAGATTCCTTTAGCAAAAGCATCTGTGTTCCCACCTGGTCTTGTCCTCTTCATCGTATGTCCCTTGGTGGTAGACCAAGTGCAAACTGTTTGACAGTCATTATGAAAGCCAACTGGCAACTTAAAGCTTAATGCATTATCTTAAGTATTAATACAGTAGTTTCTTCCTTCCGAGCAAGGAAAGGAAACTGTTGGGCAACAGGAGAGAAGCAGCACAGGTAAAAATGGTTTGGAATAAACTACTGGCTGGAAGATCCACCTCTCAGCACTTGGGTAACAAAGTGATTTACTGCACATGGAGTCAGAAACATCCAAGGACAGGGATAAAGCTATTTGATATTTCTAAAAAAAACCCATAACTGCAGACTAGTCCACTCAAAAACATACACGGAGTCTTAATGATCAGCTGGAAATGAAGTGTAAATTAGAATTGGGAACTTCATTGTTAGAACTCATGAAAAGTCTGTAATTATCTGGATCACTGAAAGAGTTTCACCAAGAGTACAGAATTAAATAGAGTCCCCAGACTATCCAAAACTGATGTCACAAGTTCCCTGTACCAAACCTGATGTTTCAGATTTTGATTCATTAGTGAATTCCTTATATTCACAGTCTTTTTTTTTTTTTTTTTTTTTTTTGACAGGCAGAGTGGACAGTGAGAGAGACAGAGAGAAAGGTCTTCCTAGGCCGGCGCCGCGGCTCACTAGGCTAATCCTCTGCCTTGCGGCGCCGGCACACCGGGTTCTAGTCCTGGTTGGGGTGCCGGATTCTGTCCCGGTTGCCCCTCTTCCAGGCCAGCTCTCTGCTGTGGCCTGGGAGTGCAGTGGAGGATGGCCCAAGTCCTTGGGCCCTGCACCCCATGGGAGACCAGGAGAAGTACCTGGCTCCTGCCATCGGATCAGCGCTGTGCACTGGCCACGGCGGCCATTGGAGGGTGAACCAACGGCAAAAGGAAGACCTTTCTCTCTGTCTCTCTCTCTCACTGTCCACTCTGCCTGACAAAAAAATAAAAAATAAAACAAAAAAAAAAAAAAAAGAAAAAAAAGAAGAAAGGTCTTCCTTTGCCGTTGGTTCACCCTCCAATGGCCGGCGAATCCGGCGCCCTGACCGGGACTAGAACCCGGTGTGCCGGCGCCGCAAGGCGGAGGATTAGCCTAGTGAGCCGCGGCGCCGGCGCACAGCCAGTCTTAATAAGTGTGATTTTCTAATTTTTTAAAAAAAGCATAAATAAAAAATTTGACAGGAAAATTCTGTTTTAGGCAAACATACTAACAACACTAGGTAGTTTTAAGTAACAATTTGGGAAATTCAAAAAAAAAAAAAAACCACATACCGCATATATAAAATTCAAAAACCAAAGTTTCGGTGGCCTGGATGATTTTGTACAGGGGCAAGTAACTCACCAAACAGAATACCACAAGTGTTCCAGGCAATATGGCACTCCATAAACTATCAATGGAGCCCTAGTACCACAGTGTATTCTTCGGGCTCTGCTTGTAAGACAGTGAATCTATGTGATATATTTTATAAGTATTTCCATAACAAAATTGTTGATACTTAAAAGTGAAACCCTCTGCTCTCTAAAAATGAGACATATCACTCACATATTTCTGGCAGCAGAATGGACTTGCTAAAGAGTCCTAGTCACAAATCAGTACATAGACATAAATGTCTGACAGTGGCCTGAGCTTCCAGGAAGAAATTACTTGGGAATAGAACTGAAGGTAGGGGAGTGAAGTGATTTTCATGCACGAGATTCAAAGTAAAGAATCCAGGATAGAAAAGAATGAAGGAAGGAGAGAATTTAATAATAGCTCTAAAATATTCATGCCATGTTATTCAAGAATCGAACAAATATTTGTTGACTACCCTACAGCAAAAGCAAACATCGGTTGGAGATAATTCCAGCATCCTAATTTCTTGGTTAATGTCCCACATGAATATCTTGAGGAAGATAAAGAGAAAGAAGGACTACTCCAAAGTATACTTTTGAATTACATGGAAGGTTCTAGAGAATATTTTTAGACCCTTGCTATTCAAATGAAGGTCTCTGGATCATAAGAGGCCACCTCACCTGGGTGCTTGTTAGGAACACAGTTCCAGGGACTGTTAACAGGTGATCCGTGCAGTTCCACGGAGCCTTGTGCTCAGAAGGGCTCTGTGCTTGGCTGAATGTGTTGCTATGGCCATCTTGAAATTCTTAATTTTTGTACAAGGGGCATTGAATAATCATCTTTGCACTGGACTCCACCTTGCATGTTCCTGGGCCCTACCTCAGAGCTGGGGATTAAGAAACCACATGTTAATAAGATGCTTATGTGATCTGTGTGTGCCCTAAAACAAGAAATCTCATTTTCAATCATAAAAAATTTAATCAGTGTTATGTTTTCTCTTGCATCATAGGAAATGTTCATAAGCCCTGCCTTGAAATAGCAGAAGATTTGTTTCTATAGCCCTCTGTACAGATTGTCTTAATTTTGCTGTTTTTCTGTGCAGCTGCCAATAAACATGTGTGATAATTTTATATGTTTATTCTCCATGAGTCAAAGGGGAGGAGACATTTCCAGTTCAAAATCTGAGTAACAGGATGAAGTTAGAGGATCGGTTAAGATAGAAATAAAAGGAAGAGGGACCAGTATTGTGGTACAGTAGGTTAAGCTGCTGCCAAATCCGATTGCTAGAGTCCTGGCTACTCTGCTTTCAAACCAGCTCCTTGCATGGAAGATGGCCCATGTACTGCCTGCAAGAGAGGCTTAGATGAAATTCTGGGCTTCTGGCTTCAGCCTGGCCCAGCCATAATCGTTGCAGTGAGTGAATCAACAGATGGAGAGTCTCTCTCTCTCTCTCTCTCTCTCTCTCTCTCTCTCTCTCTGTCATTCTGCTTTTCAAATCAATAAATCATTCCAAAAAAGGAAACAAAAGGAAGTAATGAGAGGAAATTAAGGCAAGAAGGCAAAACAGGAAGTGAAAGAGAGAGATTGAAAGAGCAAGGATGCTACGATTGTTGTACAATAAAGAATTTTTCTGGTCTTTGTCTTGAGTTTCTGGCATGAAGCCGCCAAAACCCTTGGAGTTTCTTGAGTCATTGAAATGTCTTTGTTGTCCATGGGCCCCAGGGATAACACCCATGTTCATGAGAATGAGATAACTCACTGGGCCGAATGATAGCTTCAGAATGGAATTTGTTCACCAGAAAAGCCAATTCGTAGAACTTCCTGACTGTGTGAGCATATTGATGTGACACAGGGTAAGATCACATCACATTGCATCCAAAAGGAGATCACACAGAAGGCCTGCCTTTTGGAACCCTCCCAGAATTGACGCATCATGTCTTTTAATTAGGTTGTTCCCAATTTGCATCCTTTATTATAAACATATAACGATGAATACAGTGCTTTCCTGTATTTTTTTCTAACAGTCTTTCTAGCAAACTACCTAACCTGAGAAGATCGTGGCAACCCTGAAATTTGTAGTCTGCTCAGAAGGACAGATGGTTCGGAGACCCTGAAAGTAGGGCCAGCATATGACATGGGGCATTCTCATTGGGAACTGGGTCTCTCTCATATGTGGGATCTGCATGGACTCTAGGTGGTTAGTTGGAGAATTGAATTGTAGTACACCAGTGCTCAGATGGCTGATGTCAGAACCAAGGTAAAGGAGAGGGGGTGTTAGACTTATTTGATGTTGTCTGCTGAGGTCAAAGCCATGGTCACACAGAACTACACAGGCCTGGTCTCTGTTGTGTGAACGTCCAGTTGCTGACCAGGAAAGAGTCAGAGCAACAGATTCACAGAGCAGATGCTTGCTTGTTCTCAAAGAAACCTCTCCAAGTTCAGAACGATAAGGGGCTGATGGGGCTGGGGCAAGGCAGACAGTGGAAGTGGACATCATGTTTGCAGCTGGGAGGACACTAGTACCACAAAATAGATGCAATTGCCTTTAGTAAGCCCTTTTCCCTCACAGTCTGGGGTCCTTAATCTTTGGGACTCTAGGAAGAACTTTATGGCAAATGGTATGAATGCTATCACAGGAGAATTCACATCCAAATCAATTTTTTGTTTACAATTCCTGGGGAATCACAGACCCTCTGAAACCTGCCATGGCTATCTGGATCATTGATTCAAGGTAAGGAGCCCCAGGTTAATGCAAGAACATGGTGAATTCAGAGCCTTTGGATCCAAAAACGCTAACTGAACCAATGCTTTGTTATTTAGGCTTGCATGTTATTCAGCATTTGCAGTTATACCTTTCATAGTTTGTGTGAACATCAAATTTGACATACAACAGATATCCACTTAGTGCTAACTGTAATCATATTCCTGAAACTCATTTGCTTATACATGGATATGTGTTATGGTATTTATTCTTTTTTTAAAAATATGTATCTGTATTGTGACTGAACATACGCTTGTGTGTGTGTGTACTTGTTGTTAAATAAGATAGAAATTCATGAAAATCTCATAAAATTTCATCAACCAGAGGGAACCAGAACAGTACATACTCTCTTTTCAATCAGTAGTAAGATCTTTTTGTATAAATAATATGCATACAATTAGTGAAATGTTTGTGTTCTATTCCATTTATATAATCCCATAGTTTATGAAACCAGCCTCCCAGTGATACATTTTGCTCTCAAATTTGGGTTATTATTAAGTGATGCCATGACAAACCACTTAATATGTATGTGTTTGAAAGGGGGTCTTTTTTTCTTAGAAGCATTTCTAGTTTATGATTTCTTAGTCAAAGGATGTGCACATTTTGTACTTTAAACATGTCACCAAATGCACTCTTGAGAAGTTAATTCAAGTTACCTTAGCAACGATAGGGCATACAAAGAGATGTGTGGCTCAACTCTAACCATGCCACACTTTGTAAACCTTTCAAATCTCTGGCAAAATGATAGATTTAGAAAGAACAAAAATCAAAATACTTCTTTTAATCTGTGTTTCTTTATCTAGTGTTTTTGGATCTTTGACATGCTTTATTTGATATATTAATATATTATCTGTACCTCTGCTCCTTTTTTTGTGTGTTTTAGTGCAGTTTCTTTTTCATCATTCTTTTCTTCCCTCAATGATTATTATGTAGTGAAGATATAAGGTTCTTTTCTGATGTAAAGAGTTTGTTTTCAAAATTTCCACTTGCTTTTCTGTTTTTAAAGAAAAAAGTGTGTATTTATTTATTTGAAAGGTAAAGTGACAAAGAGGGAAAGAGAGGAAGAGAGATCCTGCATCCATAGGTTCACTTCATAAAGGCTGGACAAGGCTGAATCCAGGAACCAGGAACTGCATCGTGGTCTACCAAACATGTGGCAAGGGCCCATGTACTTGGGGCAGCCTCTGCTGCCTTCCCAGGTGCATTAGCAGGAAGCTGGATCGGAAGCAGAGCAGCCAGGACTGGACCAGCAGTCTGATATGGGATGGATGCCAGTGTCTCAAGCTGCGGCTTAACTTGTTGTGTCTCAATGCCAGCCCCACCCCACTTGCTCTCTCAAATTTGTTTATTGTGATCGTTTTTAACAAATTTTTTTAAAAAAATAGTCTATAATCATGTTTTAAAATGGCAGTTTCTGTATTTTATATCCATCCTTCAAAATACTCTTTTTTTTTCAAGAGAGCACGGAAGGTTGTTAATTTACAAAGTAAACTAAAACTATAATGCATGTAAGTAACAAAACAATCAGTTTGAAAAGCCAGGTTTTGATATGAGACACACCCCTCAATGGAGGACATATGCTATATTAAAGACTTTTCAAAACTTCCACGTTTGAGTTGTATTTTCCTAGAAGGCTGGCTAGTATCAAAGCAAGAATAAAATCTTTAAGAAAAGCAACTGATTTAAAATATTGGGTCAGCTGCTCCTCTGCCGATCCAGCTCTCTGCTATGACCTGGGAAAGCGGTAGAAGATGGCCCAAGTGCTTGGGCCCTGTGCCTCCATGGGAGACCCAGAAGACTCTCCGGGCTCCTGGCTTTGGATGGGTCCGCTGTGATCATTGTGGCCATTAGGGGAGTGAGGCAGTGGATGGAAGACCCCTCTCTCTCTGTCTCTACCTTTCTCTGTTACTCTACCTCTCAAATAAATAAACAAATAAATAAATAAATCTTTAAAAATAAAGTATTGGGGGCCAGCGCTGCAGCTCAATAGGCTAATCCTCTACGTGCGGCGCCAGCACCCCTGGTTCTAGTCCCGGTTGGGGCGCTGGATTCTGTCCCGGTTGCCCCTCTTCCAGGCCAGCTCTCTGCTTTGGCCCGGGAGTGCAGTGGAGGATGGCCCAAGTCCTTGGGCCCTGCACTTGCATGGGAGACCAGGAAAAGCACCTGGCTCCTGCCTTCGGATCAGCGTGGTATGCTGGCCACAGCGCGCTGGCCGCGGCGGCCACTGGAGGGTGAACCAACGGCAAAGGAAGACCTTTTTCTCTGTCTCTCCCTCTCACTGTCCACTCTGCCTGTCAAAAAAAAAAATAAAAAAAATAAATAAAAATAAAATAAAATAAAATAAAATATTGGGTCAACATTAGTGATTAGACCATCCTCTTTGAGCCACAAATGTAGTCAACATGTTAAAGGCATACTTGGGGCTGGCACTGTGGGTTAGAGGGTAAAGCCAATGCCTGCCACGCTGGCATCCCATGTGGACGCTGGTTTGAGTCCTGGCTGCTCCACTTCCCTTCCAATTCTCTGCTATGGCCTGGGAAAGCAGTAGAAGATGGCCCAAGTGTTTGGGCCCCTGCACCCATGTGGGAGACCTGGAAGAAGCTCCTGGCTCCTGGCTTGGGATTGGGGCAGCTCTGGCTGTTGCAGCCATCTAAGAAGTGAACCAGTGGATGGAAGACCTGTCTCTCTCTCTGCCTCAGCCTCTCTGTAATTATATCTTTCTAATAAAATAAATAAATCTTTTTTTTTTTAAAAAAGGTGTACTAACCACCTAGCTGAAAGTTGTTTTCTCTGGCACATAGCACACAATAAATTCATTTAAGATGTTCATTTTTTGTTGTTGTTGTTTTAAAACATTTTCCAATCATTATAATTTCCTTTCTTCCTCCTCTTGGTCTCCTTTCCTTTTTGATTCTTTTAATAACCATATTACATTTTTTATAATCTTATTTTATTGTTTTAATTTCTAAAGAGTTACTTATTTGTTTTTATTTTATTTGAAAGGCAGAGAGACAGAAAGAGATCTCCCATCCACCAATTCATTTCCCAAATGCTGGCAACAGCCAGAGGTGGGCCAGCTTGAAGCCAGAAGCCTGGTGCTCTGTTTGAACCTCTCACGTGGGTGGCAGTGACCCAGGTACTTGAGCCCTCACTTGCTGCCTCCCAGGGTGCTCATTAGCAGGAAGCTGGGGGGGAAGTGGGGGAGCCGGTTCTGGCACCAGGCCCCTCTCATTAGGATGCGGGCATCTCAACCATCCTTCCCTTGGGAGCTGATTTTACACAAGACTTTCTGAAGTACTTACTTATACAAGAATGCTTTGACAACAACATAGGTTTAAAAGACAACAAAGCAGGGCCGCTCACTAGGCTAATCCTCCTCCTGCAGTGCCGGCACCCTGGGTTCTAGTCCCAGTTGGGGCACCAGATTCTGTCCCAGTTGCTCCTCTTCCAGGCCAGCTCTCTGCTGTGGCCCGGGAGTGCAGTGGAGGATGGCCCAAGTCCTTGGGCCCTGCACCCGCATGGGAGACCAGGAGAAGTACCTGGCTCCTGCCATTGGATCAGCGCGGTGCACTGGCCGCGGCAGCCATTGGAGGGTGAACCAACGGCAAAAGGAAGACCTTTCTCTCTGTCTCTCTCTCTCACTGTCCACTCTGCCTGTCAAATAAAAAAAAAAAAAAAAAAAAAAAAAAAAAAGAAAAGAATGATTGGATAGGTTGGGGGAAATCAGGTTATAAAAGGCTTTAAAAGTTAGAAAACTTTAAGGCCGGCGCTGTGGCTCCCTAGGCTGATCCTCCGCCTTGCGGTGCCGGCACACCGGGTTCTAGTCCCAGTCGGGGCGCCGGATTCTGTCCCGGTTGCCCCTCTTCCAGGCCAGCTCTCTGTTGTGGCCAGGGAGTGCAGTGGAGGATGGCCCAAGTGCTTGGGCCCTGTACCCCATGGGAGACCAGGAGGAAGCACCTGGCTCCTGGCTTCAGATCAGCGCAGCACACCGGCCATGGCGGCCATTTGGGGGGTGAACCAACCAACGGAAGGAAGCCCTTTCTCTCTCTCTCTCTCTCTAACTCTGCCTATCAAAAAAAAAAAAAAAAAAAAAAACTAACTAAAAGACATCAAAGCAGTAAAATGACCAATGACCACCTCAATAATCTGTCTCTATGGTGGATTGCCTGAGGAAGTGAACTTTCATACGGAGAAAAGAGGCTTATTTTGGCACATGGTTCTTTGAGTTCCAAGACCGAGCGATGTGGCTCAGGTTTTGGTGAGGTCCTCCTCCTGTGCTTCCAGTGCACCTGTGCCTCTCTGTGTCTCTTTCCCCGTCAATCCAGCTTTCAAAATGGGACGTCTCCCCCAGCCCATTTAATACTTAATCCAATGAAATCTCTGTCCCAAGTTTCTACTTCTAAACACTGTCACTGGTTTAAGTTTCAACACTTTTAGTACCATTATCATAAAATGCTGGGAACTCAACTCCTGCATGAGTTTGAGGGGCAAATGCTATGTATATATGAAAATTAAATTACCAGCATTTTTAAGGTCTCCAGGCACTTCTAGATCTGTATGCATCTCCTCCCTCACATGCCACATAATTACATCACAGTCCTGGAATTTGTTTTACCCTTTTTTAATTTTCTTTATACTTTACTTCAGGTACACATATCTAAGCCTTATAAAAGTGGAGTTTTATTGAAAGGAATCTTCTTTAACTGCTTTTTATTTAAATCCAATGTTGCTTTATGTTTCTGAGATTCCTCATATAATTGGATTTCATTCATATTTATTGCTTATACAGTATTCCATTATATAAATGTACTGCGATTCATTTCCTTAAATAGTTTATCATTCTTATAGGTGTATTTTGGTAGACACATGCTAGAATATGCCTAGAATTGGTACTCTTAGAGCCTACACAAAATTAAATTGTTTCCCAAAATGGTCAATTTACCCTGGCAGGATTATGTTTTTATTATTTTCTATTCTCTTCTGCAGTTAACTTGTCATATTCTTGAATTTTTGTCACTGTACTGTGGTTTTAATTTGCATTAACAGTATTTATTAACAATATTTTCTTAAATTCCTGTTCAATCATTTTTCTGTTCTGTAAAATGCTAACTCAAGCCCTTTGCCATTTTAAAATTTGATTTCATTTTTCTTATTGATTTTTAGTAATTCTTTACATATTTCTTGTACTCATCCCATGCCAAATACTGCAAACATCTGCAAATATCAGCTACCAATTTCTGGCTTGTCTATTCGTTTTCTTTATAGGCTACATTATGTTTTTAAAACTCAAGATATTTTTATACAACTAGGATGGCATTCTGTATATGATGGAAACTTTAAGGGATCAATCTTGTTTCCTTCAAATGAAAAACTAATTGCTCTGAAGTCATTGATTTAAAAGCGTACCCTTTCTTTGTTAATTGCCAGTGCCAGTGCTGGTATATATCAATTTTCCATTGATGTGCAGGGTGCTCTCTGGACTCTCATTCTGTTCCATTTGTCTATTGATCCATTCCTGTAGAGTTTTGTCATCATCTGTGTCTCAATACCTAGTAAGAAAGTCCTAAGTTATTTGATTAATTGAGAAGTGCCTTGTCTATTCTAGACCTTTGCTCTACCAAATTTTTAGAAGTATAACTTTAGTTGAAAAGAAAAAGAAATCGAATGGATTTTTATCTGAATTAAACAGTTCTGTAGGTCAGTTCATGGAGAACTGACACCTCAGTGCTGAGTCTGCTGCTCACAAAAATAGAATGTCTTCGCATTTATTTAACTGTCCTTTAATTTCTTCCAATCTGTGTATATTTTATTTTCCACAAGGTTTTGCACACATTTTGTTAGTTTTATACCGGGAATACTTCATATTTTAGTTGTTTCAGGAATGATACTTTTTAAAAGTTGTATAATGTACATTTTTAAGATCTTTACTTAGTATATACTAAGTTGATCTTCTGTATATAAAGATAGTTAAAAATGAATCTTAATGAAGAATGGGATGGGAGAGGGAGTAGGAGATGGGATGGTTTGCTGGTGGGAGGGTGATTATGGGGGGAAAAAACCACTATAATACAAAAGTTGCACTTCTGAAATTTATATTTATTAAATAAAAGCTTTTTAAAAAAATAAAAAGATCAGTACCATAAAGCAACTGAGTCATGTATTAAAAATGTAAAACTTGGAAACTGAAGTCAATATTTATTTATATGTTATGACTTATTTACTCCTTCCTTTGCTAATTACCACTGTTTGCATTTCAAATTTTCTATCTGGGATCAAATGACTTCCATATCAAAACTCTTAGAAATGCCTTTAATTGTGGTCAATTGTAATGTGTTTAGTCTACCATGTATAAAAATACTTTTATTTCAAAGTTGCTTTAAATTTTTATTGCAATATACCCTAGTCCCATAAAAGTGCAGAAAAAAGCAGTAGCTAGTTTGAAGAAAATTTAAAACATAAACACATCCATGAGATCTGCACCTAAATCAAGAAATCAGGGCATTATAGCACCCCAAGGACTCCCTTCATTATAATTCATCTAGTTAAGCACTCAACCTTAACAATTCTCCTGGATTCTAAAACTGTAGAACACTTCACTTTTTTGTGAACTTCATATGATAAAGTATACAGCGTATAATTTTATGTCTAATTTCTCTTGCTCGAAATGTATTTATGAGATTCATCACATTGTTTCATGTAAATGTAGTTTATTAATTTTCATGGATGTAGCATTCTATCATCAGTGTACCAAAATTCCAATTGCTCCACATCCTTGGACTTGGTATTATATACCTGTTATATTGCAGGCACTCTGGTGGCTGGGTGGTCACATTATGGTTTTAATTGGCATTTCTTCCGTAAATGAATCTCAGTGTATTCTCATACTTACATTGACTCTTTGGATATCCTATTTTGGGAAAAGCCTATTCAAACTTTTGTCTAATTTTTTTTGCATTGTCTGCATTTTCACATTGACATATGGGGGTCTTTTAAATATTCTAGAGGCAAATCCCTTATTGGATATGACAGATATCTTCTCCATTCTATGGCTTGCCTATTTCACATGTAACAGTGTCTTTTGATGAATAAAATTACCTAGTTCTAATTTACTATAATGTGCCAATTATACTTTTTATGGTCGATGATTGGGTGCATTATTAAAGAAATCTTTGCCTCCTAAAGTGTCATGAGAATATCCTCTTATGCCTTCTTCTAAACGCTTTACTGCTCTTTCACCTTTAGAGCTGTGATCCATGTGGAATTAATTTTTACATTGTGTGATGTTGAAGTAGATTCAAATTTTTATATGGCTGTCCAATTAATCTAATACATTTTGTAGAAAATTTTTATTGCATTTTCTTATAGACTAGACTATTTAATTATCCATTTATTTAGTTCTTTCTTAATATCTCTCAGTAATGTTTTGTGGTTATTATTGGAGGGTATTTCACATTTTTCATTGAGCTTATTTGAATATATATGCTATTATTAATTTTTTTTATATTTTCACTTGCATTTGTTCATACTTATAGAAATAATTTTTGTTTGTTTGTTGAGCTTCTGTATCTTGCTAAACTCTATTTTTTAAAAGATTAACATTTATTTATTTAAAAGGCAGAATTACAGAGGCAGAGGCAGCAAGAGAGAGTCTTCCATCCTCTCCTTCACTCCCCAAATGGCCATAATGGCAGGAGCTGTCCTGATCCAATGTCAGGAGCCTGGAGCTTCTTCTGGGTCTCCCACATGAGTACCGGGGCCCAAGGATTTGGGTCATCTTCCACTGCTTTCTCAGGTCATAGCAGAGCTGGATCAGAAGCAGAGCAGCAAGGACTTGAACTGGTGCTCATATAGGATGGCAGCATAGCAGGCAGTGGCTTTACTGGCTATGCCACAGTGCTGGCCCCTAAACTCTCTATTAACTATAGTAATTTATCTATAGATCTTCTTTTTAGCTCAATTATACCATATTCAAATCATTACAATTTAACTTTCCTAAGTTTTATACTTGTTTGTCTATTTTTGTCACTGCAATCATTGCATTTGCTGTGACCACTAGATCGGTGCTGAAAAGAGCTTGTAGGTAGTAACAGTCACCTTTGTTGAAGGGTGGGAAGCTTTCAACATTTCACAAATGAGATGTTTGCATTAAATTATTTTTAAAATATGTAACTTGTCAGAGTGAGGAAGTCTTCTACTCTTTATTTGCTAAGTGTTTGTTGTCATTAATAAGGATTGAATTTTGTCAAATGATTTTTTTTGCCTCTATCAGGGTTATTGTGTTATTTCCTAATTTTCTTCCTTTGTGGTGAATTATAATTGTTGATTTTGAAATTGAATTCACATACTCACCTTGCATTTATGGAATAAAATTCATTTGGTACATGATATATTATATCTGGATTCTTCTTGCTGAATTTTTTGGCACACCATATCCATTGAATTAATTTTTAATTGACACATGGGATTATATGCATTTGTGAAATGTAATATGGCATTCTAATACATGTATAAGTGTGCAATGGTCAGGGTACTTGGCATATGCATCATCTCAGGCATGTGTTATTTCCTGAGTTGGGTACATCCCATATGTATTTTACTAGGTATTTTTAAATATTTTATCAATGCTTTGTCAACCATGGCTGCTTAAGTCTTAGAGGAAACTGCTCTACTGTGCTATAGAACAGCAGAAGTTACTCCTGCCTTTCAACTGCACCTCTACTATTAACCATCCTCTTTGCACAAGCCCCTACTTCCAAAGTTCTGACAACTATTATCCTATTCTTTGCTTCTTAAAAATTCTTAAAAATATTTTTAAATTGGAAATTAAAAAAGTGAATATATTTTTTACTTCTTTTTTTTTTTTTTTTGACAGGCAGAGTTAGAGAGAGAGAGACAGAGACAGAGAGAAAAAGCTTCCTTTTTCCATTGGTTCACCCCCCAAGTGGCTGCTAAGGCCGGTGTGCTGCGCTGATCTGAAGCCAGGAACCAGGTGCTTCCTCCTGGTCTCCCATGCGGGTGCAGGGCCCAAGCACTTGGGCCATCCTCCACTGCACTCCCTGGCCACAGCAGAGAGCTGGACTGGAAGAGGAGCAACCAGGACAGAACCAGTGCCCCAACTGGGACTAGAACCTGGGTTGCTGGTGCCGCAGGTGGAGGATAAGCCAAGTGAGCCACGGCGCCGGCTTGTGAGTGTAGATATCTTTCAACATACTAGTGAATTCTAGTTAACTAGTTAATACTAGTTAATTCTTTTGTGTGTACTGAGTGGGGGAATGGTGGATCACGTGGTAGTTCCATTTCTAGTTGTGAAAGGAAGCATCATGGTGTTTTCCATGATGGCTGTACTAATTTACATTCCCACCAATAGTGTATGGAGATTCCTTTTTCTCAACATCCTACCCAGCATTTGCTATTTTTTGCTTTCTTCATAGTAGTTACTCTAACTCAGGTGAGATGATATGTGTTTGCTGATTAGATTTGCCTTTCCATGATAACTAGAAATGCTGATAATTTTTCATATCCTGGTTCTAGTTGCCCAGGATTGTTTTAGCTATTGAGAGTGCATTTAAAAAAAAAAGAGAGATTCCTTATAGCTTTTAGTAGTATTTTTATTTTTATTTCTGTGAAGAACAGCATTGACATTTGATAGAAACTACACTGAATTCATAGATTTCTTTGGGTTATATGGTTATTTGAACAATATTAATTATTCCAATCCATGAACATATTTTGCATTTTGTGTCTTCTTTGATTAAATTCATTGGTGCTTTATATGTTTTCATTTTAGAGTCATTCATTTCCTTGGTTAAATTAATAACTAGGTATTTTTGTAGCTATTGTGAACATAATGGAAATGCTTCCAAGGTTTCTTTCTTAGCAATTTTACTATTGATATATAAAAAAGGCTACAGATTTTTATATGTTGATTTTATATCCTGAAATTTTACTGAATTTATTTTAGTTTTAACAATTTTAGGTGACATCCTTAGGTTTTTCTCTACTAAAAAATTCACCTACAAATAGGAATATGACTTTTTCTTATTTGGAGGTTATTTATTTCTTATTCTTGTCTTATTGATCTGGCCAAGATTTTCATTATTACGTTGAGTAAGAGGGGTGAAAGTAGACATCTTTGTCTCAATTCCTAATCTTAGAGGAATCAATTTCAACTTTTCTCCAGTAAGCATGATGAAGGCTGTGTATTTGACATATATAGCCATTCTTCTCTTGACATAGTATTTTATATATAATTTTTATCATTAAGGGAGTTGAATTTTATCAAATGCTCTTACTACATCTATTAAGGTGGCTATGATTTTTATCCTTCCTTCTGTTGATGTGATACATTATATTTATGAATATTGTCTGTTGATCCATTACAGCATCCCTGATACACATCCTCCTAAATTGTGGTGCATAATTTTCTTTATTGCATTTGCACTGATTTGTCTGTATTTTGTTTAGAAATTTTGCTTCTGTGTTAAGTACGTTGGTTTTAATTTTTCTTTTTTGGTTTTGTCCTTGTATAGTTTCTGTATCAGTGTAATGGGGGTCCTGTAGAATCAGTCGGGAGGGTTGCCTCCCTTCCATCACTTTGGAATAACTTGAGAAGTATTGATGCTAGTTCTCCCTTAAATGTTGGGTAGAATTCAGCAGTGAAGCCTTATAATCCTAATGACTGTTTTTTGATGAAAAAATTATTATTGAATGAGTCTCATTATTTGATAACCAATTCAGGTTTTCTGCTTCCTCATGTTTCAATTTTTTGTAGGTAACGTGTACAGAAATTTAAACGTTTCTTCTTGGCTTTCCAATTTGGGAGTATAGTTGTTCATAATAGTCCTTGATGATTCTTTGTATTTCTATGACATCTATTGTAATATCTTTGTTTTCATCTCTAATTTTTGGTGTATGGGTCTTCTTTCTTTATTAATTGGGTAGTTTAGCTAAAAGTTTGTAAACTTTAGTTATCTTTCCAAAAAACAACTCTTCATTTCATTGACCTTTTTTTATTATTTTTAGTCTTGATTTCATTTGTTTCTGTTGTAATTATTATTATTCTTTGCTTCATTAATTTTGGATTGGAGTGCTATTCTTTTTCTAATTCTGTGTAGCAATACTGTAGGCACTTTCCTCTTAGTATTGCTTTTTTATGTATTGCATAAGTTTTAATATATTATGATTAATTTTAAGAAATTTTTAAATTTCCCTTTTGATTTTCTCATTGAACCATTAGTTGTTCAAGAGAGCATTGTTTAATCCCACATATTTATACAATTTCTAAAGTTTCCCTTGCTATTGATTTCTAGTTTTATTATGATCAGAGAAGATACAAGATATATATATTTTTTTACAGGCAGAGTGGACAGTGAGAGAGAGAGAGAGACAGAGAGAAAGGTCTTCCTTTTCTGTTAGTTCACCCCACAATGGCCGCCGTGGCTGATCCAAAGCCAGGAGTCAGGTGCTTCTGGTCTTCCATGCGGGTGCAGGGCCCAAGGACTTGGGCCATTCTCCACTGCCTCCCCGGGCCACAGAAGAGAGCTGGACTGGGAGAGGAGCAACTGGGACAGAATCCAGCGCCCCGACTGGGACTAGAACCCAGTGTGCTGGTGCCGCAGGCAGAGGATTAGCCTATTGAGCCGCGGCGTCGGCCAAGATATAATTTCAATTGTCTGAATTTGTTGAGGCTTGTTTTGTGACTAAATATATGCTTTTTCCTTTGGAATGTTCCATGCACTAATGAGAAGAATGTATATTCTGCAGCTATTAGATGAAAAGTTCTATAAACATCTGTTAGGTCTATTCTCACTTGAAAACTGGTGTTGATTTGTTGATTTTTGTCTGAATCATCTGTCCATTGATAAAAGTGTTGTGTGGAAATTCTCAACTATTATTATATTAGAGTCTATTTTTCCTTTTAGGTTCTGATAACATTTGCCTTAAATAATGGATACTCCAATGTTGGATACATAACTATTTGCAATTACCATGTCCTCTTGTTTAATTTATCCTCTTATCAGCATATAACAATTTTCTTTGTCTCCTTTTATTATTTTTGAATTAAATTCTCTGTTGTCTAATATAAATATAGCTACTCTTAACTTGCTTTTGATTTTTCACTTCCATAATACATATTTTCCCATGCTTTCACTTTTAGTCTACATGTGTCTTTACTGTTGAAGTATGTTTCTTATAAGCAGCTTATTAATGGTTTTGTTTTCTTCTATCAATCCAGTCTGTATCTTTGAATTGGGGAATTTAGCTCATTTATATTCATGGCTGTTTTCTACAAGATAAAAGCCTGCCATTCTGTTAATTTTATCTTTTTGTCTTTGACATTCCTGCTCCATTCTCTCTTGTTCATCACTGTGGTCTGATGATTTCCCGCATTGACTATTCTCTCTTTGTCTTTTGTGTACCTATTCTACTGCTGAATTTTGTACTTTCACATGAGTCATGAAGCTGTTATCTTATCACTTTTAGTGAACTACTTCTTTAGACATTTCTTATAAGACTGGTCTGAGTGATAAATTCCCTCAGTTTTAGTTATCATGAAAAATCTTTATTTCTCCTTTATTTCTGAAAGACACTTTGCTGGGTATAGTATTCTTGACTGGCTTTTTTTCCCCTTTGAGGACTTCACTCTATCACTCAACTACCTACTGGCCTGATAAGGTTTATGTCAAGATGTCTGGTTGTAGCAAATGGAAATTTCCTTACAAATAACTTTATACTTTCCTTACTGTTTTCAAAATTCTCTCTTCAATTATAGTTTTGAAAGTTAGACTCTAACATGTCTCAGAAAGGATCTTTTTAGGTTGAGTTTAATCAAGGCCCTCCAAGCTTCATGAACCTGGATGTCTGTATCTTTTCCAGGATTAGTAATATTTTCAGCAATTATTTCATAGGATGAGTTTTCTATACCATTTCCATTTTCATATCCTTTTGTGATACACAAATGAAAAAATTTGCTTAATTTTGTCCCAGAATTCTCTAAGACTTTCATTACCATTTTATTTTTTCATTTATTTCTTCTTTTAAAAAAAGCAATATGAGTTATTTTGAAAGACCTATTTTGAAATTCAGAAATTCTTCTGTTGCTAAGGCTTTCAATGCTTGTTTTTTTATGGTATCTATCTCACTGCTGAATTTCCCATTCATATCATGAATTGTCTTCCTAATTTTGTTCAATTGTTTGTATGGATTCTCTTGTATCTTATTGTTTCCACGATATTATCATTATGAATTTTTGTCAGCAATCCATCAATTTCTATTTCTTTGGGACCTATCAGTTGAAATTTATTGTGTTCCTTTGGAGGCATCCTGCTACCTCGTTGTTTCATTTTTGTTGTTCTTGTTATATCTTCACATTGATATTTGTGCACATATAGATCAGTTTCCTCTACCATTTCATAAGAAAGCTATTATAGTGAAAGGTTTTCTGCTAGTCATGTGTCCTGTGGTGCTATACTACATTAACTTTTGTTCCAGGTGGGCACATTAGTGTGTTGTATAGCTTCTTCAGCTATAATCATTGTTGTTATATCTGAGATTGTCTCAGTGGCCTAGGCTGCTGTGGTTGTGGTATTTAGATGCAAGTTATGATGTAGCTTCATAAGTGGGGTGAGTTTGCAGGTAGCTCTGAGTGCAGCGGACCCTGCTATGGGTATGAGATGTCTCGCAGTTTCTGTGGCTTGTATGAAGGCTGAGCACTCAGTGGGCCCAGGTGAATGGGACACAATGTGCTTGTAGCAGCATGGAATGTTCAGTGTTTGAGGGCCACAGAGGGGAGGAATGCACCAGTGGCCCCAGACAGGGTACCTGTCAGAATCTAAGGTCTACACAGATGACTTGACAGTGCTCTGGTACCCAACCTGCCCAGGAAGGTCTGCTCAGCTGCTTACTAGAGCTGAAGGTGGGTGGGCAGAGCAGAGTATCTACACCTCAGGGCCTCTGTGGGCCATGATTCTGAGAACAGGAGATCAGCTGCTTCTTGGGGACACTTAAGGGTCAGTAGGGCTGTCCTGTTGCTTCTCAGGAGACATGGTCAGCCAAGCCATTCAGGAAAGGCTGTTTTCCTGAGTTGTCAATCAGCTGCTTCCCAGGGTTGCGAATATGCATGAGGTGCTGCCTGGCTGCTTCCTGGTGCCAAAGGTAGGTTGCTTGGGGGTTTCTGGGGCAGTCACCTATTGTTGTCAGGGGCCTCTGCGTATGGGACAAAACAGAAAAGGCTGCCCAGGTGCTTTACTGGGCTATGGGTGTATGGTGGGAGCCTTCATGTGATTCACATGGCCACATAGTTGGAACTGTTAAAGGTAAGCCGTTCAGCTGTTTCACAGGAACATAGAAGGATGGAAACTCAATATGGCTTTGAAAAGTAAGAGCCTTGGGGAGGGTACCACATGGGTTGGGTTCTTTCCCAGGGCAATGCAGAGGTGTGGTAACCCAGAAACTACCCCAACCTGGACTCATGGACTGTGAGGATCACAGGGTCTCCAGCAGCAAATGTCTCAATTGTCCATGTCATGAATGGGGACTGTTGGCATCTTCTACTTACCCATTCCCTACTGAGTGAAGTCCATCCTAGGTCAAGGTTGATATTGCGAGATGGAACATCATATGCTATGTGCTGAGCTCATTTTGTAGAAGATCATTCTGTATTTCTAGGCTTAGCAATGTCTCTGCCACATCCCCACTGCACTCCAACACAATGCTTGAACCCTCCAGTCAAATAGCATTGTGTTTTCCTTCCTTGAGGTGGGAAGTGCAACAAATACCTCCAGTCAGTTATTTTGGTGACTTAATGATGCCCCCAATCCCATATTTGCTAGCATTTCATTTCATAATTTTGCATCTATGTTCATGAGAAATATTAGGCATAATTTATTTTATAATGCCCCTGTCAGGATTTGTAATTCAGATAATGATGGCTTTTAAAAAATGATTTATGAGATGGTTAATTTTTTGTTTTCAGAAAGAATTTTTGCAATATTGGTAAAGTTTCTTCTTTAAATAATTTAGAAGAAGTTAGTGCAAGCTTGGAGATTTGTATCTAAATAACCATTTTATACTTAAACCACACCTTTTAAAATTCGCTATAGGAATGGTCAGTTTTTTAAGTCTTCTGTTTTCAGTGTTGGTAAACTGTCCATTCCTCCTAGTCTCCAGGTGTACTAGGGTAAAGTAACTGCAATAATGCTATACTGAGTTTCTTGCCCTAAGCGTTTGGTTTGTTGTTGTCCACAGATCTGTAGGTTATGTGCGGTTCTGCTGAACTCATCTGATTATGGCTACAGCTTATAGGTTGAGTTCAGTTAGCTTCACAGCCTTCTCTTAGAGCCTGTGTGGGGCTGTTTTCCTTCTGGTAGTTGGAGAAAAGATAAGCAGGACATCCAAACTACACAAACACATTTAAAACTTCTGTGCACCAGGTGCCAGTTGGCCAAATCAAGGCAGCAGGGCAAGTCCAAAGCCCTTATGTGGGATGCATACATCAAAGGGGTAGATGATGTCAAAAGCATAGGAAGAAAGAACTATTTCCCATTAAGAAAGTATGTATTTCATCAAAGACTTCATAATTATGATCCTAACATATGCTATCCTATATTTACCATTTTAAAATTTGCTAGTAATACCTCCCTTTTCATTTCTGACCTAGCAGACTGTTTTTTCTTCTTCCTCTATTTTTTTGCCTTTTTTCAATCATGCAAAAAGTCTATCAATTTTATTATTCTTTCCAAAGTATCAACTTTTAGGTTTGCTAGTTTTCTCTGCTACGTGTCTTTTAAGAATTCCATTAATTTTTACATTTATCCTTATTACTTTCATCTACCATTCATGGGTTTAACTTGC
Organism: Oryctolagus cuniculus; assembly: GCF_964237555.1. Classification (NCBI taxonomy): domain Eukaryota; kingdom Metazoa; phylum Chordata; class Mammalia; order Lagomorpha; family Leporidae; genus Oryctolagus; species Oryctolagus cuniculus. The sequence goes on from NC_091432.1 coordinate 120,803,340, forward strand.
TGTTCTGTTTCTAATTCCTTGAGATCGACTTTTAGATAATTGATTTTTCACACGTGAATATCCCTATAAATACAACTTTACAGCATCTCATGATTTTTGGTATGTGTTATTTTTATTATCATTCAGTTAAAAATGGTTTTAAATTACTTTGTGATTTTTGTTTGACCTGAAGTATTTTTTTTAAGAAGTGCATTGCTTAATTTCATAGTTGAGATTTGAGATTTTCTACCTATCTGTATTCAGTTTTCTCATTGTGGTCAGGTGGCACATTCTGAACAATCCCATGTGCTTGACATTTTTGAGATTTGCGTTATGGACCAGGATTTGACCAAGTTGGGGAAATTTTTCTATGTGAAGTTGAAAAAATGCATATTCTAGGTTGATATTCATATTTTAATGGACTTCATCTCATTTACAGTTAATGAAATTGCTAACATAACTCAATGGATATCTATCATTTTACTAATTGTTTCATGTTTGTTCCTTATTTCTTCTTTCTTTTATTTTTTTGTGTTGGCTTGTTTTTGGAGTAATCAAATATTCTATTTCATCTTTATGTTTTCCTCTATTTTATTATGTATATATTTTACTGTATTTCAGTGATAAACAAAAAGATTGACACGTGTTCCCCACAAGGTAATGGAATTAAAAGGAATCATTTGACAAAGCATAAACCATAACACTTTAGCTCTATTAAATCCTTCCTTTTTAAAATATTATTTCCTTGCATTTTGATTCTTTTAATCCTTTTAAAAACTCTTTTACCAGTGTTTTGTACCATCTTCTTCCATTTGCCTTGGGTTTGTTTCTGCTGCATGTTTTGCAAATGACATCCTGGATTGTCCACAGGGATCTCTCCCCACTATTGGGTTCTTATTTTTTATTTATTTATTTATTTATTTATTTTTGACAGGCAGAGTGGACAGTGAGAGAGAGAGAGACAGAGAGAAAGGTCTTCCTTTTGCCGTTGGTTCACCCTCCAATGGCTGCAGTGCTGGCCTGCGCATCGTGCTGATCCAAAGCCAGGAGCCAGGTGCTTTTCCTGGTCTCCCATGCGGGTGCAGGGCCCAAGCACTTGGGCCATCCTCCACTGCACTCCCTGGCCACAGCAGAGAGCTGGCCTGGAAGAGGGGCAATCGGGACAAAATCCAGCGCCCTGACCGGGACTAGAACCCGGTGTGCCGGCACCGCAAGGCGGAGGATTAGCCTATTGAGCCACGGCGCCAGCCCCCACTGTTGGGTTCTAATCTGTCCTTCTTCATAACATGAGACCACCAAAAATCTCTCTCTGCTTTTCAGTGTTCCTTTTCTTGGTGTCTTAGCTTTCTGCTCCATGTAGCTTCAGAATGTGCTCCATGCCTTAAGGAAAAGAAATTATAGCGGTAGGTTAAGATCTTCACTCCTGCCTCCCCATTGACACGTCTGGTCCCCTCAAGTTTGCCATTTCCTCCTGCAGCTTATTCAACCGTTAAAAGGTGCCTCATGTCCCCCACAAGCCAGTAGTGCCCCTCTGCCTAAGCTCTCTTTTGGGTCATCAGATTCAGTTTTTCCAGACTAACAACCAGCATGATGTAAAGGATCTACTGCACACTGTGGCTTGCTCTTTTCCAAAAATGCTCCCCCTCAAAAACTATTTATTGGTTTCAAGGTTTCTTCCAATAGGTGGTTGTATGTGTTTTATTCTGCTTTTCAAATTGTTCTTGGCAAGAACACTGCTTTGCCACAAGCTGTTTCACCAGGCTTGGAACAAGTTGGATGTCCCTCTATTATATCATAACTTTTGGCTGTTTATTTTTCATTTCTGAGGTTTTACTAGAAAATTTGCTTGTTAGACTTTCAATACTCTACTCTCTCTAACCACAGTGAGCATACTTATCATCTGCTGCTTTCCTTGAACTTCAGCACTCAGTTCTTCACAGGCCTGATTCTGCTGTCTGTTATTTCTGTTCTGTATGACTCATGGCTCTTTGTTTTCTTGTGAGTTTTGGCATTTGCCATCTGAGTTCGTGCTTCTTGCAGCTCTATCTGTGGGCACTTTTTGATGCCTGATTTCAAGCTGGGCTCTTTCAAACAGGATTTTAATTTGCTTCTGACAGAGATCCTGGGATAGTAGCTACCTACAGCCCCAGTTGCCTGCAGAACCATGAGGCTGAAAGACATTAAGATTTGGCATCTGCCCTCCGGCTGGTAGCTGACTACCATCCTCATCGACCTCTATAAATTCTCCTTTTTGATTTAGCTTTGGACTTTCAGGATTTTCTCTGCTTTCCTGACAACTCAATGATGCAATTCATATATTTTAACCTTTTACTGTAAAGTCAAAAATAGATACACAGAGTATAGCACAAAAATACTCAATTTAATGTATAAAAACCATTATATGATCATTCAAGAAGAGAAGTAAGACTTTGCCTCAGTCTGCTCTGTGTCAGCCACAAATTCTCCCTTATCTTCTAAAAATAGGAATTATCAAAACTTTTGTACTAATCATCTTCATGGAGTTCTGTATCATTTAATCACTCAAAGGTGCATTTGCCGACGTCAAAACTTGGTTGTGTCTAGTTTTAATTTGATTTCATTGTCTTACTTTGCAGCCCCTCTCAAATCCTTTCTTTCCTTACCATTTATCTACTGAAAACAACTACTCAGAGAATGGATTTTGCGGAATGCCTCTTCAAGGTGAAGCTCAACATGTTTGTCTGTCCTCTGTGTTGCCCGGGAAACTGTTGGCTGGGTTAAGAAGTTGGGTCAAATCCAGGTTCCATCCCTTGGGCAGGTCTGTAGGAGGTGGCTTGCTCTACCACCATGGTCATCATCTTGTTTCATAGGCTGTATGTGCTTATAGTCAGTACATGGATCCAGTAATTAATTAGAAGATGATATGTATCACTGTTTTGTACTTATTACTTGGAATAATTATATAAAGAAATCCAGTTCCCTTAGGAGAAGAATGAATACTTTGTTAATGTGCCAGTTTTTATTGTGATGACTGGTTTCCTGCTCATCTGAAGGTGATAAATCTGTGGTACACAGGTGGGGGGCTTTATATAAATTTAGGAACACATAAATTTAAATATATTGTATAAATTTAAATTAATCAAATACATCGTCTTTACTGAATCAAAAATTGCTGCATCTCTAGACAAGAGCCTCTTCAAGTCTTCTTCCAAGTCTTTTCAAAATGATCCCAGATGGGTCAGCCTCATCTTACAAATGTCCTATTGCAGACCTAGAATCAGCTGGTTTTCCAAGAAGTCCTTTTTGTTTTAATGGGAAATCATAGTTTAAAACCACAGTCTAAGGGCAAGCATGTGGTGCAGTGGCTAAGACTTCCACTTCCATCTCAGACTACCTGGGTTCCAGTCCCAGCCCTACTCCAGGTTTTGCTTCCCTCTGATCTGCACTCTGGGAGGCAGTGTTCGGGTTCTTGACAGCCATGTGGGAGACCTGGATTGAGTTCTTGTCTCCCAGATTTGGCCTGGCCCACCTCTGGATGTTGCAGGCATTTAGAGAGTGAGACTGGAAGATCTCTGTCTGTATCTCTGCCTTTCTAAATAAATAAATAAAAACAAACAGATAGGAGCCAGCATCTTGGCTCAGAGGGTTAAGCTGCCGCCTGCCAGGCCAGAATCCCATATGAACACCAATTCAGGTCCCAGCCCCTCCACTTCTGATCCAGTTCCCTGCAATGTGCTTGGGAAAGCAGCAAAAGATGACCTACATGCTTGGACTCTGAAAGCTGCAGAAGATGGCCCAAGTGCTTGGGCCCCTGCCACCCTGTGGGAGACCTGAGTGAAGTTCCTTGCTCCTGGCTTTGGCCTGGTCCAGACCTAGCTGTTTGTACCCATTTGGAGAGTGAAATGGCAAATGGAAAATCTCTCTTTGTATCGGTCCTTCCCCATCCCATAATTCTGCCTTTCAAATAAATAAATAGATAAATCTTGAAAAATAAAGATAAATATAAATTTAAATTCCCACAATCTAAGGAATGTAAATGCTCCTTCTAGTTGGTCATTCATTGTTTATAGGTCTTCTCAAGATATTTAATATATATTTCACGGCCGGCGCCTCGGCTCACTAGGCTAATCCTCCACCTGCGGCACCGGCACCCCGGGTTCTAGTCCCAGTTGGGGCACTGGTTCTGTCCTGGTTGCTCCTCTTCCAGTCCAGCTCTCTGCTGTGGCCTGGGAGTGCAGTGGAGGATGGCCCAAGTGCTTGGGCCCTGCACCCGCGTGGGAGACCAGGAGGAAGCACCTGGCTCCTGGCTTCGGATCGGCTCAGCGCCGGCCGTGGCAGCCACTTGGGGAGTGAACCAACGGAAGGAAGACCTTTTTCTCTGTCTCTCTCTCTCTCTCACTGTCTAACTCTGCCTGTAAAAAAATAAATAAAATAATATATATTTCATCCGGAACTTATTTTTCTCAGGAGGATTGTTCTGGTTATTTTGTGTTACACATTACAGGAAACCAAGTCTGTTTTTTACTGATTACCTGGAATGCCATACTATATTTCTACAATATAAATGTTAATTTAAAATGCATATGCATGGTTAAACCATAATTATTAAGACAATTCTTTATTTGTGGACATTTGTGGTTTTGCTCTCCAAAATGTGTTTTCTATAAATAATGTTTCTTTCAACTAAGTACGTGTATGATGTCCTATGGGTTTCCAGGGTGCAAGTTTCCTTAGGTGAAATTGCAGGTTCAAATTTTCTGAATTGTCTAAGGGCTTTGAAAGAGTCTCCCTAAGTCTCTTAGCCTCTCTCTCTCTCTCTCTCTCTCTCTCTCTCTCTCTCTTTAAGAGGCAGACCCGGTGCAGGAGTGTTGGAATATTTTGCCACTGTAAAACAAAGCATTGAACTTGGTCACTGTGTTACATCGCCTAGATTTTGAATACCATTAAAAAAAAAAAAAAAAAAAAAACTTAAGTCCATTCCTGACGCTCCAACCAGAGGACGCCAGCTGGGGTCCGGCTGGATCCGGGTAGGCGAGGCTCAGCGGGAGCAGCCAGACAATCCCCAGGTTCCTTTCTGGGCTGGGGAAGAACCGGCATAAACAGGCTGAGCGAGCAGCTTCCTGCAGTGGCTCAGGACAGAGGTGTCCCCCCCTCCTCTCGGGTTCCTGTACCAGGGAGAGGCAGCCGGAGGCAGCCAGAGCCCTGTTCCCAGCCTTTGGGGCCTCCCCGAGGAGTCAGCAGGAGCAGTGCCAGCCGGTGCACCTGCACTGGCCACTGTCCGTGATGCTGAGTCCCGCCCCCGATGCCGCGGAGAAAAGCATCTCATCCCGAGGCACAGAGGGCGCCTGGACACCACAGCCGAGGCCACTTCACGAGGCGGGGTCCGCCAGGAACACAGCTGGCAACCCACAGTGTTAAATTGTCCAAAAAAAGCGATTGTTCCGGCTGGGGGTGCGGTGGGAGGGGTGGGGGGCAGTTCATCCCTTCCGCAGACGCTCCGTGGGCTGCTTATTCATGGATTTTTACAAAAGCTCGGGGCCGGTAATGAGGCCTCTGGTGCTCCTCGGCGGCCCTGCGCAGCGTGACCGGAAGGCCACGTGATCCCAGTATATTGAGGACTAATTGATGAGGTTTTGATGCTTAAGTGGAGCGCTGATTGCAGGATTTTCAAGGGACTGCTGCCAGTGAGGGCTCTGAGGTGAGGGGGAATTTTTACACTTAGTTCCCAGAGCTCAGCTAATGACTGTTTGGAAATGAAAACTAACCTGAGGAGACATGGAGAACGGGGCGGGGACCCATGCTTCTGAGCCAGGGTCGCAATCTGATAGGCTCTTAGCAGGAGGCGTCCAGGGACAACCGTGCCTCCTGCAACTCCTGAGCAGCTCCTTAAGTTCCTCACAGGGTAGGATCCTGGCTCAGGAAGGTTACATGCCTTGGATAAGCCCTGGCCCTAAAAATCCAGGTGGTGGAGGAGCCTCCTGGTGGCAGCGGAGAGCCTCAGTTTCCATCCTGGGTCAGCCACTTACCAGCTCTGGGCAAGATGCGCCTTTCGCTAAGCCTCACTCGTGGTCTGTAAAAATCTGTGATGAAGTGGCACTTTGTGGTATTAGAATGAAGATTAGAGGGGATAATTGATGAATGCACGGATCTTGGCATATGGTGGAGAGTGTAGACCTGCTCGTTTTCATCTTTTTACTATTAATGGTGGCAGGTGAGCTGGTTATTCTGTATAAAGGACAACAGCATCAGCCATGAAACAGCAACTGACTTATCGGGTAATTAGCATATGCCAGGCATTGTGCCCAGATTGAAAATCTCATGTTTTCCTTGTAATTCCCTCTTCTTAGACCTCCTTCTATTATCTGCCCACTGCTATCCTGTCCCTGCTCCTCCTTTCCTGGCGGGTGCAAAGGTTACTAAGCCTGCCTTGCTTGTCCAGGGTGAGCAGAGTAGAGTGTGGCATGGAACACAGAGCTGCTGACATCCTTGTTGCAAAGGCAGGTGCAAGGGGAGATCCGAGATGACAAGGTTGAAGTGGGAGAAGGTCAAGGTCTGAGGTTAAGACCTCCGCACTGAGCAATTTTCAATTTTCAACCCTCTATAAGGGTTGAGGGGAATATTCTAGAAATATTCCAAAGGCTGACTGTTCCCAGGGCACAGGGGTACTTCTGGTGTTGCTGTGGGGCAGAGCTTTGAGACTTTTCTGACAAGAGCAGGCTCTGGGACTCCATACCAAATGGGGCATGGCTATTGTTTTGTTTCTATTTTGTTTTCTTGAGAAAACAGAAGTTCCCCATGGGCATTTTGCTTGGCAGGCAGATTTCTGTAATCTCTCTTCTAGGCCACACCTTTCTAGTGGGCTCTGTGTGATGAGGGACAGTGCAGTCACACAACTTCATCATCTGTGCAACACTCCTGACCCCTCCTAAGCCTAAACCCTTGACCAATCAGGCGGTCAACCAAATGCTACTGCAGGTATATACGCGGCTCCCCACCAGGATATCACGGCTATTTATTTATTTATTTTTTGACAGGCAGAGTGGACAGTGAGAGAGAGAGAGAGAGAGAGAGAGAGAAAGGTCTTCCTTTTCTGTTGGTTCACCCCCCAATTGCCGCTGCGGCTGGAGCACCGTGCTGGTCCGAAGCCAGGAGCCAGGTGCTTCTCCTGGTCTCCCATGCAGGTGCAGGGCCCAAGCACTTGGGCCATCCTCCACTGTACTCCTGGGCCATAGCAGAGAGCTGGACAGGAAGAGGAGCCATTGGGACAGAATCTGGCACCCCAACGGGGACTAGAACCCAGGGTGCTAGCGCCGCAGGCAGAGGATTAGCCTATTGAGCTGCGGCGCCGGCCAACATCACGGCTTTAACATCGCCCCGTGCCAGCGGAGAGTAACTTGCCAGTGCAGAGTAACTTGTCACTCCATGTCAGCAGGAAGCAGCTCTAGAAGATAGATCATCATCCCTCCATCCCTCCTGGACTTTTGGGGCTGATGTAATCCCACACAACATTTGCTTTATAAAAAACAAAAGGGGGGACTGCTAGTAAATGTTAATAACATGTTAGTAAAATGTCATCTTAGTTTTATCTGTGGCGCCATCTTAGGCTCTGGCTGCATCACGATTTTGTACAATAAACTTCATTCTAAGCCTAGCCTGGCTTACTAGAAGTCAGGTGACCAAATGGTCCAATCAGAAGTGTCAGCTCCACCCCCACCCTAATGGGATTCACTGCTCCCACTTCTTTACCTCTGCAAAGCTGCATAAGACTTGTTCTCCCAGTACAGGCTGCTGTTCATGCATGGGGAGGAAGCCTGTTGGGTTTCCCCCACCCAACAGTAACTTAAAAACAAAGAAATGAAATTTCAAAAATAGTCGAAGATTACTTTCTCACTTTCTCATTTTCTCGTTTATCACTCACTGTACAGCCCAGCACCATTCTGCTCCCTATAAATGCCATGAACCTTGCCTTGCCAGGGTCTTAATGACCAATGACCTGTGAATTGTTAACTCTACTGGCCGCTTTTCCATCTTTATTTTGTCTGCCCCCACTATGGCATCTGGTGCCGTTGAAAGGAAGTTCTCTCATTTTCTTTCCTGACACCTGTCTTTGCTAATTTTCCTCCTGCACTCTCAACTCCCTTTCTCAACTATCCCCTAACCCCCAAACCTTGGATTTCACCTAGACCTCTGTCTCAATCCTCTGGCTGGGATCACTTCTCTTTGCATCTCCCTGACTGCTCCTCTAATTTCTTTGTCTTTGCTTTCTCTGGTTTCCAGCCCTCTTGTTTTTATATTTTGCTATTTTTTTTCTCTAAGAGTTTCTTGGACTATCTTCTTTAAAAAAAAAAAACTATTATTTAATAAATATAAATTTCAAAAGTACAACTTTGGGATTATAGTGGCTTTTCCCCCCATAACCTCCCTCCTACCTACAACCATCCCATCTCCCACTCCCTCTCCCATCCCATCTTCATCAAGATTCATTTTCAATTATCTTTATATACAGAAGATCAACTTAGTATAGTATCCCTCTTCAGTTTCTTCTTCCTAGTATTTTGTTTTGTTTTGTTTTTGGTAATTCCCAACCAAGTTTGGAATGCCAAGTGTTTCTTGACTTGGAATCCTGTTCTTGTTTCATTGTTGAACGTTTCTCTTATTTGCAAGCAGATAAGTAAAATGTTTTCTTTTTCTTGGATAGTCACTTTTTTTTCCTGAACTGGGTTTATTTACACTTGTTTTTAATCTCTGTTTTGCATATAACAAAGTATCTTCTGATATTTTATAGTCTTGATTTCCAGGTCATATTGAGGAGTTGCTGTTACAAAGTTTTTTGGAAGTTTAAGTGTGCAACAGTGGATTGTCAACTTTAAGGGATATAGTTGGGCACATTAGTGGGGCAAACCTCTTAATCTCTCTCTTTAGTTTTTTTCTCTCAGCACCTTGACATTCCCAGAGAAGTTTCTTTTGGCTTCTTTCTCACAGAGTGAAGGGCTGACTGCCATCATTGTTGGAATTGAATAGAAAATAGGACTGGAGTTGTCAATTTCCAGTACTGGTGTGCAGGCACTTAAACCCCCTGTTGTCAGTCTCCTGACTTCTGTTCTAACTATACCTGTTATCCACTAGTCCAGGAAGCAGCTGTTGTGTTCTCTCCAAAAAAAAAAAAAAAAAAGAAAGAAAAATCTCCAAGCTTTCACCAGGATGAAAGAAAGACTGTCAACCAGTTAACCTGAGTTAGTGAGAGGAACTTCTTAAATCAATTTTCATTCAACCCTCATACATTTAGCTCCCTCCCATTCAAACTGGCTTCTGGCCTGCTTGGTTTCCCCAACTATTGAGATTCTTGGGTTTCCCTCATACTTGTTTAGGGTTCAGTTCTCTCAAGATTCAAAAACATTTTATTCATTGTCCATCTGGCTTGAACCATCCAAAATTTTGTTATTGTTTACTCCTCTGTCATCTTTCCTTTTCCTGGAGGCTTTTTCTTTTAAAATGCCCTGATAGTTATTTTAGCAGGAAACAGAAATAGCTGTGGGTGGCCAATCTTAACCTAAGTCTCTGAATTTATTCTTCTGAATCAGTAGCACACATTCAGAGCTTTTTCTCTCATAAAGATATCTTTGTTTGATTTTTGTACTTGAATGATAATATGGATGAGGATAGCATTTATTTTGGTCAGAAATTATTTTATTACTTTAGTGATAATCTCCATTGTTTTCTTTCTTCTTCTTCTTTTTTTTTTTTTTTGATATGCAGAGTGGACAGTGAGAGAGAAAGACAGAGAGAAAGGTCTTCCTTTACCGTTGGTTCATCCCTCAATGGCCGCTGCGGCCGGTACACCGTGCTGATCCGAAGCCAGGAGCCAGGTGCTTCTCCTGGTCTCCCATGTGGGTGCAGGGCTCAGGCACTTGGGCCATCCTCCACTGCACTCCCGGGCCACAGCAGAGAGCTGGCCTGGAAGAGGAGCAACCGGGACAGAATCTGGCACCCCGACCAGGACTAGAACCTGGGATGCCAACGCCACAGGTGGAGGATTAGCCTATTGAGCCGCAGTGCTGGCCTCCATTGTTTTCTTGAGGCAGATAGTGCCATTGATAGATTCATATTTGTCTTCTCATTCTTTTGAAGATTATTTATTAAAAAGTCTCTGGAAGCTATTATGGTATTATTTCTTGGTGTTCTGAAATTTATCCACTGTAAGTTACTTTTTAAATACGTTCTACATTTTCTGTCTCCTTCACATCTCTACCTTTTCCAGCATTTGGGGGATTATTCTTCCAGTGGGTGTTCCATCTCCTGGCTCCATAGATTGTTCATTTCTTTAAACAGCCCTTTTATTTAAGTGTCCTAATTGTTACTTAATACATCATTTCATGGATCCTGTCTGATCGTGGTGATAGATCACATCCATCTCCATCTGGTGATGGCTGCTGAGACGTCTGTATTTCTGGTGTTGCTCTTCCTGAGGTATTGATGAGGCATCGCAGATGTCTCTGCATTGCCTGTGTGAAAATGTTGGTCTTCTGTGAGGATAGGAAGGTAATTGAGGACAGACATTTGGGCTGTGGCTCTGTGGCAAGCTGGTGTTCCTTTCCTTTAGGATCTCCAAGTGCAGGTGCTGCTCCCCACTCCAGACCCAGCCTGGGGTGTCTGGAGTGTGGGGGCATGTAGAGGAGGTGGGGATGGACAAGCTGCCTGGTTGCTCTTTCTCTCATTCTCCAGCTACACACCCACCAGTCTTCTTGTCTTTGTTCTTTGTGTTCACCATCGTAGAGCCTGGAACAGCTTTGGGGCGCCCCTTATCTTGTGCATCAGTTTTTCCCAGATGGCGTGGGCTTGAAGTACTGATTCAGTCTAATCTCTTCCATATCCTGTTGTTGAGACACTCTTCATAATTAACTTCTGGTCTGTTTAAGCTTTTTCAACATTCAGTATTAGTGTATACTTTTGAATTAAAATTTTTAAAATACATACCTTTTTGTTTAGTTTTTAAATCTTTGTTTATTCAAAGGGTAAAATTACAGATAGAGACATTAATCTGCTGACTCACTTGCCAAGTGGCAGCAATAGCTTGGGTTGGCCAGGCCAAAGCCAGGAGCCTAGAACTCCACCCAGATTTCCCATGAAGATGGCAGGGCCCCAAGCACTTGGGCCACCATCCGCTAATTTTCCAGGTGCAGTAGCAGTGAGCTGGATCCAAAGTGGAGCAGTCAGGACTCAAACTGGTACTCATATGGGATGCCTGTGTTGTAGCTGGTGGCTTAACCTGTTGTTCCACAATGCCTGTCCCAAAAGAAATCTTTTCTTTAGTGTAATTTCTATGGGTTTGTGGTAGAAATGTGTCCTGTAGCTTATCTCATTCCAGCATCTTTAACCATTCTAATATCTTTATATGAAAACATCTCCCCTATTCACTCTTCTACCTACTTCAATCTGACCTCCACTACACCATTCAAACTGCCCTTGCTGAGGCTTCTAATATCCTCCATACTAGAAAAGTCAGTGGAACATTTTAGCTCTCATTTTGTCAGACTCCCCAATAGACTTTTACTTAATTATCACTGGCCTCCCTTGAAGATTCAATGAGCTTTGTGCTACTGTGGTGTCCTCATCTCCTCCTGTGTCTTTGGTTCCTCTTTCTTAGCTTTTTCTTCTAATCTCTCTGGCTGTTCTGGACCTGTTGGCATATTTTGTGCTCAGTTCTGAGACTCATTTCATCTTTTTCTTGGTGATTCTATCTTTTAAAATAGCTTTAAAAATTGTATCCATTTATTTGCATTTTATTTGAAAGGGAGAGAAGGAGGAAAAGAGGGAGAGAGGGAGGAGAGAGAAACATACACTCCTGTTCCTCTGCTGGTTCACTCCCCAAATTCCTGCAGCAGTCAGGATGAGAGCTTGGAGCCCAGGAGCCCAGAATTCAATCCATGTGAGTGACAGGGCCCCGAGTACTTGAGCCATTATTTACTATCTCCAGGGTGCAATTAGCAGGAAAATACATCAGAAGTGTGGTGACCAGTATTTGAACCAGGCACTCTGATATGGGATGCAGACATCCCAAATGGCAATTGAACAGCTAAGCCAAATGCCTGCCCCTGTTAAGACTGCGTTTAAGCCCATCTATAGTCTCATTTGATGGCTCCAAAGAAAACACACACACACACACACACACCATAGTTCTTTCTTCTAAGTTTCGACTCAAATATCCAGCTGCCTATGTGAGATAGTACCCATTTACAGGTAAGTCACAATAATCAAATTAGTAATCAGCGTTAGAAAATTGTCCCTCTCCTTTGTATTGCGTTGGTCCCTAAACCTTGCCAGTGTTATAACCATGAACTTTGTAATTAGTTTGGAAACTTTCTCAGTATAAATACCCTGGTTCAGGCCTTCATCCTAATTAGCGTAGGCTGGCTTCTCTGTGACAGAGATAGGCACTTAGTGGGCAGGTAATTTATCAGGGGTGCTTTGAAGATCAACACCTGTGTGGGGAGCCCAAGGAAGAAGCTGAGCCAGGATGCAGTCCCAATGGAGCCTGGAGCTGACTTGACTGGGAGCTCCTTGCTGGCATAGTCTGGGTCTGCGTGGCATCTGAGCTGCACACTGAACAGATGCTGAGTATGGGCTGCTCCTGGAAGAGACCGTGTCATGAGCCAGGGCAGCCTGAGGCCATCCTCCAAAAAGACCGACAGCTGCAGCCTGTCTTGGCAGCACTCCCAGCTTCTGGGGCACAAGTTCTTTGCCCCTGAATGAGGATCTATGTGGCACCTCAGAGCAACCACTGCACTTACTCTGTGGATCGCCAAGTGGCCTGTTAACTGGAGCAACCTCCTGATTGGTCTCCCTGAACTGCTAGTCCTCATTCTCCCTTAAATCCATTTTCACTGGCTGCTAGAAAGAGCCTTTGAAAAGATACGTTGTATCATTCCACGGGTTTCCCATTGCCTTCTGGTTCAAGTTAAAGCTCATTAACTGGTAGATAGCTCCTTCCTAGCTGTCACTCACCTCCATCACCAGCCTCATCTTCATCACATCCGTGTTGCAGCCATGTGCACAGACCTGTCATTTTCCCTGACACGGCATCGCCTTTCACATTCCTGTGCATTTAAACCCCCTGTTGTCTCTGCTACTAATGATCTTGTTTTTTCACACCTGACAATCTTTAAAATTCAGTCCGAGCTTCACCTGGCCCCCTGGCAAATCTTACCTGCTGTCCCTGTTTGATCAAGTGCTCCACCTGTGTGCTCTCATAGTTCTCTGTGATGAGCTCATTCACCAGGCCTATCATGGTGTGTTTTTTCCCTCATTGTCTAATTCCTTCAACACCCAGAAATCTCAGGGCCCAGGCTATGTGTTTTCCAACTTTGTGTGTCACATGTAATGCAGTAATGGATATAAAGCATAACCCCCCTATTTATTTCTGAAGTTAATGAGGCACATGAATAAAGATGTCATAACAACAGTGAGCCTCCAGGCAGGTTGAAAAAGCCATGGCAGCGTGACATTTCTTTTGAGGCAGTTTAGTTGTGCTAGTTGTGCTTGAACAAGCTAAGCAGACTGAACAGGTCTTCACGAGGCTAGGCCCAGGCAGAGAAGTTGAGGTTCCCTGCAGGCTGTGTGTAATGGTGAAGATTTTGAATCAGTTCTGTTATGATCCCCGCCCCCTCATTTGTTAGCAAATGTGACTTGGCAAGCGGGTTAACTTGCTGGGCCCTTATGACGTAATGTGTAACACTATGGGCTCACATTACATCACCTCTCAAGTTTCAAGTCTCTATACAATTAGATGATTGAATTGTTTGTCAAGTAAATGTGTGTTTGCCCTTTGCAAAGTTCCACTCTGAACTCAGCACTGCATTGCAGTTCCTGACTCATTTAGCTCTACACAGGCATTGCTCCTACATATCTGATCTGAAAACCCCAAGTGAGGAGAGAACTTCCACTTTGATTATGGCCCTGTCTAAATAATGTCAGAGTTTGTGGACTCAAGAGGCTTCCATAGCCTTGGCAGCTCATGACAAGGGCCTCAGGTGATCACTAATGTCATAAACAAGAGTGTCAATTGTTAAATCAACAACAGGAGTCACTGTGCACCTACTCCCCATGTAGGACCTCTGTCCTTAATGTGTTGTACTATGAGAATTAACAGTAAAACTAGTCTTCAAACAGCACTTTATACTTTGTGTGTCTGTGTGTGTGCAAACTGTTGAAATCTTTACTTAGTATAGAGTTGATCTTCTGTATATAAAGATAATTAAAAATGAATCTTAATGAAGAATGGGATGTGAGAAGGAGTAGGAGATGGGATGGTTTGGGGGTGGGAGGGTGCATGTGGTGGGGAAGAACCACTATAATCCAAAAGCTGTACCTATGAAATTTATATTTATTAAATAAAAGCTTTCTAAAAAAAAAAAAAAACTCAAAACCAAGTGTTCTCTCCACTCAACCAGTCTGTCCAGGGGAATGTCACACGTATCTCCAAGATCCAGGGAGGCCATTTATTACTGGGGAAGACACAGCCCCTCTCCTATGGTGCCCTGAAACATGTCAGGTCCCAGAAAGTGTAGGGATGAAGTCAACAGACTTTCAGGAACCCTCTGGATGACTCTGGAGATGCTAAGTTCTCACTATAGATGCTGACACACTCTCTGTCCTGAGGGAATCTGACACCTGTCAGATCCCCACACATTTATGTGGAAACTGGAATGCACTGGGGACTCTATAAATGTGATTCTACTATAGAACTTGATTCCTTCCCAAAATTCAAGGAAAATTTATGACTCCGTATTACTAAAATGTTTACTGTAGTTCATTTAAAAGCCTTCAAAAATAATTACAACATGCATTCCCAACTCAATGCTCCATTTGTTTCTCTCTATATATAATGCGCATGATATATAGATCCCTTGTCCCTTAAAAGTTTACTGGTGAGGAAAGAAAAACAACAACAAAAAAGTTGTGTGTTTTGCCTGGTGTCGCAGTGTTTGTGATGTTAGAGATGAGAACATTTCAATTTATTGAAATGTACTGTGCTAACAAGTATGTATCACTTCCTTAGAATATTTTTCTTCCTCAGGAAAAACAATCTTTAAATAACTTTGGTCCAGCAGATTGCAAAACATGTTTTTGGCTGCATAATTTGAGTATCACATCAGAGCACAATTCTGGTAAGGAGAAGAGTTATGGGGAAATCAGATTATGTTTCTGAGTCATTTGACATCACTAGAGCAATATATGTCATATGGACTTTTGACAGTGTCGTTGCCAGCATTTAACACAATCGCAGTCTTATGAAGGGGCCATCTACCAAGTGACTGTGCCTTAAACTGGCGGTTACCATGCTGTCCTCTCTAACTGAAAGGTGTCTCTTCTTTGAGTCTGCCCGATGACTACCTGTATCTTGCAAATGCATTTATGGTTTTTACCAGGAAAGCTCTGCTCCTGATGGCTAGCCAAGAACATAATCATTGTTGTTGATCTCTCAATACAGTGTAGAAAGCTAGTATCTCTAAAGTTACTTGCCTGTCTGTTTATATATGGATAAGTCACCCATCAGACAGGCAGACACAAATACACATACACAATTAACATTGCAATCAGGGTTGTCATCCACAAAGAGAAATAGTAAGGAGTGTAGATGCCATTTTTCCTAGCTGGTGGTAAGCAAAATTATTAACTAATGCTCAGGAAAGGGGATCATGAGTCCCAGTTTAATAACAGTGTACAGAAGAGGCGCTTTTATTAAACTAATGTGTTGGGGAGTGGGAATCGTGAAGGTAATCCTTCCATAAGAAAAGAGAACCCTCACATAACCCTATTCAGGTTATGGTGATAGTATTAGCTCTTGGAGATGTCCTCTGAGATCGTGAATGAAAGTTCTGAGATAAGTAGCAATTACAAAAATAAGAGTGCATCCTCGATGTAATACATCTCACGTAGTAGAGTTGTTTAATAATATCTTTACTGTGTCTCTCTAGTACACAAAGTCTAGAATTCCCAAATTAGCCATTGAGGGTTTCAAAGAGTTTTCCCAGACACCTTTATTTCCCCTTATTAGTATGCTGGCTAGATTATTCTTTTGTACTCTCCACTTTGTAGAAAGAAAGTGCTTCTGTACAGCATGACTAAGAGGCAGATTTGTTGCATGAGCTGAATTTACCGAAGGTGTCTGCGTGCTGAACCTTGTGGGGATGTTGATGTCCCGTGCTCAAGTGGCCAGCACCCATTAGGGAATGTTCTCCAGGCTGTGGGATGGAGACACCCAGAGCACATGCCCTTCTTCCACTCCCCACCTCATGCAGGGAATCGGGATATTTGGTTTTAATTACATTTAATTCCTATCAGTTCAATGATCTTTAGCCTGCTATGATTAAATATTGATACTATTATTTCACTTTGGGCTTTTGTTCTACTTTTTTACCTTTGTAATTAGTTGTATTGTCTCTAGGAATCCTAAAGTTGTTTATTAAATTCCCCTTGTACCCACAAAATTAAACAGATAAAGTCACAATTCTAGTAGCTAGAGCTTGCTTTTAAAAAAAAAAAAATTATCTATTTATGTGAAAAGAGAGAGAGAGAGATCCCATAACTGATTTACTCTCTCAAAGGCTCACAATGTCCAGGGCTGAGCCAGGCCAAAGTCTCAGTCTAGGTCTCTTACGTGGATGTCAGGGACCTAGGTACTTGGACCATCTCCACTGCATCACAAGGTCTGCATTAGCAGGAAGCTGAAACCAGGAGCTGAACTGGAGATCAAACTCAGGTATTCCAATGTAGGATGAGGGCATCTCAACCCATATCTTAACTGCTAAACCCAAGGCCTACCACAATATTGATTCTTTTACAAAAATTGATTAAACATCATTAAGACTGCCATCACCTCTAAGAGCCCTCATTCTGCACCATGCCAGCCGAGGTTTGTGTTTAAAAGTGAACTTCTTACAAGAAGGGCTGTGTCCTATCTTTGTATCTTATATTTGTATTCTAGCTCAGTCCCTAGCACATAGCAGGTGACCAATCACACTTCACTTTGTTTAATTAAGTGAAAGATATCCAATATATATCTTCTGTTTTCCTCTGTCACTGTTTGGACAGAGACTTCCACATTATGTGTGTCATGGCCAGTTTAACATTTCCATCCTTTTAGAAATGGACCAAATGACTATGATAATTTTAGGTGTCAGGGAAGGCATTGTGTCAGAGCCAGTTAATTTGCCTCTTGAAGCGCCCACATCTTCTAGACCAGAATGCCTGGGATCAAATCCCTCTTCTGCTTCTATTCTGGCTTCCTGCTAATGCACCTGGGAGTCAGCAGATGATGGCTCAAATACTTGGTACCCTGAAACCCATGTGGCAGACCTAGATGGAGGACTTAGTTTTTGGCTTTGACTTGAGTGCAAACCAGACCCAGCTAATGTGGGCATTTGAGGAGTAAACAAGTGGATAGAAGGGGTGTGTGTGTGTGTGTGTGTCCCTGTCTCTGTCACTCTGCTTTTCAAATAAATAAATGACTCTTTTATTTATTTTGTTATTATTTTGTTGAATAGAAAGCTTTTACCAGGGTGTCAGCTTGACTAGATTATGGGATAGGTCACATGATCTCTGGTTGTATCTGTGAGGGTGTCTGTGAAAGAGACTGACATTTGAATCAGAAGACTGAGTGACGATCTGCCCTTACCAACATGGGAGGCACCATCCAGTCAGCCCAGGATTTGGATAGAACAAAAAGCAAAGGAAGGGCACTCCATCTCTCTTGTCTCTGGAGCTGGAACACCTGCCTTTCCCTGCCTTTGCAGATCAGAACTCCAGGTTCTCTGGCCTTCATATTTGGTCTGAGCCACACAACAGGACTCCCTGATTCTCCATCTGACAGCCTGTGGTGCGGCTTGTGGTCTGGTCTTCATAATCACATGTTCAAACTCCTACTAAAACCCCTCCCATCTCACACCCTATATGAGGATATCTCAAAAAGCTTATGGAAGGGCTGGAACCGTGGCTCAATAGGCTAATCTTCCACCTGTGGCGCCGGCACCCCAGGTTCTAGTCCCAGTTGCTCCTCTTCCAGGCCAGCTCTCTGCTGTGGCCCGGGAGTGCAGTGGAGGATTGTCCAAGTGCTTGGGCCCTGCACCCACATGGGAGACCAGGAGAAGCACCTGGCTCCTGGCTCCTGGCTTCGGATCAGCTTGGTGCGCTGGCTGCAGCGCGCCAGCCGCAGCGGCCATTGGGGGGGTGAACCAACTGAAAAGGAAGACCTTTCTCTCTGTCTCTCTCTCTCACTGTCCACTCTGCCTGTCAAAAAAAAAAAAAATAAAAATAAAATAAAAAAGCTTATGGAAGAAGTAGTTAAATGAAAAGTTTATTATGGCGAAAAAGATTTTGAATTCATGCAGTTTTTTTTTAAAAATACACATTTCCATGAACTTTCAAAAAGGCCTCTGTGCATGAATTTTAATTTTTTCTGCATCAAAACTAAATATATCTTTCAATTCCATTTTCCCATGAAGTTTTTGAAATACCCTCACATCTATTCCATTGGCTCTGTTTCTCTGACAAATATGGTGAGTCTCCCAAATTTTTTATACTCATTGGTGGTGCACAGTTTAAAATGCAGGTGTCCTGCATCCTAGGATCTATGTAGCTGAGATCTAAGGTGTTTGTTTGTTTGTTTGTTCAATTTTTTGACAGACAGAGTTAGACAGTGAGAGAGACAGACAGAAAGGCCTTCCTTCATTTGGTTCACTCCCCAAATGGCCGCTACGGCCCGTGCTGCTGCGCCAATCCGAAGCCAGGAGCCAGGTATTTCCTCCTGGTCTCTCATGTGCGTGCAGGGCCCAAGCACTTGGGCCATCATCCACTGCCCTCCCGGGCCACAGCAGAGAGCTGGACTGAAAGAGGAGCAACCGGGACAGAACTGGTGCCCCAACCGGGACTAGAACCTGGAGTGCTGGTGCCACGGGCGGAGGATTAGCCTAGTGAGCCATGGTGCCAGCCTATTTATTTATTTTTAATTAGTTCATTTATTTTACTTGAAAGAGATATCTTTCACTGCTTCACTTCCTAAATGCCCACAACAGCTTGGTCTAACCAGATCAAAACCAGAAGCCAAGAATTCCATCTGGGTCTCACATGTGGGTGTCAGAGACCCAAACACTTCAGCTACCACCCATTGCCTCCCAGGATGTATATTTGCAGGGAGCTGCATCAGAAGTGAAACCAGGACTGGAATCCAGGCATTCTCATATGGGACGGAAGTGTCCTGAGAGACAGCTGAACCCTGTACCAAGTGCCCAGCCTTAAGCTGTTTATTACTAAGCAGCTACTAAGTGTCAGTCACACAGTAGAGTGTGAAGATATGAATAAACCATATTGCGCTCTTGCAGAGGATTATTTCCTAATGGGGGAGATCTTGCCATGGGCATTTCTGAAATGGATGTGGCACCCACTGCAGGAAGGTTCTTGGCATTCAGGGGGTAGAGTAACCAGTTGTGAGATGAATGTTTTTGAGTGACTGATTTGTTACAGTTTCATTTTTTTTTTTTTTTTGACAGGCAGAGTGGACAGTGAGAGAGAGAGACAGAGAGAAAGGTCTTCCTTTGCCGTTGGTTCACCCTCCAATGGCCGCCGCGGCCGGCGCGCTGCGGCCGGCGCAACGCGCTGATCCGATGGCAGGAGCCAGGAGCCAGGTGCTTTTCCTGGTCTCCCATGGGGTGCAGGGCCCAAGCACCTGGGCCATCCTCCACTGCACTCCCTGGCCACAGCAGAGGGCTGGCCTGGAAGAGGGGCAACCGGGACAGAATCCGGCGCCCCGACCGGGACTAGAACCTGGTGTGCCGGCGCCGCTAGGCGGAGGATTAGCCTAGTGAGCCACGGCGCCGGCTACAGTTTCATCTTGATGTTAATAGTTTACTTTCATTTCACAGGGGACTAAAATGAGACTCCAGGATGGAAACTTTACCATTGTTATCACAGAGCCCAGCGCTCCTAGAATCATGGCCAGGAGCACAGCCTATGCAGTAGCAGAGGTGTGACAATAGGTGAGGCATTTCTGTAGAGAATCTTTTGCTCTTGGGATATTTTCAAGGTCTATAGACCAAGTAGAAATGTTAAAAGCATTCTAATTAAAATAAGAGAATCTTGTGAACAAAACTCAAATTCAAGCTGCATGAGCAAAAAAAAAAAAAAAAAAAAAAAGTCTTCTTTTGTCTCCATAGACCATCCCCTCCCATCTCTGAATTCTGCTGCACACCATATTATATAAGTATATAAGATCCCTGCTCAGCAACAAGCATTTGTCATTTCTGTCTTTTCGGCATCTGTACTGTTTTTGGTCAAGATTCACATCAACGCATCAAACTGCCATTTGTTTCTAGAGCCTCTTTAAACTTCCTTGGCCTGCAGCACGTAGCTGAACATTTCATTATTTATTGCTTCCTCTAAGAAAGTATAGATATTGACTGATTTGTAACTCCTGCCCTTCCAGAATTCTACCCTTCCAATAGGGTACACAGCACAATGTTGTGCACTTTTTACTTCCCTTGATCTTGCTTCTTATATCAACCTATCCAGTTTGGGTTGGAAGTGGAAGGTCAGCCATCCTGGCTTCATTGCTACAACTATATGCCAGATTAAATCAAACAGGAGCTACTCACTTAATAGGCACTTAAAATACATAAAAGCGAAAGCAGTGATCAACATTACTAACATGATAATACAGTTGGCCTTCCGAATCCACAGATTTTACATCTGTGAATTCAACCAACTGCAGATTGAAAATATTAAAGAAAAATGCCTCTTTACTGAAATATGTACATAATTTCTTCTTGCCATCATTCCCTAAGCAATACGGTGTGACAGTTATTTGCATAGCATGTCTGCTGTAATAGGTATGAGAAGAATGTGTGGAGGCTACGTGCAGATACCACACCTTTTTATATAAAGAGCTTGGGAAACTGTGGAGTTGATATCTCACAGGAGTCTTGTAGCCAATCCTCAGGGATACCAAGAGATGACTGTACTTGGGAAAATTGATTTCTCCATTTAGGCATACAAATTTTCATTCCAATTTTTAAAATTACAAATTTCCTCTAAAGTCATTTTCTTTAGATTCTTCTAGTGTCTCCTTATAGATGATAAATAATCCACAGAACTGGAAGGCAGAGATGTTTAAAGGTAAAAGGATAAGCGTAGGGACGGGTGTTATGGAACAGTGGGTTAAGCCTGCATCCCACATTGAGTGCTGGTTTGAGTCCTGACTGCTCTGCTTCCATGTCTGCTAATGCATCCTGTCAGGCAGTACATGATGCCATCAAGACCCAGATAGAAGGCCTGGCTCCTGGCTTCAGCCTGGCCTAGCTCTGACTGTTGTGAGCATTTGGGGGGTGAATCAGTGGATGGAAGAGCTCTGTCTCTGTCTGTGTTCCTCTACCTTTCAAGTACATGAAAATCAATAAAAAAACATTTTTAAAAAGAGAGATAGACATACTTTTAACTGTAAATTAGCCAAAAGTGAAGTTAAAGCACTTCTGCAAATAGATGCAAGTCAACGTGAAGTGGGATTTGGCTTACTAAAATTAAATTATATTCAGTATCCTTTTATTCTAACTAGGCAAAGAGGCATTTGTATATTAATTTTCCTAAAAAGGAGTAAGAAAAAAGAGGAAACTCCAGTGGTTAGACTATTGATGTGAAACGTAGTTTGAATCTAATTTTCAGGGGAAAAGGTATCTCCGAATAATTCACATCACTGTCTGTTCCGAGCAAGTGTAAACAAAATAGAGCAGTAATGAATTCTTGATGGTTAGTGAAGTCAGCCTGCTGTGGAGAAGCAAAATGATTTGCTTTAGTGGATTCCTGATGTGTTGACCAGCTGCCCAGAATTGAGATCCAGTTGCCAAAAGGGTTCAGGGGATGGAGAGCTAAATCTCAGCTTTCCATGGTCCATAAATATCTTATGTAAAGACAGGGAGGCACAGTTTGATGCTCCAACGAGATGGTTTGAAATGAAGGACTGAACGGGTCGTGGCCATACACCAAAGTACGAGACTTGATTATTTGAGACTGGCTATCTCCTGGGTGCTGCCGTCCAGATGCCAAGGGTGGTGGAAGAGGGAAAGGTATACCTTCACCTGACCAGGTGTGATGGATGTGTTTCTGCTGAGCTGTCTGCCTGATCCCAGTATGTCCTTACATCTGGATACATAAATCTAGAAGTGTGATGAACTCTTTTCTTACTCATTCGTCTCATAGAGAGGAGGAGATACTCCTGTGATTGGAGAGCGCTGGGAGAGCTGATGTGGATGAGCCCCTCAGCTCCTTCCTTTTTGCCTCTTTGAGGTGAATCTGGTGGATGTCAATGCAGAATGGACAATGTCGTCACTGAGTGAGTTTTTTGTTTTTATATGTTCAAGTCTAGGGACCGGCACTGTGATGCAGCAGGTTAATGCCCTGGCTTGAAGCACCAGCATCCCATATGGGCGCCAGTTCTAGTCCCAGCTGCTCCACTTCCAATCCAGCTCTCTGCTGTGGCCTGGGAAAGCAGTAGAAGATGGCCCAAGTCCTTGGGCCCTGCACCCACGTGGGAGACCCAGAAGAAGCTCTGGCTCCTGGCTTCGGATTGGCGCAGCTCCGGCCGTTGTGGCCATCTGACGAGTGAACCATCGGATGGAAGACCTCTCTCTCTCTCTCTCTCTCTCTCTCTGTGCCTCTCCTCTCTCTGTGTAACTCTGACTTTCAAATAAATAAATAAGTCTTTTAAAAAATTCAAGTCTAAGCCCAGTTCCCAGATATGATACCTTAGTTCATGTAGGTTAAGGTTCTGGGCAGTGACAGATTTAAACGTTCCCTGGCTGATTCTAACGCACAGCCTGAGAAACTGTGAGCTAAGCTATTCCCAGGACAACCCATGCCATGCTCTTCCTGTACCTGGTACTTGTAATGTTCTGGGACAATAGGGGTGAGTGTATTTTGGGGGAGAAGGAATTACCAAATCCAATTGTGGTGGCCCATTTGAGAAGAGTTCTTAAGTATGTCCCACCAGCATAAGTCTCACTTTTCCCCTACTACTTTAACTCCTATGCCATATCTCACCTTGTTCCAATTTCCAAGCTAAAATACAGTTAACTCTCAGCTTTTACCTGGAACAATGTGTTTTCCATCTTTGGCCTGACTCCCTCAGCTGCTGCTCGTTATTTTTGCACCTGCAGGTCCTCTCTATCATGTATCACCCATCCCTGATAGAACCCCAGAATCCAGCCTTAGTGGGGATTGAGAAATATGCTCAGTCTGTGTGCCAAGAGCATCTCTTTTTGACATTTAAGATGTGCAGTAAAAGTGGAATTAGTTTCTGCACACTTGTATTGTGCTTATCCTAAGATCTTTAAAACATTTATACACAAATATCTATGAGGTTTTTGTATAAAAGTGGAATGTATTTCTCAGGATGAATTAAAATCAAAGAGCCTTGCGAACATATGTCATGGTGCTTAATGTTGCAGAAGGAGAATTACATAAAGTTCGTGTCCTCTAGGGAATTTTAGGATGCATTGTGCCAATCAATAGCCCTGGAGTTATGAAGCCACACTTTCTTTATGTAAGTTATTGATTTACTGCCTTGACAGACTTGATGAAGACCATCACTTTTTTATATTAATGGAATAATCCTACAGTTATTCTCTCTCTCTCTCTCTCTCTCTATATATATATATATATACACACACACATATATATGCAGCATATATTTATATGTTTTGCATATATTATATTAAGGAGCTACATAAAAAGTACTTAGTGGGAGATGCTTTCAGCCACCCAAAACACACCTGAAACCAAGAGCAAATTATCTGTATCAGAGAATGATTGTAAACAGTACACCAGCTCATTGCCACACCAGCACCTAATTCCATAAATGCCTCATGGATGTTTTAACCAAGCGGCACAGTACAACGTGTCTAATCTGCTATGCAGCTGCAATGTTAATGGGCCAACTGTGTTATCTCACTTTTGCCTGGAAGGAACAGTGGTGCCTAAATGGATTGCTATGATTTCTAATACTGATAGAAGGGCCAGCCACCATGGGCCCAGGTTGGCAACTGACAGGCTATCCACTATGGTGGGGCCATGTTGTTATCTTGCTCCTTCCAGCCTCTGGAGACTGGCAGGTTTGACAGGGAGATAAATGAGGAAGAGATCAGATTTTGAAAGGGAGAACGTTGTGGACTTTCCTCTGTGCTCAGATGGAGAACAAATGTCTACTGTGTGTTGAGTTTGCTACAGGACGGAACTGTGATCTGCAGCCGGTGGTCAGCAAGTGTGCATGGAACAGATCACCTAGTAAAAAAGAGGAAGGGGTTTGGCTAGTGACTCTTAATATTAAGATATTTCCCCTCATTTAATTTCCTATTTTTAAGGCAATAATTGTCTCTTAAGAACTTCTAGAAAAAGACTACTCATTAGAAATTAACGTTTTTCTCTCAAAGCTTCACCTTGGATGAATGTCAGATTTATTCAACACTGTTACCTGCACCCATAGTCGCATTTATTTGTCTTTTGTTACTATCACAAAGTAGCTAATACTGAGTTCTGTATGAAGAAAAGAGTTTTATTTAGCACACAGTTCTGTATGTCCAAGAGCATCGCACTGGCTTTCACTTGTCTCTGGGGAAGACTCACAGCAGGTGACATTACAGTGGTGAGAACACCGTGGAAGACATCCCATGGCAAGACAAGGAGACAGAGAATGGGAAGGGGCCAGCCTTGCTCTTTTTATAATAACATGTTCTCTCAGGAATTAACTCAGTTCATGAGACCAGCATTAATCCTTTCTGACCGTGGTGCTGCCAATGACCTAGCCAATGACCTAAACACCTTCCTTAGGCTCTACCTCTTTAAGGTACAGTGAAAGAGACATAGAAATGAAGAAACAGAGAAAGAGATCTTCCATTTGCTGGTTCACTCCCCAAATGGCCACAATGGCCAGGGCTGAGCCAGGCCAAAACCGGGAGACTGGAGCTCCATCCAGCTCCCCTTGTGGATGGCAGGGGCCCAATTATTTGGGCTGTGTCTGCTCTGTTTATCAGGTGCATTATCAGGGAGCTGGATTGGAAGCAGAGCAGCCAGGATTCATCCAGTGCTCTGATATGGGATGCTGGTGAAACAGGTGACGACTTAACCCATTGCACCATAATGTTGGCCAAGGCCCTATATCTTAAAGTTTCCACTACCTTTTTTTTTTTGGTTCTTTTAAAAAATTTTTTAAAAAATATTTATTTATGTATTTGTTTTTTTAAATTTTTATTTAATGAATATAAATTTCCAAAGTACAGCTTATGGATTACAATGGCTCCCCCCCATAAATTCCCTCCTACCCGCAACACTGCCCTTTCCCGCTCCCTCTCCCCTTCCATTCACATCAAGATTCATTTTCGATTCTCTTTATATACAGAAGATCAGTTTAGCATACATTAAGTAAAGATTTCAACAGTTTGCTCCCACACAGAAACACAAAGTGAAAAATACTGTTTGAGTACTAGTTATAGCATTAAATCACAATGTACAGCACACTAAGGACAGAGATCCTACATGAGGAGTAAGTGCACAGTGACTCCTGTTGTTGACTTAACAAATTGACACTCTTGTTTATGGCATCAGTAATCACCCTAGGCTCTTGTCACGGATGTGAGGGCGATCTGGCTGCAACATCTGTCTCCCCATGGATTGCCAGGGTTGATTCGGCTGATCTGGCTGGCTAGGCGGGTGTCCCCTTCCTCCCTCACCGCTCCATGTGTGTCCCTCCCGAATCTGCGCGCTCGGTCAAAGAGGATGAACTTCCCCGCTAGAGGAGGACCGGTCTTTAGTCAAGGGTATACGAGTAGCTGTGCTCCCCTGCTAGAACCTCCAAACAAGCTCTCAAGGTCTACTACCTTAGCACTTCCACAATGGGGACACAGCTTCCCTCACCTGAACCCAGAGGGTACATACTCAAACCATATCCAAACCATAACAATTGTCAATGTTACAGCTGTGATTGTTGGAGAGTGCTGGGATACAAATGCTGAGCCAATGTTCACCCTTGGGATGCTGGATTTGGGTTTTCCACTTTCCTCTCTCATTTCACCCCACCCTCACAGGCATTCACAAACCTATCACTCCCTTTCAGATAAATTTAGAGGTAAGTAAGCAATTGTCTAGGGAAACTCTAAGTCACAAATGGCAGGATGTTGAGAGCATGGGCAGGAGGTGTGGAAGCTAAGCCAGATTTCCTGGGTGATTACAGGTCAGGTTTGCCAAAGTGAAGTATGGAAGAAGGAGTGACATGATCTTACCCATCAGAAGCCTGGGGACCAAGCAGAGGCAGGGGTTAGGACTGAGGTTGTGGGCTCTGATAAGACTCTGGTTTCTTCTTTACAGTCAGTAGCAAGTTTATCTTTAAGATACTATTTGAAATAATTCATGTGGTCAAATGTTCTTTTGGCAATATTGGCCAACTTATTTCTATGTAAGTAGTTCTCTGATTTTCTCTTTTCCCTCATTCAGGCATTGCCTCAGGAGGGCTTAGAATAAGGGTGGAATAAAGAACTATTCTTAGTCCTGCATTCCGAAGACAGCCCTTAGGAGAAGGAGCAGTAGAAAAAAGAGAATATTTTAAGATTTTGTATTTTTATGTATTTGATAGGCAGAGTGACAGAGAAATAAAGGGAGAGAAAGAGAAAGGGAGAGATAGAGAGAGATCTTCCATCGGCTTGTTCACTCCCCAGATGCCTTAATGCTGGAGCTGGGCAAGTAGAAGCCAGGAGATTGGAACCTCATCTGGGACTTCCATGTGTTTGCCAGGGGCTCAACTATTGGACCATAATCTGCTGCTTTCACAAGTGCATTAGCAGGGAGCTATTAGAAGTGGAGTAGCTGGGACTTGAACTAGCATTCATAAGATGCCAGTATCATGGGCTGTAGCCTAACCCTGATATTTCTTTAATACTCTACTGTTAGTAAATGTTCTTCCTATTGATTAGCTGATGGGACAGTATGTATTTCCCAATATAGCCACAGCATCTCTTATCCCACAGCTTTTCCTCCTGTGAAAACTGACATTCTTCCAACCAGATGGTAGTCTCTATGTCCCTCCCTTTGAAGTATAGCACACTTTTCTGACTTCTACCGTCAACTGGATGCACCGGAATACTGATTTCTAAGACTGGATAAAAATAATTCTGTGTACCTTTCCCTTGGCTTATAATACTTGCTCTAGAAATCCAATCCCCAGGCTTGAGAGAGCCTTAACCAGCTCATGGGGAGAGATCACATGGGGAGGCCATGGTTGGGTGCTCTGGCTGGCCATCTAGTTGAGGTCTCTGCAAGTAGCTAGCACCAACTTCCAGATGTGAGCTTGAAGGTGTCTTCAGATTGTTCCAGAACAAGCCAATAGGCCATATCAGCCTTTGAGGTTTTCCACCTGAGGTCCCAGACATCAGACAACAGAACAAGCTACTCCTGATATGCGCTGTCCAGATTCCTTACCTGTAGTTCCCATAAGTATAACAAAGCAAGTTTTCAGTTGGTTTGTTACATGGCAATAGATTACCAACCCAAGGCACTGATACGATTATTAAAGGGTCAATGAGTCACTAGGGGTGTGTGTGTGTGTGTGTGTGTGTGTGTGTTCATTAAAACACAAGCCTATTCTTGATTTAATTGAACTCACAGCAACCCACCCAGTCATTCACTTCTCCTTTAAAACCAGTTGTTGGTGCACAGTGTCTAGAGGATTCCATGGAGCTAAAGCCAACATGAAAGCACTCAAGCACAAAGAAACAAATTCAGATAGATTATGCTGGATTGCACCAAAAATATTGCTGTGTACCCTTCTGCAGATTCTTCTGAAACTTTCCTGATTATTTACTCTCAGGTAATTTTTATAGGAAAGATCTCTTGCTGGACTCATGTCAGCTCTTAGGGAACTTTTCCTACATGACTTCCTCTGCCAGTACCTTTTGTTTTTCTGCATATCTCTGGTCTTAGATTCAGGTTGAATATCATGCTTAATATTGGCTTCTTCAGGACCTGCATACTCTGTCTCTTCCTGGCTGTTATCCTGTCAAACTTCAGTGTCATATCACACATGACTGAAACAAATTTTACCACAAACTTCTCAAGTATCCTTATCCAATTTTGAGCATCTTTTTATTATGATTTTTTTATCATTTATATGTATGAGTATATACATCTCAGTGCCACTTTATATGGACATAAATATATACATCACTCACAAAGAGACATGTGGGTTGACTTGTTTTATATTTGCTCTTGAGTATTTCATTGGCTGTATAATACAAAACTAAAATTGTTTGGAAGGGATTATAATAGGAAGACTCCCTTAGGAACAGAGTCTCATATCTTTTTATCCTCAGAGTTTAGAAGACTTACCAATTGTATAACTTAAAGATTTTATAGCAAAACTTAAATATATATCCTCTTGATGTGCCCTGAGTGGATACAGAGGAGATGATCACAAAACCTGCTCAACCACTTATGCATTATTCCTTCATATGCTTGAATACTACCAGGAAATGTGATTTTAGAAAGCAGAGCATACATAAACCCACCTTAAGAATTCTCTCCTTAGACAATGTTCCTACCTTGAGTCATATAATGCTGTGGAATTATTTCCTAGGAATTATTTTTCTGCCCTTAGAATCTTTACAAGTACACTTAGTCTCTTGCGTTTTGTTTTATGAACAGAACCTAAGAGAGATAATCATTATTTTCTTTAGAAAGAAGTGCATCACTGCAGTTATTAATGATCTGCAAACAGTAGGCCAGAAAACAAAGCTTTGTTTTTTTAAGCGGTCTGTTCTTTAGAAAATCCCTTAGAGTTGTTGGTTGTTTGTTTGTTTTTAAGGGTAGAGGACAATCACAAAAAGGAATAAACCCTGGCAGGAAAAACAGATGAATATTTCAATCTGGTGCTATTTTGCTTTCAGCCCAGAAAGGCAAAACATATTTTTGCTAATAGATATTTTTTTCTTGTGTCACATGTACTGCAGGTTACAGAACGCAAATTATGGTAAATCTCCTGCTCTTTGCATTAAAAACAAATAAACACCAAATGCCAACCAAACAAAAGAATATGATTTATAATTCTCTACAATTGCGTCTCTTTCCAGCAATATATAATCATACTGCTGTTCTCATTTTACAGCTTGGGAGGGATGGGAGAAATCACATTTTTTTATTTTTGCTGATAAAAAATAATAAGTATAATAATAAAATCCATCCATTTTCCTGAGTGTATTGTATAAAAAGAGCAAAATTCTGTGGCTGTTTAATAATCACTTTGGTTGTAAATGCAGAGTATTTGACTTAAGCTCGATCTGCTCCAAAACAAATATCCTCACAGCGTGTTGTGTATTAAAATCATTTTTCTTGGATTAAAATCTTCCAAGTAGAGCTTTTGATGCCATGATCATTCAGGACCCTAACGGCTTGCTGAAGACCTTTGTCTAGAAGGAAAGGCTGATTTCCTCCAATGCCATTCTCTTGGGCTGCTTTAGGCACAGCTGATGCCCCAATTGCCCTGCTCCGTGCTTCCATCAAGAACCTTAGCTGGAATAAGAGTGTGTGGTTCCAGCTGCTTATGTGGGCTCAGCTTTTTGTAGAAAACTTGGGTGTCAGTGGAAAACAGGTCAATTTTCCAACTTACTATTTTTTAGTATATTCATTGTTGTCAAATTCTGTATATATTCTTTATGGACTGTTCCATCTACCCACATATTATGAACCATGCACCCACCCACCCATCCGTTCATCTATATGTCCATGCATCTAACTAACCATCTGCTCACTCAAAAATATTTATCAATTATTTACTGTGTAAGAAGTTATGTGAATATTTTAATTAAAAAGATAGGTAAGACACTTATTTCCTAAAGCTCATTTATTCATGGGGAGACCAGCAGTTCAGCAAGCACACACATAAAACCAGTCATTTATATTTATATAATATTACGAATGCTGTAAAGAAATTGATTAGATAGAAAATAACTGGAGGAAAACATTTCAAACCAAATGGCCAGCAATGACCTTTTGGAAAAGTCGTTACCCAAATGGATATTTGAAGAAGATACTAGTAGAGTGAAAAGTAAAGTGACAATGGGCAGCAAAGGTAAATTTCTAGAAATGCCCAGAATTAAAGAGAAGACAGTGAGATTGAAGCAAAGTTAGAGATTGAGATGAAAAGGAAGAACAAGTAAGCCATAGAGCCAAGTATAGGTTTTATTCTAAGTAGCATGGAATAGTATTGAGAAGTGCTAACACAGGGAGTGATGTAATCACATTTGCACTTCTAAGAGATCATTTTTGTCACTGTGTAAGTGGATAGCACGTAAGCAGGGTAGGGAGATGATATAGAGTCTGCTGCAGTAACCCAGAGAAACAAAGATGGTGGTTTGGACTGGAGTGATGATCATAAAGTTGGAGCAGATTGAACGTATTTGACACACATTTTGAAAGGGAAACCACTGGGATTGCATGATGGAGGAGAGGAGAATGAGGATAAGATACATTTATGGGTGGTGTAACAATAGTATTTAGTTTCGTATGATGTGATGATCTGTAATAGGACAAATTGGAAAAAACAAGAAAAACTTGATTTGGATTAGTGAAGGTTGTCAAAAGCTCAATATTGGACACATTTTGTTTGGCTTGCCTGTAAAGTTTTCTCAGTGAAAGTGTGCAAGTCACTTAGGTTAACTTGCAAGATTGGGATGTGGGAGTCATCAGCATACATGATAATAAAGGCATCATTATGAATGAACAGGGAGATTATTTTGAGCTCCTAGGGAAAGAATTGAAGTAAAGAAGAGAAAAGGGCCTAGGACTGAGATCCTTCCAGGACATCTCAACATTTGGAGGCCAGTTACAGGAAAAGCAAGGGGCAACTGGGAAGCCGCAGCCAATGAGAAGGAAGCAGAGAACAAGTGTTGCCATAGCCTCCTGGCAATCAAAGTTGTTCCAGAAGATGGAATTCTCAAATGAACTAAATGCCCAGATCTGGTGGTGAAGAGTCCTCTGATGGCTTTAAAAAATGTAGACTTAATAGATTTATAAGAGGCAGGAAACCAGATTAGAATGTCTTCAGAGTAAAATCATGTCAGAAACAATGCAGATAGCTTATGTAGATGTTCAGATCCTTTGCTTGAAGTGATTACAAGCTCAACTATGCACTGAATTGCATTTAGAACTGAGATACCAATCCCCTTGTCTTTATCATGAATGCTGATAATATTACATAATGGGATTTTTCTGAAGGATACTTTAAATAATAAGTCTAGAACACTTATTATAGGACTTGACTAAAAATATGTGCTCAATAAATGTTAGTTGTGGAATTAGGGACCCAGCAGGAGACTCCCAGAATCCAGTGACAAATCTATATACTAAACCATTAGCTGAAATGTCTACCACCTCAAGAACATGCAATGAGATAAGAATTTTCCATGCTGGCAAATTTTGCATTCTTCTCTTCTCCCTGTTCCCTACCCAACACCCCACAGAGTCCGAAACAACAGCAGTGGGTGGGAGATGTGAGCAAAAGCCCAGAAGCTGTAGTCTCCCTGCCTTCCCAGATCCAGGCCAGACAATAGCCACAGGAAGTTGGAGGAGGAAATAGAATCTGACCGTTGCATGAAAATGGAAGTGCTAGCTGTCATTGGCTTAACCCTGAGTGAATAAACTGACCAATCCCTGTAGATATCTAGGAGAGTTTACCACAGATGCATCTTCTTCAGGAATAATAGCAGCCTTTGGCATTCCTAGGTCACGCCACTGTATAGAAATACAGCTTCCAAGTGTAGTATCTGGACTAGACAGCTTAGATCAGAGTCCTAACTCCCATATCTACCAACCATGTGGCCTCAGCTGGGTTACCTAACCTCTTTGTGTTTCAGTTTTCTTGTTAATGCAATGGGGAATAATAGTGTTTCCTACCTCTTGGTGTTTTTATGAGAGTTCACTGAATTGATATGTGGGAAAAGTTTACAACAATGCTCATTAACAACTAAACAGCTGATAATTATTATCTATTGGCATTACTTTGGCAGAAATGGTTCAGCAGAGGCATTTTAATATACAACCGTAGTGCTTCATACTGCATGATAACCTAAGGAGGATTAGGTAGAGATGCTAATGAATAACCGTCAGGATGCAGTATAATGCAGAGTTAGGGCCAGTATAGGAATAGACCATAGTTAATGGGTGTCCACAGTGGGCAGACAGTGGCTTGCTGCACTTACAGGGTCCCTATGTCCTTTCCTCTCTGCTCAGCCTGAGTTTGTCCTCAAACACTTCTGCAGACTTCATGGATAAATTCTAATTTACCCTTCCCTCTCAGAGAATGTTCACACTCCTTAAAATTATGTCCTCTATTCCTGATTGCAGCTTTGTCTTAGATGACAGTCTCCTTGGAGACAGAGACCCGGTGACCATCATGTGTGTCTGCCAGCAGGTGTGTTGCTAGTACATGTAATTCTCCAACTCACTGTACTTGTGGACTCAGCAAACATTTTCCCAAGCACTTGAATCTTCAAAAAAGAGACCAAGGGCCAGAGTGGTGGTTTGGGGGATTCAATTCTCTTTTCATCCCTGTAAACAGCTGTTTTAATTTGAGGCTGGGGCCCATTTCTATAGGAACCTGGCACTCTCAGGGTCTGTAAACCAAAGATGTTAATCTTCCCTGTTAATCTTTACTCAGAGGCAATCGCACAGGAATTGTGTTGCCCACTACAGTGTCCTTGGCTATCTCCTTTCTGGTTTATCTGGCCTTGCCTAAAAGTTCTTGATTCACATTCTAAGCAATGTTAAACTCCATCTCCTATACATGCTCATGCGTGCACTCCTTAGAGTTTGACAAATGGTTTTAGTTCCCGCCAAAGCCAGCTTCGCTTGGCAAATCCATCAGACCTGCCAGTGTTTCACAGTGAGTTTAGAGGGAGAATATCTTGTCTCAACTGGCAGCTCCTTTTAGGCAGAGCAGCATGCTTTTGTAATGTCTCAAGTCCTGTTGAGTGCCTCACACATTGTGGGCAGTAATAATGGCAATAGTCATTGATATGTTTTCAGTTATATAACCCAGGAAATGCTCTGGCATGCATTTTAGAAATAATACCTTCAGATATATTTTACACTTTTCCATTTTACTTGTAACTCAACCTCCTCTGGATGAATACATATTGGTATATTTGGTACCATAGTTTGACAAATTTATAAGATATTTAGGGAGCATATTATGTAAAGGTATTGTGCTAAACTGAGAGAAGACACCAACAGGAACAACACAGGTTCTCATTCTGGAGAGGTTTATCATCTAGAAGGTTAGATAATGCCCTGTTTTAGATGACCGTCTCCTTGGAGACAGAGACCCTGAAACCTTGTGTATCTACCAACAGGTGTATTTCTATTACATGTAATTCTCTAACTCATTGTACCTGTAGACTCAGCAAACATTCTCCTAAATACTTGCAGCTTCAGAGGAGAGGCTGAGGGCCAGAGTAGCAACAAATACACTTGATATTAGAAGAGCTGTTCATGTTATAAGGGGTTGGGCTTTGTGAATTCAGAAGTAGGGAGACACCATGACTGGTTCCTAGAACCAGGAAGTGAAACTGGGGCTAGTCCTCAGAATATGGCTGACTCTTAATATGGAGAAAGGACTTTCATATGAAAGGATAAACACCTTGGCGTCTAAAGAGGTTTTCCTTTTTAAGGGAGAGAAGAACAATTGCAATGATTTCAGAGTAATAAACACAGAATACAAAAGGAGCCTGGGACTGGAGCGGAACTTCTCAGCCACTAACAGGCTTCACGAAGTTCAGAATTCCCCCAGGAACCAAATTCATTTATAAAATGAAGCGGTTTGTCTTTGTCATCTTAAGTCTAATGATCTTTATGTTTTCCATTAAGTAGTCAGGATTCTTCGTGCTCTATACATATGAGATAAGTCTACAGAGGAGTTATCATGTAACAGTGGAATTTCCTACCCCTTCCTCTTCAGTTGTAGTAGTTGCCTTGTTTTAGGGTCCTGGGCTTGAAAGGGCCTGAACGTGGTAATTTTGGTTTCAGTAATTCGGTGTCAAATGGAGTGACACTCTCCAGTTGGACACAGTTCTCAGAGCAGGGCAGCCTTTTCCCTGGTTCATGAAGTATTTCCTGGCCACCCTTTGTCTCACCTGCCCCGACAAGAGATCTTCGGGCTGCAACTCAGCTTTCACTTTCTTTCTTAACTCTCACTAATTTATCCAGACCTATTTTTGTTTCAATCTCTGATGCAGTATAGAAGCTATTTTCAGGCAGGTCGGCTCCAGGAATTGTCATCTTTCTGTCCTGTTTCAGCAGCAGAAGTGTCAGAGTACACGGTCTGCAGCCTCCTGCATGGGTTGTAGCTCACACTGGCTCAATGTCAGCTGTGTCTTCTCTGGTTCTGGAGCATCACTCTATCAATGCTTACTGACAAATTATTGTATCTTGGGAGCCCTAAGATTTCTCCAACACTCAGTACAAATTTAAATAAACAAGGAGATTCCTCTCCATTGCCCTATTACTCTCGAGAGCTGTCAGACACATTTTTGGAGACAACTTGAGGGTTTTGTTTTAAATTTCTAGGAAGGAGGGAAGAAAAGCAAGGGTCAGATGTACTTCCTCAGAAAGTCCTTCCTCATTTCATCTGATTGCTCGTCTCCTCCTTCCTAGAATGTGCTTACTAGGAGAATTTAAAATCACCAAAGAGAAGCAATCAACTAGTCCAGTACTTTCACACAATTTTGACTATAGTAGTACAACCTAAGATTCCCAGTGAACATACACTATGCTCTTCCTTATGTACACATGCCTATGATCAAGTTTAGTCTATAAATCAGGCATAGTAACAGATGAAACACAGTGAATAATGAAAAGGAGCAATTGCAACAACACGCTATAATAAAAGTGATGTGAATGTGGTTCCCATCTCTCCCAAAATATGTCATTGCACTACAGTCACTTTCTGTGATGATATGAGATTACACAGTGCCTAAGAGAGGGGGTGATGCAAGGTGAAGGACGGAGGCAATGGATGCACCGTTCATTAGGCAGCTGTTGACCTTCGTACTTGAACACAAGCAGCGTGGCATCGAGCAGTCAATCTGATAACCAGGAGGGCTACTGGACAAAGGGATGATTCATGTCCCAGGAGGACAGAGCAGGACAGCACAATATTTCACCACTCAGAACACTGAGCAGCTTATAATTCATGGATTGTTCATTTCTGAAACCTTTCATGTTTTTGGACGGCAGCTGACTGTAGGTAAGTAACACTGTGGGAAACAAAACCATGGATAAGGGGGTACTATGATCTTGCAAATCAGCCTTGTCTGGCTCATTAAATGGGCTGTGAATAGGAAGAGGGCAATAGATGATTAGGTATCATGGAGAGGTAGTTGGATTGAACGTTGTGGAAAAGGATGCTAGGGCTCTGAATGTGGAAGCTCCAAGAGTCTTCCAGGAAGTTTATCCTTCTCCTGGGCCTGGAAAACAGAACAGCTGAAAAATTCTTGCAAGAGTCCTGCACATGGGGAACAACCACAGAACTAAAACATCCACTGCTTAAAAAAAGCTCTTAGAAACAATTTAATACATTTTTAAGGAATTAGCTCCCCTGAATGAGGCATAATAAGTGATGAAATCCAGCCATGGAGTCTTGGCCCTAATTTATGCTAAGTGGACAATGATTGATGCCAAATTGCAGAGAAATGCCTAAGAAATTGCCTACCACAGTCACACAAATATCAGAAGAATTTGTCATAATTAATGGTATTGCTCTGAGAACCAAAGGAAGGGTGAGGAGTTTGCATTTCTTATAAAGTGCTAACTATATTATTTGCTTCAGGTAATAATTACAGCATCCAGGCTTGCTAAATGGCAACAGTTAACATGTAGGGGTTGTAAACAAGGCTGTAGCTATAGGCAGGTATAGTTTAATCTTCAGCCTGAACGTGAGCTGCCTGTTTGTATAGCAGATGCTGTGTCTGTTAGCTCAGCCCTCCAATGTTCTGCATGACTATAGATTACCAGAAAGAAGATAATGTAAATCTCAAACACTGTCCCACAATACCTCCTGGGGGATTACTGGAATAAATCTTCTGACATCAGAATAAAATTAGTGTTCAAATAATCACTGTGGATTTCTACGAAGTCCATCACTCAGGAAGTCAAAGCTTTACACACCTGGGAAGGTGGAACTCAATTTTTGGGTGGAAGCAAAATGAGGAAGGTGTATTGTCATATTTTTATTTTTTGTGTGTGTTATCTGAGATGGTTACATCCAACTCTTAAAACCATCCTGTGAAAGAAATAGAAGAAGATACCAAAAAATGGAAAAATCTTCCATGCTCATGGATTGGAAGAATCAATATCATCAAAATGTCCATTCTCCCAAAAGCAATTTACAGATTCAATGCAATACCAATCAAAATACCGAAGACATTCTTCTCAGATCTGGAAATAATGATGCTGAAACTCATATGGAGACACAGGAGACCTCAAATAGCTAAAGCAATCTTCTACAACAAAATCAAAGCCGGAGGCATCACAATACCAGATTTCAGGACATACTACAGGGCAGTTGTTATCAAAACAGCACGGTACTGGTACAGAAACAGATGGATAGACCAATGGAAGAGAATAGAAACACCAGAAATCAATGCAAACATCTACAGCCAACTTATATTTGATCAAGGATCCAAAACCAATCCCTGGATTAAGGACAGTCTATTCAATAAATGGTGCTGGGAAAATTGGATTTCCACGTGCAGAATCATGAAGCAAGACCCCTACCTTTCACCTTACACAAAAATCCACTCAACATGGATTAAAGACTTAAATCTATGACCCAGCACCATCAAATTATTAGAGAGCATTGGAGAAACCCTGCAAGATATAGGTACCGGCAAAGATTTCCTAGAAAAGACCCTGGAGGCACAGGCAGTCAAAGCCAAAATGAACATTTGGGATTGCATCAAATTGAGAAGTTTCTGTACTGCAAAAGAAACAATCAGGAGACTGAAGAGGCAACCGACAGAATGGGAAAAAATATTTGCAAACTATGCAACAGATAAAGGGTTGATAACCAGAATCTACAAAGAAATCAAGAAACTCCACAACATCAAAACAAACAACCCATTTAAGAGATGGGCCAAGGACCTCAATAGACATTTTTCAAAAGAGGAAATCCAAATGGCCAACAGACACATGAAAAAATGTTCAAGGTCATTAGCAATCAGGGAAATGCAAATCAAAACCACAATGAGGTTTCACCTCACCCCGGTTAGAATGGCTCACATTCAGAAATCTACCAACAATACATGCTGGCGAGGATGTGGGGGAAAAGGGACACTAACCCACTGTTGGTGGGAATGCAAACTGGTTAAGCCACTATGGAAGTCAGTCTGGAGATTCCTCAGAAACCTGAATATAACCCTACCATACAACCCAGCCATAACACTCCTTGGAATTTGCCCAAAGGAAATTAAATTGGCAAACAAAAAAGCTGTCTGCACTTTAATGTTTATTGCAGCTCAATTCACAATAGCTAAGACCTGGAACCAACTTAAATGCCCATCAACAGTAGACTGGATAAAGAAATCATGGGACATGTACTCTATAGAATACTATACAGCAGTCAAAAACAACAAAATCCGGTCATTTGCAATAAGATGGAGGAATCTGGAAAACATTATGCTGAGTGAATTAAGCCAGTCCCAAAAGGGCAAATATATGTTCTCCCTGATCGGTGACAACTAACTGAGCACCAAAGGGGAAACCTGTTGAAGTGAAATAGACACTATGAGAAACAGTGACTTGATCAGCTCTTGTCCTGACTGTTGATGTACAATGTAATACTTTATCCATTTTAGTATTTTCTCTTTGTTTTATTCTAGTACTATTGGGTTGAACTCTGTAATTAACACACAATTATTCTTAGGTGTTTAAATTTTAACTGAAAAGTGATCCCTGTTAAATATAAGAGTGGGAATAAGAGAGGGAGGAGATGCATAATTTGGGACATGCTCATCGGACTTTCCCCTAATGGTGGAGTTAGAATCGTTTCAGGGGATCCCAATACAATCCCATCAAGGTGGCATGTACCAATGCCATCTCACTAGTCCCAGTGATCAATTTCAGTTCACAATTGATCACACTGATAGGTCTAAGAGTCAAAGAGATCACACAAACAAGACTAGTGTCTGCTAATACTAACTGATAGAATCAAAAAGGGAGAGAATTATCTATCATGGGAAGCGGGATACACAGCAGACTCATAGAATGGCAGATGTCCTAAACAGCACTCTGGCCTCAGAATCAGCCCTTAAGGCATTCGGATCTGGCTGAAGAGCCCATGAGAGTATTTCAGGCATGGAAAGCCAAGACACCCTGGAAAAAAAAAAAAAGACCTAAATGAAAGATCTATGTGAGTGAGATCCCAGTGGAAAGAATGGGGCCATCAAAGAAAGAGGTACCTTTCTCTGAAGGGAGGAGAGAACTTCCACTTTGACTATGACCCTGTTGGAATGAGATCAAAGTCGGTGAACTCAAAAGGCTTCCATAGCCTTGGCAACTCATGACTAGAGCCTAGGAAGATTACTGACACCGTAAACAAGAGTGTCAAATTGTTAAGTCAACAACAGGAGTCACTGTGCAATTACTTCTCATGTGGGATCTGTCCTTAGTGTGTTGTCCAATGTGAAGTATTTTACACTTTGTGTTTCTGTGTGGGTGCAAACTGATGAAATCTTTACTTAATATATACTGAATTGATCTTCTGTATATAAAGATAATTGAAAATGAATCTTGATGTGGATGGAATGGGAGAGGGAGCGGGAGATGGGATAGGTGTGAGTGGGAGGGAAATTATTGGGGGGGAAGCCATTGTAATCCATTAACTGTACTTTGGAAATTTATATTTACTAAATAAAAATAAATAAATAAAAAAATATATTAAGATAATCGAAAATGAATCTTGATGTGAATGGAAGGGGAGAGGGAGTGGGAAAGGGGAGGGTTGTGGGTGGGAGGGACGGTATGGGGGGGAAGCCATAGTAATCCATTATTCGTACTTTGGAAACGTATATTCATTAAATAAAAGTTAAAAAAAAAATAAAAAATCAAAAAAAAAAAAGTAAAAAACCACCCTGTGATGCAAGATTTATTTATTTGTTTATTTGATTGTTTATTTAATTTTTTATATATTTGAGAAGGAGAGAAAGGGAGAGATTTACCATCCATTGGTTTATTTTCCAAATGCTTGCAATGGTTGGGGCTGGATAGATGAAGTTGAAGCTGAGATCTGAGAACTCAATCCAGGTCTCCCACTTGGGCACAGGGATACAGGTATGTGAGTTATCACCTCCTTGGGTGCATCAGCTGGGAGTTTGAACTGGGAGCAGAGTTGTGCCTCAGCTACGGCACTCCAAGGAATCAGACTGAAACCTCTACTGGTCCTCACTTATTTTATTAGGGTTTTTGAAGAGGAGCTGATGGCTTGGGCTGAAGTCTGTCTTGGGGCTTTTAACACCAGAAGCAAGCCTCCATCTCTGGAGCTAATTTTCATTGAAATTTCCAGGTTGTTTCATGGCTCTAAACTCAAATAGTCAAAGTGCCTCCAAGATGCCTGGCAGAGGGACTGTGCCATGCCCAGCAACATGTATCTCAGTGAGTATCTGCACAAATGCCCATGCCCAGAGGGTTTCCCCACTGTACAGTTAATTCTGCTTGGATGATGCCCCATTTCCGGGGAAGAGCAGGGACTCTGGGATTGCTGCATCAGGGCCCTTGGCTTGTTCCTCCATCACAGACTCATTCAGTCTGCTTTATGCTGCTGTCCCTGTTGTCTTTCCTTTTATGGGTTAGCTCCTGCAGAGTCAGAACGGGGCTCTTTACTTTTTGTTTATTGCCTCACACTTGATCTGGTCCCTAGCATATATTCACTAAATGGTGTGGAATGAATGGAAAGAGACGGAGCATGGTTGACTGGGTGTCACTGGGATGGGACCCATCCGCCTGGGCTTCTTATCACCAGAACTGGCCAGCCATGGCCAAGAGACATTGGTTTTGTTCCACAAAGAGATTCCAAGGGCAGCTCTACAAAGGTCAGGAAATTGGCATCTCACATCAAGTTAGGACCCACCCACCACAGCTTTGGTGGGAATAAGGAGTGGAGATAACTAGGTGAGAAAGTGATTTAACTTTTAAGGTTCTGGTTTTGTGCTCCCCCTCCCCCTAGGAAGTGATTGTATGATTTGCAGAGCAGCTGCTCCTGTCGTTCTCACTGCTGTTTTGTTTCTCTTATGATATCACACAGCTCCTTTAATGGAGCGCATACTATACGCAGAGTGGATAAACCTAATGACCAGGAAAAGCGCCACTGACTTTCCTGACTTTGGACTGATTTCCAGACCCGAGAGTCTGGAGAAGGTCAAGCAGGATGTAACCTTATGCCAGCTGTGTCACTTTGCCTGCAGTGTCTCTAAACGTTGGGAGTGATGGCCAAGGCAGGCAGAGTCCCCTGGAGGAGCTGACATCCCACAGGAAAGGCACCTGGACATCCCGGGCACCCAGAGCCTATCTGTGGAATTCCAAGGAGGCGTCAGGCCTCAGTGACATCGTGTTTGCTGCTGTATTGTCTGACAACTGTAAAAGAAGCGTGTGTGTGTGTGTGTGTGTGTTGGGGAGGTTCTGGCACAGCCAGCCAATTCAGGTCAGCTAAGAAAATTTTACACAAAATGAAGGCAGTTTGCAAAAGTTGTAAAAAACAGAACTGAATGATACGTCTGTTTTGGTGCAAGGAATGTTGAAACTGATGCAATGTTATGTTTTTCTAGTACTCTTTTTCCACGAATTTTTTTGCAGACCTCTCCTATACATGCATATAAACTTCTCTTTTAATTAGATTTTTCATGAAGTTTTTGAAGTATTCTATAGGACAAGGGGGTATTGTGGAAATACTAGATAGGCCTTGGAAATGGCTTCATATTCAGACTGTATTTCTTTTTGTGTGGCTTTAGGTGAATTATTGACACTCTTCAAACCTCAATTCCCTCCCATGTAAAAAGGGAAAAAATCTACCTTCTGTATTGTATTACAGCAGGAATAAATAAAAATGATATAGGCAAACTGCCAGTAAAATGCCCATCACATAGTAGGTATTAAATATTTAATTTCCTGTACCCACCTATGGTTTTGTACATGCAATTTCATATCCTATCTTGAATAGTCTCCCTCTTCTATATATGATTGGGACCTTTATATCTGTCTATCAAATTGTACAAAGGAGGATCCTTATCTATGAAGCTTTCTTGGCTCTATAATCTGAGTTAATCCCTTTATTCATGTCTACATCTCAGTTCAGTTACCATACTTACATTATTATACACGGCATCATGTTATAGCAGTTACTTGTAAATCTCCCTTTATTTGCCATGTGTTCTTTGAAACAAAAGCCTCCTGCCATATCATTCTCTGTGACCTAGGGCGAAGTTAGAGGTTGTGTAATGAATACTCTGAGTCAGAAGTAGGAGACTGTTTTGTACTCCAGTTGCATAATTCAGTGTAGGAAGTCTGGGAATGTGGAATGCTTTTAGTGGGAACTAGGATGATATATTGGAAAGGGATATAGTGAAAGGATAACTTCAAGTTCAGTATCAAGGTCAGTCAAACCAAAGATAGTACTTCCAATAAAGTGAAATTGTAGGGAACTGGTGGTAGCGCCAGTACTGAAGACAGCTATTCATTCACATTAGCGCTTGGGATATAAAACAGAAAAAAAAAAAAAACACTTGTATGTCCTACTGGGAAGCTAAGAGATACTATATTTTAAAAATATGTTTTTGAAAAATAACTAGGGAATATTCGTGGATAATTAGGCAGGCCTAAGAGAGGAATAGAAGAAATAGGAGGAGAAATGACTGAAGTGGTTTCCATCTGTGATTCAGGTGAGAAGGTTGTGTGGAAAAAAATAGGGGATCCATCTGGGGTCCTGGGGTTTTGTGTAGGAGCACCATTGTTTTATGAAGAAATAAACACACCTGTGCTCTGAGCGTGCCAGCAAAGCCAATCTGCTTCACATTTTAAGCTCAACTCAATTATAAAATCAACGGGTCTCTCTGGAATAGAAGTGTGTCAGGACCACATTCCCTGTTCTCCAAATTAGTGTCAACAACCCAATACCAGTGCCCAAGCTAATGCTCTTAGCAAATGTGTGTGGCTGCAGGGCTTGCCAGCCTGGAAGGATCTCAGAACCTTTGCCTGATTCTCATCTTATTACACTGGCTAGTGCCTAGCATCCTCGGTAATGCAGAATCTGAAACAGAACCAAAATGAATTAATAAAAACTCCTAGAAATTTTTAATAATGATTTTTTGACTGTCTGGAAGAGGAAAGGCAGTGGAAAGCCAAAATATGAACGTTTTCTATTAAAATAAAGCAGAAGAAAAAAATTCCAGCGTGTCATTTTTTTCTCAGCTTTTTTTCACTAACATGAAAAGCCATTTTAAGTGTGTACATGTGTATGTGTGCACTCATGTATTTACATGCATTTAATATGTATGTATTGAAGTGCAGTAGACTTGGTGGTAGCAGTCTCTGGACCCACATGTATGTACCAATGTCCTGTGTTTATTTCAGTTCTCATTTAGCAAAAGCTAGTGCTTTTTTTTTAAAGATTCATTTATTCATTTGAAAGTCAGAGCCACAGAAAAGGGGAGACAGAGGTGGATAGAGAGGTGGGAGGGGGAGAGGTCTTCCATCTGCTGGTTCTCTAAATGGCTGCAATGGCCAGACCTGGGCCAGGCTGAAGCCAGGAGCCTGGAGATTCATCTAGGTCTCCCACGTGGGTGCAGGGGCCCAAGGATATGGCCTTCTGCTGCTTTCCCAGCTCATTAGCAGGGAGCTGGACTGGAAGTGGACCAGCCAGGACAGGAACCAGTGCCATATGCTGCAGGTGGCAGCTTTACTCACTATGCCATAGTGCTGGCCCCAGCTAATGATTTTTGAAAGCTAGCTTTTAAAGATTTTTATACAGCAATTTAATATTATTTGCATGTTTGCCTCCTCAACCTAATGTGCCTTTCTTAAGGTTAAGGTCTATGACTAGTATATGACAAATGCTACACACAGGCTAGAATGTGGTAGTCAATACATGTTTATTGATTAAGTAACAGATGAGAAGGGAGAAAGAGAGAGAGGAAAAAAGGAGTACATCCCTAACCAAACTCTTCTCATCATTTGTAGAGTTTATTTGCACTCTGAGAGCAGTCACCTAGTGACACTGCGTTTCTACCTACCCACGACCTGGGATAAGGATTGACAGCCCACAGCACTAGTAGTGGCATTCAGACTCTCACCTGTGCATAGTCAGGTGTACACAATACAAGTCTACAAGTCTTACACATACACTCTCAGGTCCTGATTTTGCAAGATTCAGCATGAGAGCCCACCCCTGACTTCTCTCAGTTCCGACCTCCCAAATCTCCACTGATGCTCTTGCCCAAGACTGTCTTCCACATTTGGTTCCACCTTGATGCACCAGGACTGATAGTTACACATTTCTTTCCACACAAGGCATGTACCTTCTAACAGTGATATCTCAGATGAG
Source organism: Oryctolagus cuniculus (assembly GCF_964237555.1). Lineage (NCBI taxonomy): Eukaryota > Metazoa > Chordata > Mammalia > Lagomorpha > Leporidae > Oryctolagus > Oryctolagus cuniculus. Next base: position 120,846,964 of record NC_091432.1, read on the forward strand.
ATGTTCCCAGCCTGTATTGTTCAAACGAATATCTCTAGAGATGCTCATTTCAATCCAGATGTTGGAAACCAGTCATGTAGATGTTGGGGATGGCCTTGTTATAGAAGTAGGTAAACCTGGCCGGCGCCGTGGCTCAATAGGCTAATCCTCCTCTTGCGACACCGGCACACTGGGTTCTAGTCCCGGTCGGGGCACCGGATTCTGTCCCGGTTGCTCCTCTTCCAGTCCAGCTCTCTGCTGTGGCCAGGGAGTGCAGTGGAGGATGGCCCAAGTCCTTAGGCCCTGCACGCCATGGGAGACCAGGAGAAGCACCTGGCTCCTGGCTTCAGATCAGCGTGGTGCGCCGGCTGCAGCGCGCCAGCCGCAGCGGCCACTGTGGGGTAAACCAACGGAAAAGGAAGACCTTTCTCTCTGTCTCTCTCTCTCACTGTCCACTCTGCCTGTCAAAAAAAAAAAAAAAAAAAGTGGGTAAACCTGCTGCCTGCAATGCTAGCATTTCATATGGTGCTGATTTGTGTCTTGGCTGTTCCACTTTCTACCCAGCTCCCTGCTAATAGCCTGAAAAAAAAAGCAGAGAGTGGTCCAAATGCCCGAGCCCCTGGCACACACATAGGAGATCTGGATGAAGCTACTGGTTGTTTGCTTTGACCTGATTCAGCCCTGGCCATCACACTCATTTGGGGGAATGAACCAGGAGATGGAAAATCTGTCTCTCTGTGGTTCTGAATTTTGGTAAATAAATACATCTTTTTTTTTTTAAAGGTTAGATTTTTAGACATTTAAAGTATCAGCAATTATAAGCTTATCAATTGATGTATAGTCAGATAATACTAGAAGTGCCTGCCCAGAATGCTTGAAAATCAGGTCAGTATATCACGAGAGGCCAGCTTTTCTCATTAACCAAGATATTATGGCATGGGGCTGGCGCCATGGCTCACTTGGTTAATCCTCTGCCTGTGGTGCCGGCATCCTATATGTGTGCCGGGTTCCAGTCCCAGTTGCTCCTCTTCAAGTCCAGCTCAATGCTGTGGCCTGGGAAGGCAATGGAGAATGGCTCAAGTGCTTGGACACCTGCACCCACGTGGGAGACCAGGAAGAAGCACCTGGCTCCTGGCTTTGGATCAGCGTAGCTCTGGCTGTAGTAGCCATTTGGGGGGTGAACCAATGGAAGGAAGACCTTTCTCTCTATCTCTCTCTCTCACTGTCTAACTCTATCTGTCAAATAAATTTTAAAAAATTTAAAAAAAAGATGTTATGACATCATCATGAGCTGTCCAATATAGAAGCCAGTAGCCACATGTGGCTATTTACATCTAAATGTAAATGAATAAAATTTAAAATTGAATTTTTCAGTCACATCATTCATATTTCAAGTGCTCAGTGGCGGGCTGGTGGCTACCATGATGGAGAGAGCACAGATAAAGAATGTGCTTCCTGATTCCAGGAAGTTCTATTGGGTTTTGCACCAGACCTTAAATACTTGGGAAAATTCAAATGGAGAGGTTGCTTTCAGAAGGACACCAGAATATATTCTGCCACTTGTAACATCAGTGTAAATGAGAAAAATTGTTTTACTCCTTGTGCTAGAAGATAGTTCACCATGTTTGAGCTCTCTTCCTTGTGAGCGGGGCTGCTTTCGAACAGGTGCACAAATACTAGAACACTAATCATTGTGGCCAACTGCACTTTGGTCACGTTGTACTGCTTTTTGTTAGAGAATCCTTGGTTATGCTTTTCTTTCTGTTCAATTATTTGCATAGTTGATTCTTGAGCAAAAAATTCCACAGGATGTCGGCTAAATTTCCCTCTGCTGTACACAGTAATAGATACAGAGATGCAAGCCAAAGGTGCCAAGACACACACTGGAGGAAGGGGGACCTAGAACACAAACTGCAATTTGTGCTATGAAAGGGTAAAAACTCTTGTGGAGACAGCCTGTCATCCAAATGCTTAGTTACTTTATAGAACCTGAGATGTCTTAACTGTACTCTGCACAAAATAGTCACACGCTTTCTCCTTCTTCCTTCCTTCCTGTTTCCCTTTCTTCTCTCTGCTTTCCTTCCTTCCTCCATCTCCATCGCCCTCCATCCTCCCCATGAGATTCAGGAAAGCAAGCAATGAATTAGACAAACCATTTCCATCCTCATAGAGCTTACGGTCAGAGAAATGGGCACCAAAAATCACTGATAGAATTACCTGGTCGAGAAAGTTCTGAACAGCAAAGGAGGAATGTAGAGTATTATGAATGTTAAACAAACAGTCCTGCCAACAGGAGAGCTGGCCTGGCCTGGAAAGCAAGTGATGGATGCATAATGAACACTGATACATGCATCTCCTGTTTACCTTTTAGTAATCAACGGGCCTCTCTTACTCCCATCTGAAGGGCCAGGTGAGGAAGAATGTGCAAGAACATGGCATCACTGATATTTCGTTCATGGAGTGAGTTCCCCTCTGTGCCTTTTGGCCCAACTTGCAAGTGAGTTCCTCTCTGTGACTTCTGGCCCAATATCATAATGATATGATGTCAAAACTATTCGTTTTTTGGGGGGGTCAGAATAAAAAATGATCAAAAGAAATAAGGAAAAATTGATCCCTCGTTCACTTATTCATCCATTCAACAAAGAGTCTTTGAGAGCCTGCCACGGGCCGAAAGGTGTGGGTCCTGTACAGATGTGATCTCTGCCCTCGACAGGGCCAGTGCTGTAGCGCAGTAGGCTGAGCCTCCACTTGTGGCACTGGCATCTCATATGGGCACTGGTTCGAGTCCCAGCTGCTCCACTTCTGAACAAGTTCCCAACTTGCAAGGCTGATCTCGGTGCTCTTCTGCTAGCAAGAGTTAAGAATTACTGCAGGTGAGAAGATTGGAAGACAGTTGAGAATGGATGAGAAGTGTGGGGGTGCTGCTGTGAGCAATTTTCTATAACACAAAAATAAATTTGTTCTGCCAAGGGCTCAGGAGGGGAAAGGTGAGGGCATGCACATATTTCTTTTTTGGCATTTATGTTTTCTGGGCAGCTTTGTTACTTCAGACCCATCAATGTCAACTCATTGATCCCAACTTAGCTTGTTGGCTCTCTTCACTGAATGAAAAAAAAAAATGCCTAAACTATATTGGATCCCATGATAGAATATATTTAAGTGTCACCATTGCTGTGGGCTTGCCCTGGTTTTGTGATTACGTTATGAGTTGTATTTTTGTTTCTACCCATCTCTTTTGTCTTTCCCCATTACTGCTTTTATTTTTTTAATCACAGCATCTTCATCTTCTACCTCCATTCTACTCAGATTCTCATTGATGACAAAGGAGGTGCTGCTAATGGCTGATGCCTATGAAATTCAGAGTGATTGCTTATTAAAATGCCCAGGGGCATTTCTTTGATGACATCGGATTGAGGAAATATAACACGTTAAAATATACGTCGCAACTTTCTCTCTGTATATATGTGTGTGCGACTGGTTGGTCTTTTTTTCAAACGTGCTCTCACAGTGCGTTACTTTTGGAATGCAGTTGTCTCTTCAAAGTGGCTATCAAGGGAATTAGGACTCAAATTAAGGATTATTAAAAAGACATTCACACTGAAATATGTTATTACTGCAAAAGCTGTTCTTGCATTAGCAAAATGAAGTTAGTGGAACAACTGGCATTTACAGCAGAGGCTCTAAATCAAAATTCTGCAAAGCGTTCCTGTTTTTCCACTCCAGTAGCATCAATCTCTCCTCTGCAATTCTGTCACCATGAACTTTGACAAGTACCTCATTTTGTAGAACAGGGGCTGACTTATAAACCAGTAGAAAGGCTGGCTACCACTTCCTGAATTTTGTCCCCCAAACACTGGCTATTTCCTTTTTTGGCTTTTGGGAATTTGGCACAGCAAAGAACTTCAGTCCCTGGGTACTGGGATCTTGGAATCTGGCATCGTTGTAATTTGTCTGGTTAGATTTTTGATTTGCACTGTACTACAAGTTTGAGCTAGTAGATGAAAAGACGTATTCCAGATCTTCAAGAGCAAAAATTTTTGCAGCTTTTCCTAAACTCATGCTTCTTAGTTTACTTGTTGATTCAGACAGTACGTGGTCATTCTGTTGGAAATCCGAGCCTAATCCTTGGATCCTCCCTCTCATTGTCCTTCCTTTGCAATATTACGCACATTTCAGACATATCACAGCATCTTTTGCCAATAGCCTCAATGTTTCTTGAATCTTCTCCTCTAGCAGTGTTTGCCTTTATCATCTATGGTGTTGTTCATCCCATCATTCTTTCTTGCCCGTGTTTCTGCAGTGAGCCCTTTGCTGGTTTCACTGCATTCTGTCTCAGTCTCCCCATTCTATTTTCCTCTTCATGAAGAATTCATTCATCATGACTCAGAAGATGCAAATTTGATTATGTCATGTATTTTACCAAAATTCCAATCAATAGCTACAGAGGGCCCTAAGATTAGGTTTGAATGCTTTAACTTGGCATTAAAAAAACCTGTTGTTTGTGTTATTACCTTTGCCTAAGTTTCAAGCTTCACCTGACTTCATGTTACTTCTGCATTATGTGTAGTTTTTCTATGGCCTCTATCTGTCTCTCACACACTCCCCACATCCACCTACAGAGAAGCCTCCTTTAAAATGTGAGAACTGTTGTCCAAAGGCAGGGCTCACCAAACCCCCTATCTCCAGGCTGAGCAGAGATTCCTTACCTATGCTTTCATAAAATTCAAAACAATTACATCCCCACATTTTTAAATGGCTTTATTGAGAAGTACTTCACATACCATATAATTCACCCACAAAAATGTACAATTCAAAGATTTTTATTATTTACACAGAACTGTACAAACATCACCACAGTTTTAAAACACTTTCATGGGACGGATATTTCACACGGCTGTTACCTCACTGTTTGGGACACCCACCTTCCACATGAATCTCTGGGTGCCAGTCCCTTCTCTGCTTTTGAGCTGGCCTTCTGCTAATGCAGGGGGTGATCACTCAAGCACTTGGTTCCCTGCCACTTACTTGGGAGACCTGGATTGAATTAGAAGATCTTGGCACCAGCCTGACCTAGCCCTGGTTGTTGTGGGCATTTGTATAACAGATTCTCTCTGCCTTTCCAATAAAAGATAAAATTTTAAGATACAGTTTGTTTGCTTAAGAGAGCAAATTTTTTTTTTTCATTAGTCCCAAGAGAAACTCTGTTCCCATTAAGAGTCAATTCCCACTTCTTACAGTATCCCCAAGACTCAAGCAACCACTTGCTATTCCACTTCTTGTCTCATGGATTTGCTTGTTCTGTGCTTCTTTTGTAAATTGGACAATACAATATAAGGTCTTTTATGATGAGTTTATTTTTTACTTAACATGAGGTTTTCATTGTTCATCTATATTGCAATAGCTGCCATTTTTCATTCTTTTTAATTCTTTTTAATATAATATTGTATGAATATGCCATACTTGATTTATTCATTTATTAGTTGATAGCTATTTGTGTTTTTTTCTACTTTTTTGACTACTATGAATAATATTTCTGTGAACATCAGTGTGCACACTTGTTGTGAGGGATATTTCTTGGATGTATACTTAAGTGGAATTGCTAGGTAATGCAACAGCTCTGTATTTATTCCTTTGAGGAACTATCAGATTCTCTTCTCAAATGCCTGCACCTGTTTACATTCTTACCAGCAGTGTATAAGGGTTCTGCCTTTTCTGTATCTTCACAGTGCTTTTTATTATTTATCTTTTTATTATAAAGAAAGTGGTGAAGTGATATTGGCTAAGTTTTTAAAAAAAATTTTTTTTTTTTGACAGGCAGAGTGGACAGTGAGAGAGAGAGACAGAGAGAAAGGTCTTCCATTTGCCGTTGGTTCACCCTCCAATGGCCGCCGCGGCCGGCGCACTGCGGCCAGCGCACTGCGCTGATCCGATGGCAGGAGCCAGGAGCCAGGTGCTTTTCCTGGTCTCCCATGGGGTGCAGGGCCCAAGCACCTGGGCCATCCTCCACTGCACTCCCTGGCCATAGCAGAGAGCTGGCCTGGAAGAGGGGCAACCGGGACAGAATCTGGCGCCCCGACTGGGACTAGAACCCGGTGTGCCGGCGCCGCTAGGCGGAGGGTTAGCCTAGTGAGCCGCGGCGCCAGCCAGTTTTGATTTTCGTTTCTCTTTTGGCTGATTATATTATCTTTTCACGTACTTATATTCTATTGGTGTATATTCTTTTTACAGTTAGCTATTGAGATATTTAGCCTATTTCCATTTGTGCTGCTTGTTTTTTTATTGTAAAACTTTTTGAGTTCCTAATTTATTCTTTTTTAAAGATTTATTTTATTTATTTGAAAGACAGAGTTACAGAGAGAGGTAGAGACAGAGAGAGTCTTCCATCCACTGCTTCACTCCCCAGATGGCCACAACGGAGCCATGGAACCAGGAACTTCTAGCTAAGAGGCAGGAACTTCTTCCAGGTCTCTCACGTGGGTGCAGGGGCCCAAGCATTTGGGCCATCTTCTACTGCAATCCCAGGCCATAGCAGAGAGCTGGATCAGAAGAGGAGCAGCCAGTACTAGAACTGGCACCATATGGGATGCCGGCGCTTCAGGCCAGGGCTTTAACCCGCTGAACCACAGCGCCGGCCCCTTAATTTATTCTTTATACTACAAACTTATTAGATATATGATTTGCAAATGTTTTCTCTTATTCTATGGATTGTCTTTGTCACTTTCCTAATAGCATCCTTTAAAATTCCTATTAAGTGTGATGAAGTGCAATTTATTTATTTGGACTTATTTGATTGCTTGTGTTTGTGGTATCATATCTAAGAAACCATTGCCTAACAAAGATCACAAAAATTTAATATTTATTTTATGTCTTAGTTCTTACATCGAGGCATTTGATGATTTTGAGTTAATTTTTGTGTTTTGTACAAGAAAGGGATACAACTTGATTGCTTGCACATGGATAATCAACTGATTGAGAAATGACTCGTTCTCCCTTGTTGAATTGTGTTGATGCCTTTGTTAAAAATTAATTGATTACAAATACAAGGTTTCATTTCCGGGATCTCAGTTCTCTTCCATGGGTCTGTAGGTCTATCCTTGTGTTAATAGCACAGTGTTTCAATCACTGTCGCTGAGAAGTAAGTTTTGAAATTGGGAAGTGTCAGAACTACAACTTTGTTCATTTTCAAGTGATTTTGACTATTTTTATTTCCTTGCATTTCTGTATGCATTTTTCCTATACATTTTTGAATTAGTTTATTAATTTATTTAAAGAAGCCTTTTGGGACTTTGATAAAGCTTGTATTGAATTTGAATATCAAATTTGGGTGTTTTGCCATTTTCATGATACTGTCTATATATTTGTGGAAATAGGATGTTTTTCCTCTTATAGTTTTTAATTCTTTACAATGTTCTATAGTTTTCAGAAAACATATTTTCACTTCTTTATTTAATTTACTTCCTAACTATTTTATTTTTTGATGCCTGCGCAAATAGACGTTTTCTAAATTTCACTTTTAGATTGTTCGTTGGAAGGGTTTGGAAATCCAATTGATTTAAGTATATATATTATATCCTTTCTTCTTGATACACTTTTTTTTATTAGTTCTAATAGATATTTAGTAGATTCCTTAGGATTCTCAATATATAAAATTATGCTACTTCGGGCTGGCGCCGTGGCTCACTAGGCTAATCCTCCGCCCTGCGGCGCTGGCACAACAGGTTCTAGTCCCGGTCAGGGCGCCGGATTCTGTCCCAGTTGCCCCTCTTCCAGGCCAGCTCTCTGCTGTGGCCAGGGAGTGCAGTGGAGGATAGCCAAGTACTTGGGCCCTGCACCCCATGGGAGACCAGGATAAGTACCTGGCTCCTGCCATCGGATCAGTGCGGCGTGCCGGCCGCAGCGGCCATTGGAGAGTGAACCAACGGCAAAAGGAAGACCTTTCTCTCTGTCTCTCTCTCTCACTGTCCACTCTGCCTGTAAAAAAAAAAAATCATGCTACTTGTATATAGACATCATCTTAATTCTTCATTTAAAATCTGGATGCCTTCTGTTTCTTCTCTTTGACTCATTGTCCTGGCTAATATCTCCAATACAGTATTGGAAAGAACTCTCCCTGAACTTGGGGAGAAAATGTCCTCTTATCTCCACCATTAAGTGTGATACTAGTGATGGGTAGTTTTCTTCTAATCATAGTTTGTCACGTGATTTTTTAAAAAATATTAAAGAGTTTTGAATGGTGTCAGATGATTTTTCAATGTATGTAAAGATGGTCATATTTCCCCTTCCTCTGTTGATATAGTATAACAATTCTTTGTTTTTTCTTGGTTTTATTTTTTAAATATACTTTGCTTTTCTGGGATAAATTTCAGGAAGTTATGGGAGGGAAAAAATTTATAGATGTAGATGGAGAAGAAAGGAGAAGACATATACATTTATATTTTCTTTTAAAATTTATAATTAACTTTTCTAATACTCTGTGTATTATTCCACTTTCTGTTACTTGGACTGAAATATATGAGAGGGACTTCGAGAAAGAGAAGGTTTTCTTCAACTTACAGGGGAGGTTACCGGAGGGCAGCCCACAGTCCTGTGTCTGATGGTAGCTGGGTGTGGCAGTCACAGTGGCAGTGATCACATCATGAGACAGGTAGGTGAGAGCGAGCCTAGACTTAGTTTGAACTGAAATATTAAAATCTCTCGAAAGAATCACCCTCTAAGGGCATGCACCAATGATCCAAGAACTTCCACTCCTCAGATGCCATCTTTAGATCAAGTCTCCATTCTTGGTAACTCAACCACTAACTTTTAGTCATTAAAGTAGCTGCATGGGTTTTAGGGAGACAAAATTCTACTCAACTCCATTTTTTTTGTCATGTGGATTAAAATCACTCTTTGGGAGCTGGTCCTTTGTACTTTGAGTCTCAACAACTTTGTTTATTTGTTTTAAGGTGGGTCTGCTGGCAACAGATCTATCAGGTTGTATCTGGGACTGTTTTTATTTTTGCTTTTACTTTTTTAGCTTTTATTTAATAAATATAAATTTCCAAAGTACAGCTTTTGGATTACAGTGGCTTTTCCCCTCCATAACTTCCCTCCCACCCGCAACCCTCCCATCTCCCGCTCCCTCTCCCATTCCATTCACATCAAGGTTCATTTTCAATTCTCTTTATATACAGAAGATCAACTTAGTGTATATTAAGTAAAGATTTCAACAGTTTGCACCCACGCAGAAACACAAAGTGTAAAATACTGTTTGAGTACTAGTTACTTTGCTTTTACTTTTAAAAGGTTGTTCTTATGCTTATGACATTCTCCACTGACAGGTTTTTCCTATCAGCATTGCCATCTGCCTCCTGGCCATGTTATTTCTGAAAAGAAGGAAGGTATGAATTGTATTGGGGTTTCCTCATACATGACAAATTGCTTATTTCTTGATGTTTTCTAACATTTTTGTCATCTTTTTTCCAATATAGCCACCATTTTGCATTTGTATAGGTCACTTTATATTTAATATGCTTGAAGATTTGGGATATATGAATTAACGCTTTTCACCAAATTTGTAACGTTTTCAGATGTTTCTTAAAATATTTTTTGAATATTTTTTTCCTATTAGATTCTTCTAAAGTTCTGCTAATCCCATTTCAAATATCTAAGTGCATTTAATAGTATCTTACATTCCTCTGAGATTCAGTTAACTTTTCTTCATTCTGTTTTCCTCTGTCCTTCATATTATGTATTGTATATGTTTAAGTTTGCTGACTCTTTCTTTTGCCTGTTCAAATGTATTGTTTTGCCTCGGTAGCACATTTTTCATCTCGGGTTCTGTACTGTCAAATCCAGAATTTACACTTGGCTCTTTTACACCCACTTTTAAGCTCCACTGATTGCTAGCTAATTGTCCTATTGTTTTTGACAACGCCCGGGTAGCATATATAGCGTCATGATTTGTCCAAATTTGAGATCCTCTTTAGGAGTAAGTTTTTTAAAGATTACTTATTTATTTATATGAAAGTCAGAGTTAGAGAGCGAGAGAGACACACAGAGCAAGAGTGAGAGTGAAGGAGAGAAAGAAGTATTCCATCCACTTATTCACTTCCCATATGGCCACAAGGGCCAGAGATGCGCCTTGCAGAAACCAGGAGCTTCACCTGGGTCTTCCACATGGGTGGCAGGGATCCAGGTACTTGGGCTATCTTCCACTTCTTTTCCTAGGCTATTATCGGGAAGCTGGATTAGAGGTAGCACAGCTGGGACTCCATCCAGGGCCCATATGGGATTCCAGCATCATAGTTGGTGGATTACCCGCTATACTACAACATTGGCCCCTGGATAGTTTTTGAAGCCAATCTGTGGGTTACTTTTTGACATCAGAAGAGCTCTTCTTAGTTTTTATTTCTTTTCATGATGCTTTCTGGACTATAGTTTATCAAATCACTCCCATAGAACTACAGATATACTCTGAATATCATCAAAATCCCATTGATTCTTTAAAAAAATTTATTAAAGGAATATAAATTTATTTTTTTACTTTTATTTAACAAATATAAATTTCCAAAGTAAAGATTTTGGATAACAGTGGCTTTTCCCCCCATAACTTCCCTTCCACCCATAACCCTCCCACATCTCCTGCTCCCTCTCCCCTTCCATTCACATCAAGATTCATTTTCAATTCTCTTTATATACAGAAGATCAATTTAGTATATATTAAGTAAAGATTTCAATACTTCGCACCCATGTAGAAACACAAAGTGTAAAATACTATTTGAGAACTAGTTATAGCATTAATTCACATTGAACAACACATTAAGGACAGAGATCCTACATGGGGAGTAAGTGCACCGTGACTCCTGTTGTTGACTTAACAAATTGACACTCTTGTTTATGGTGTCAGTAATTACCCTAGGCTCTTGTCATGAGTTGCCAAGGCTATGGAAGCCTTTTGAGTTTGCCAACTCCAATTCATAGTCAAAGTGGAAGTTCACTCCTCCCTTCAGAGAAAGGTACCTCCTTCTTCGATGGCCGGTTTTTTCCACTGGGATCTCACTCACAGAGATCTTTCATTTAGGTCTTTTTTTTTTCCCCAGGGTGTCTTGGCTTTCCATGCCTAATATACTATCATGGACTCTTCAGCCAGATCCGAATGTCTTAAGGGCTGATTCTGAGACCAGAGTGCTGTTTAGGACATCTGCCATTCTATGAGTCTGCTGTGTATTCTGCTTCCCATGTTGGATCATTCTGTTCTTTTTAATTCTATCAGTTAGTATTAGCAGACCCTAGTCTTGTTTATGTGATCCCTTTGACTCTTAATCCTATCATTATGATCAATTGTGAACTGAAACTGATCACTTTGACTAGTGAGATGGCATTGGTACCTGCCATCTTGATGGGATTGAATTGGAATCCCCTGGCACGTTTCTAACTCTACCATTTGGGGTAAGTCAGATTGAGCTTGTGCCAAACTGTACATCTCCTCCCTATCTTATTCCCACTCTTATATTTAACAGGGATCGCTTTTCAGTTAAATTTAAACACCTAAGAATAATTGTGTGTTAATTAAAGAGTTCAACCAATAGTATTAAGTAGAATACACACAAATTTAGGATCATAGTGATTCTTCCCACTCTACCTCCCTCCCATCCATACTCCTACCCTTCTTCCTCCTCTCTCACCCAGTCCCATTCTTATTTTTTACAAAGATTTATGCTCACAGGATTAACCTTATACTAAGTAGAGGGATTAACGAACAGTATGAAGAAATATGTAAAAAAAAAAATCAAAATGCATTGTTCCTAAACAATAAAGGAAGTCAAGGAAAGGGCTGTTCAAAATCATTACATCATCAAGTGTCAATTTCATTCCTACAGATTATCTTTTAGGCACTCTATTAGTTACCATAGATCAAAGAGAACATATGATATTTGTCTATTTGGAACTGGCTCATTTCACTAAGGATTATGGTTTCTAATAGCATCCATTTTGTTGCAAATGGCAGGATTTCATTTTTTTACAGCTGAGTAGTACTCCAAAGTGTATATATCCCATACTTTCTTTATTCAGTCTTCAGTTGATGGACATCTGAGTTGATTCCATCTTTTAGCTATTGTAAATTGAGCTGTAATGAACATGGGGGTATAGGTAACTCTTTCATATGCTGAAAACCCCATTGATTTTAAGGCTTGAACTTCCTTACAATCCTTATATTCTGTTTAAAATACAATTTTTCCTTTGGAAGGACTTTCAGAATTTTCTCTTATGGCTCTCCTCTCTATCTCAGAAAATGTTTAAGCCATCAATCTGGAACTGAACATAGGCACAATGGCCCATTTGTCCCAAAGTGATACCCTCTCTCATGCTTGGGTTATTGCATTTGGACAGTAACCTCTTCTGTTTTCGAGATTATTCTCCTAATGTACACTCTTTTTTTACAAAGAAATTCAAGGAAGGACAATCAGGGCCAGTTTCCTCAGTTGGATATGCCTAGGATATATTGACTCCATTCTTTCTGGGTAGAGAAAATGATTTACTGAGTTCTTGGTCGCCCTTATCTGGGATTTATCTTCTGCAACAGGAAGCTGTGGGTAATGAGTAACGTCCATGGACCACTCCTTCTAGGGAATCACTGTAGAGCTTGTCTGGGAGATGCAGAAGAGTCAGCTGTCATGTAGGCTGCACCCACATAGAGTGGGGCTTCCATCATGCTGTTCTAGGCTAGGGGGCAGAGTGAACTTGTCATGACTCAAGTGCCATAACTTCTACTATTCCTACCAATGGCTAATAGATTTTCCTGAATAAATGGGTCTTCATTTGCAACATAACTTTATGACAATTTCCAGAGATTCCAAATGGCAGTTTTAAAAGTAATTTCTAGCATTTATGGTCATTGCACTGGAAATTATTCCCTCAAAGCTCTCATGTCACTATTCTTCACATCACCATCACATTGTATCTTTTGGTTGAATGTATATATGTGTTAAAGGATTCATATTAGGCTCAATTATTTGTTACTATTTTTATGTTTTTTTTTTTTTTTTTTTTTTTTTTTTTTTTTTTTACCAAAGGTAAATGATACTGGTAGTGATTTAAAGTACTGGTATAAAGTTTCCTGATGGTCAATAGGATTCAACATTAGCCACAGCATTTGCCTGTCACCAACATTCGTGTTCATTCCTAGCATCCAAAGTTTGGTCTTTCATGTCCTGCAAAAAGAAGAGCCAGGACTTTTAGGAAAATAACCTGTGGTAAAATCAGATCAGTCTAGCTCTGAAAAAGGCTATTATTGACAGAGAAGAACACACATTTCTGAGAGTATCAATGGCAGTCATAAAGGATAAAGAAACTGGCTTATTGAAGCTCTACTGGGAAACATTAGGTGAATATTAAAGAGAAAATAGGTTAGTTATAAAAGTTTTAGAAGGCTAGGATGCTTGTACATAAGGTAAAAATAAAATGCAAAAAAATTTGATGTTACTGGTTTAATTATCAGACAAATGTTATTATGTGTGAGTATTTCATTTTTTCTTCTAAGTACATAATCACACACACACACACATACACACAGCCTTTATCTATGTAGATAGAATTTAGCAACTACTGGAAACTTGGACTAAGTCATATAATCCTAAAGAAATTGGGAACTGTACCAAAGCCTCATTAAGAACTCATCTGTAAAACTGATCATACATATGTTGGTGGATTGTGAGTTAGAAAAGGGTCGGTTGGTTAATGAGCACACATTATCACTTTGTACCAAATTTTAGTTTATTTCAGGATAATACGTGAGTCAAGTACCTTATGCCCCTGAAAGAAGTCTAAATGTGTGTTGTGTTAGATTCCATTTCTCCTATGACCTACCAACTCCAACTGGCACTCTAATTGGAATAAGACATTATTAAGGCAAAAATTTGTTTTTAATAATGACAAAAAATGAATAAATATATTTTGACAGCAGAACAATGGAAGGTAAATATTAGGATACTTCAAAAAGTTTGCGTAAAGTGGAATTAAAGGATAAAATTATTTTGGTACATAAAATTGAAATCTACACACATTTTTGTCAGAATATGCATTTTTCATAAACCTTTTGATAGGCCCACAATGCTACATAACAAAGACTCCAATAGAACATCATTCTGGGACTAAGTCCCAAGAAGCAAAATATTTAAAGTGAAATGATACTTGGATATCAAAAGTCTTAATAAAATAGACAGTGAAGTTTAGATATGAAAATGAAGATCAGTGTCACATTATTGACTTAGGTTGAGTCACACTTGAAAAAAATTAACCAAATGTTGCACCTTGACCACGAGCCTGTTAAACTTAGAATCCAGGTTCTGTAAGCATAGTTGGTTTGAAATGGCATTGTGTATCTTTTTTTTTTTTTTTTTTTGGTCTGGTAAAATCACCACAACCTTGGGGAAATATTTGAATAAATTTAAGAAAACTTTTAAAAGTTATCACAATAAATTTAATTACAGTCTAGATAAGTATAAAACCAAGTGCATAAATAATGACAAAATGAACTAAACTTACATTAGTTATAATGTAGAATGGGTTGCAAAGTGAGCAGTGACTTTTCTAGATAATATATAAAGCACATTATAACTAAATATATATATGTAAATATATATATATATTCACATGCTATTTAAGGTATGTGAAAGATTTTAAAGAATCAGTTCTACGAAATTTGTAAATGTAGCTTAAATTGTTTAAGTAAATTTCATTAATAATGTTTGTCCATGTCTAAGTAAACTTGTGTAACATTCATGTAATGAGTTTTTAATATATTGAGTATTTGATACAGCACAATCAGTATGTGCTTTTTTATGCAAAAATAACCCCTTGACATGAATCCAATAAATAGTGGAAATAAATAGATTGAAATAAAAATATCAAGTAAACAATGATAAAAATGGTTTATCACTGAGGATTTAAGGCAAAAACGGTGAAGGGAACAGTAGGTTATTGATGTTGATGAACACCTGCCTTAAGTGTTTAAACCATGGCTATTTGTATTGGGCAGATCTGGGTAAGGATCCTTGTCACACCATTTACTTGCTGTAAGATTTGGGAGACAGTTACTTGACCTTTCAATAACTTATTGCCCTTACCTGAAAACCTGTTTTAATAGTATCTCCCTCACAGGGTCAAGAAAACATGCTGGTACCTGATGATATTTAAATAATTTTACTATGCTTTAATAACGTAAATTCTTTTGGAAGAATAATTTAATAAATTAAACCAATTCAAAAAAAGGCTAGAGACTCAATGCAATGGTGAACAAGAAATAAACTGAAAATGATGGAGTAGGGAGGGAGCTTTCTGCTCTAGTGTAGCAGAGAGTGCAGTCTCAGGGAAGAGTTAAGGAGAAAAAAGCAAAGGAAACTCCATGCAAATTGGAGGGATACAGTGGACCTATGTGGAGGGTGTGGACACCCACAACTCAGTACTCCAGCAGTCGAAAGCCTATGCATCAATGTTGGAAAGTGAGGTAAGACCAGATTGCAGCAGCCCAAGCCACTGGCAATAAAGCTGTTGGAAGAGCCAAGAGGGAATCTGGCTTGGAGCCCCCTGGAGGATAGTGTACCTGCCCAACCAGAGGAGAAACAAAAGAGGGACACATTTCAAATCTCTCCCCGATCACTTCACAGCAGCATCCTGTAACAAGCTGAGGGAGCAGGTGCTGTTTTGGACATGCATTACAGCTGTACCAGCTCATGTCTGTGCCCATCAACCAGTTGAGTAGACTCCTGACTCTGGTGGGGAGAACTAATGGGGGCTAGGAGCTCATGACCATGGGAGAGTTGTGTGACAGGATTGTGAAAAAAACTGAGGCTGTGTGGGAGGACTCAGGGTGTGGCTGGGACTTTGGGCAGTCACTGTAGGAGATTCCACAGGCTCAGGACTTCCTGGTTACCTGGTGAGGGACATTGCTGGAGAATCTGAGCTTATACTAAGGACTGCACAGATCCTTTGTGTGGTCCTTGGGGCAGAGAAGATAAATATTATACCCACTGGGGCTAGCACACAGGCACTGGTCTCCTCTGAGGAGAGGAGCTCAGGCTGAGCAGAATAAATTTCCCTTCTGATTAAAAAAATAGAGAGAGGAGATTTACTGTGCCAAATCTGGGTGTGTCAACTTAGACATGGCCTTCACCCTGGAGAACTGAACAGAGCTCCCTGGCCACACCCACTACAAACCTCTAGATATTTACTGAAAGTGAACATTCCACTTATCAACAAAGGCATAGTACAAAGATAAAAGCTACCACAGCCAAAAAAAAAAAAAAAATACCAACAAGTATCTCCACAAATGTCGAACAACAAATGCACCAATTCAAGAACAAGAATAAGGAAGACAACATGATGCCCCCAAAGAAACACAACACTTCAATACTTGATTGTGAAGATGATTGGAGAAATGCAAGAATTGGAATTCAAAAAATTGATCATAAGATTACATAGAAGTAATCAGAAGCAAATGCACAAACTACTTAAATATGTACAGGGCATGAAAGAAAATGTCTCCCATGAAATTGAGATCTTAAAGAGAAAATTAAATGAAGAATTCAGTAGAACTAATAAAAATGCAGTGGAAAGCCTTAAAAACAGAATTGGTGAAGCAGAAGAAAGAAATCTGAATTAGAAGACAAAGCACTGAAAATTATACAGTCAGGCCAAAAACAAGAAGAGGAAATTAGAAAACTAAAAAACACTGTTGGGAATCCATGGGATACTATCAAATGACCCAACTTAGAGGTTCTGGGAGTTCCTGACGCTATGGAAAGAGAGAAAGGATTAGAAGGCCTTCAAGTGAAATAATACCAGAAAACTTCCCTGATTGGGAGAAAGAAAGGGATATCCAAATACAGGAAGCACATGAATTCCTAATAGACATGACCAGAAAAGATCTTCACCATGACACATTGTAATCAAACTCACCACAGTAGAACATAAAGAAAAGTTTCTAAAATGTGCATGAGAAAAATGCAGATTACTTTCAGAGGATCTGCAATTAGATTCACAGTGAACTTCTCATCAGAAACCCTACAGGCTAGGAAAGAATGGCGAGATAGCTTCCAAGTCTTAAGGGAAAAAAACTGTCAACCCAGAATACTATACCTTGCAAAGCTCTCATTTATGATTGAAGGTGAAATAACAACCTTCCACAGCAAACAGACATTGAAAGAATTTATCACCACCCATTCAGCCCTACAAAAGATGCTTAAGGATGTGCTGCACAAAGAATACAGAAAGGTGGTCATCATTATGAAAGAAGGTAAAGGAAGAAAACCTCTCAGTAAAAGTTCAAAGGAAATTGAAAGTAAAAAATAGGAATATTTTTTGGGAAAGTGGCAGGGCAAAGTCATTACTTATCAAAAGTCATCTTAAATGTATATGGGCTCAGCTATCCAGGTAAAAGACACAGGTTGGCTGACTGGATTAAAAACAAAACCCATCTATTTGCTGCCTACAAGAAACACATCTTATCAACAAAGATGCATGCAGACTAAAAATGAAAAGATGGAAAAATATACTCTACACCAACAGAAACTAAAAAAGAGCTTGTGTAGCCATCCTAATATCAGACAAAGCAGACTTTAACAAAAAAAAAATGACAAAAAGAAACAGAGAAGGGCACTATGTAATGATTAAGGGATCAATTCAACAAGATGTAACTATTATAAACATATATGCACCCAATTACAGGGCACCTGGATATTTAAAAGAAATGTTAAGAGATCTAAAGGGAGACATAGATTCCAATAAAGTAGAAATGGAGGATTTCAATACCCCACTTTCAGCAATGGACAGATCAACGAGACAAAAATCAGCAAGGAACAGCGTATTTAATTGACACAATAGACCAAATGGACCTAACAGATAACTACAGAACTTTTCATCCTACAGTTGCAGAATACACATTATTCTCTGATCCTGCGGAGGAAGCAGGACACACAGCAGACTCATAGAATGGCAAATGCCCAAAACAGCACTCCTGCCTCAGAATCAACCCTTGGGACTTTCGGATCTGGCTAAAAGGTCCATGAGAGTCTCACAGGCATGGGAAGCCATGACACAGTGGCAAAAAACAATCTAAATGAAAGATCTTGGTGAACAAGACCCCAGCAGAAGGAACAGGCCATCAAGGAGGGAGACGCCTTTCTCTGAAGGGAGGAAGGAACCTCCACTGTGATACGGCCTTGACTAAACAAGTTCAGAGTTGGTGAACTCAAGGGGCTTCCATAGCCTAGACAGCTCATAGCAAGAGTCTTGGGTGATTGTTGATGCCATAAATAAGAGTGCCAATTGTTAAATCTACAACGGGAGTCACTGGGTACATGCTCCCCATGTAGGATCTCTGTCCTTAATGTGTTTTACTATGAAACTTAAAAACAACAATACTAGTCAAACAATACCCTATACCTTGTGCGGTTGTGTGAGTGCAGCCTGTTGAAATCCTTGCTTAGTGTATACTAAGTTGAACTTCTGTATATGAAGGTAATTGAAAATGAAACTCGATGAAGGGTGGGATGGGTGAGGGAGTGGGAGAGGGGAAGGCTGCGGGAGGGAGGGAGGTTGGGGAGGGGAAAGCCACAACAATACAAAAGTTGCACTTTGTAAATTCACATTTATTAAATAAAAAAAAACTGGAAAAGAAAAAAAAAAGAATACACATTATTCTCACCAATGCACAGAACATTCTCTAGTACTGAATATATACTAGGCCATAAGGCAAGTCTCAGCAAATTCAAAACACCAAAGTCATACCATGCATCTTCTGAGACCAGAATGGAGTAAAGCTGGAGATCAGCAACTCATGAATCTCTAGAGCACATGCGAACACATGGAGACTGAACAACATGCTCCTGAATGAACAGTGGGCCATAGAAGAAATCAAAAGAGAAATCAAAAACAATTCTGGAAACAAATGAAGACAACACAGCATATCAAAACTCATGGGATACAGCAAAAGCAGTGTTAAGAGGGAAGTTTATAGTAATTCATGCCTACATCAAGAAATTAGAAGGGCATGAAATAAATGAGGTATCAATGCATCTCAAGGATCTAGAAAAACAATAGCAAACCCAACCTAAAACTAGTAGGAGAAAAGAAATAAAATTAGAGAAGAAATCAACAAAATTGAATCCAAAAAAAATTACAAAAGATCAGCAAAATGAAGGGCTGGTTTTTTTTGAAAAAATAAAGAAAAATAACACACCATTAGCCCAACTAGCCAAAAAAAAAAAAAAAAAAAAAAAAAAAAAAAAAAAAAAGGAGAGAGAACCCAAATCAATAAAATTAGCAATAAAAGGGAAGTATAACAATAGACACCACAGAAAGAAAAAGAATCATCAGAAATTACTACAAAGCTGTATGCCAACTGATCAGGAAACCTAGAAGAAATGGGTAGATTCCTGGACATATACCACTTATCTACATTGAGCCATGAAGACCTAGAAAACATAAACAGACCCATAACCAAGATGGATATTGAATCAGTAATAAAGGCCCTCCCAACAAAGAAAAGCCCTGGAACTGATGGCTTCACTGATGAATTCTACCAGACATTTAAAGAACTCCAATTCTTCTCACGTTGCTCAAAACAATTGAAAGGGAGGGAATTCTTTCTATGAAGCCAGCATCACCTTAATTTCTAAACCTAAAAAGATGCAACAGAGAAAGAGAATTACAGACCAATTTTCCTGATGAACATAAATGCAAAAATCTTCAACAAAATTCTAGCCACTTGAATCCAACAACACATCAGAAAGATCATCCACCCAAAGCAAGCGGGATTTATCCCTGATGTGCAGGGATGGTTCAACATTCGCAAAACAATCAATGTGATACATCACATTAACAAACTGCTGAATGAAAACCATATGATTATCTCAATATATTCAGAGAAAACATTTGATAAAATATAACATGCTTTCATGATGAAAAATCTAAGCAAATTGGGTATAGAAGGAACATTCCTCAACACAATCAAGGCAATTTATGACAAACTCACGGCCAGCATCCTATTGAATGGAGAAAAGTTGGAAGCATTCCCACTGAGATCCAGTACCAGATATGGAAGCCCACTCTCACCATGCTATTCAATATAATCCTGTAAGTTTTAGCCTGAGCCATTGGGTAAGAAAGAGAAATCAAAGGGATATAATTGGGAAGGAGGAAATCAAACTATCCCTATTTGCAGATGACATGTTTCTATATATAGGGAATCCAAGACTCCACTAAGAGACTATCAAAACTTATAGAAGAGTTTGGTAAAAGAAGGATATAAAGTCAATACATAGGCAATGCCATGGCTGAAATAGAACTAATAAGATCAATACCATTCATAATAGCTACAAAAAGTCAAAAACCTTAGAATAAATTTAACCAAAGATGTCGAAGAGGTCTACAATGAGAATTACAAAACATTAAAGAAAGAAATAGAAGAAGATACAAAAAAATGGAAAAACTTCCCATGTTCATGGATTGGAAGAATCAATATCATCAAAATGTCCATTCTTCTGAAATCAATTTATAGATTCAATACAATACTAATCAAAATACCAAAGACATCCTTTTCAGATATAGAAAAATGATGCTGAAATTCGTATAGAAACACACGAGACCTCAAATTAATAAAGTAATCTTACACAACAAAACAAAGCCGGGTGCATCACAATACCAGATTTCAAGATACACTACAAGGCAGTTATAATCAAAACAGCCCAGTACTGGTGCAAAAATAGATGTATAGAACAATGGAACAGAATAGAAACACCAGAAATCAATCCAAACATCTACAACCAACATATTTGACAAAGGAGCTAAAACCAATCCCTGGAGCAAGGACAGTCTGCAACAGATGGTGTTGGGAAAACTAGATTTCTACATGCAGAAGTATGAATCAACACACCGCCCCTATGTCTTACACAAAAATCCACTCAACATGGATTATAGAACTAATTCTATGACCCAACACCATCAAATTATTAGAGAACATTGGGGAAACCCTGCAAGACATTGGCACAAGCAGAATTCTTGAAAAAGACCCCAGAGGTAAAGGCAGCCAGAGCCAAAATTAACAAATGGGATTATTTCTAATTGAGAAGTTTCTGTATGGCAAAGAGACACTCGGGAAAGTGAAGAGGCAACCAGCAGAATGGGAGAAATTATTTGCAAACTATGCAACTGATAAAAGATTAATAACCAGAATCCACAAAGAGATCAAGAAACTCCACAACAAAACAAACAGCCCAATTAAGAGATGAGCTAAGGACTTAAAAAGGTATTTTTCAAAAGAGGAAATCCAAATGGCCAACAGAAACAGGAAAAAATATTCAGGATCAGCAGCTGTCAGGGAAATGCACATCAACACTGCAATGAGGTTTCACCTCACTCCGGTTAAAATTGCTTTCATACATAAATCAACAAACAACAAATACTGGTGAAGATGTGGAGGAAAAGGTACCCTAATCCACTGTTGGTGGGAATGTAAACTATTAAAGCCACTACAGAAGACAGTATGGAGATACCTCAAAAATCTGAATATATGACCCAGCCATCCCACTCCTGGTAGTTTACCCAAAGGAAATGAAATCAGTAAACAAAAGAGTTATCTGCACTTCCATGTTTCTTGCAGCTCAATTCACAATAGCTAAGACATGGAATCAACCTAAATACCCATCAACCAAAGACTGGATAAAGAAATCATGGGATATGTACACTATGGAATACTACACTGTGGTAAAAAAAAATGAAATCCAGTTATTTTCAACAAAATGGATGAATCTGGAAAATATCATACTTAGTGAAATAAGCCAGTCTCAAAGGGACAAATTCCATATGTTCTCCCTGATCTGTGAGAACTAATAGAGCACATAAAATGAAATCTGTAGAAGTGAAATGGACACTTTGAGAAGCAATGAGTTGAACAGCCCTTGTCTTGACTGTTGAGGAACAATTTTTGTTTTCTTCATACTATTTGTTGAACTCTCCTTATCATAGACTTAATCATATGTATATAAAATCAATTGAAGATGGATCTCAGTAAAAAATAAGAGTGGGAATAAGAAAGAGAGGAGGAAGCTTGTAATTGTACAACTCCCTGCAAACATTCCTATGGATTTACTTCTAAGGGTAGAGTTTAAACACTTGTCATGGGATTCCAAATACCTTTAAGCTTGGTGATTAAAATGCCATGTTAATAGTTAGAGTGATCATATAAAGTGTTAATATGAACATACAGATGGGATTAAATGTCAAAGTGATCATATAAATAGGATCAAGTCTCTGGTAATAATAATAGATAGAATTAAAAAGGAGAGAATGTTTCAACATGAGAAGCAGTCCACACAGACTCATAGAATGACAACTGCTTTAACTAACACTCTGACCTCAGAGTCAGTCTTTAAGGCTTCTTGTTCTCACTGAAAAGCCTATAAAAGCATTTCAGGCATGGGAAGCCAAGACACTGTTGTAAAAAATGTTCTATATGAAGGATCTCTGTGAGTGAGACCCCAGGGGAAAGAAGTGGCCATCAAAGAAGGATGTGCTTTTCTCCAAAGGGAGGAGAAAGCTTCCACTTTGCTTGTGGCCTTGTCCAAATAATGACAGAATTTGAGGACTCAAACTCAAAATGCTTTCAAAGCCTAGGCAGCTAATGTCAAGAGCCCTAGGTGGTCACTGATGTAATATGTAAGAGTATTAATTGTTAAATTAACAACAGGAGTCACTGTGCACTAACTCCCCATGCAGGACCTCTTTCCTCAATGAGTTGTATTATGAGAGTTAACTATAAAACTAGTTATTAAACAGTTTGTGTGTGTGTGTGCTAATTCTTTAAATCTTAGTATAGAGTTGGTCTTCTGTGTACAAAGTTAATTGAAAAATGAATCTTAATGGAGAATGGGACTGGCAAGGGGAGGGGGAGCAGGAGGAGGGGAGAGAGTATGGATGGGAGTGTGGGTATGGTGGGAAGAATAATTGTATTCCTAAAGTTGTTGTATTTATGAAATTTGTATTCCTGGGGCTGGCACTGAGGCACAGCCAGTTAAAGCCCTGGCCTGAAGAGCCAGCATCCCATATGGGTGCTAGTTCTAGTGCTGGCTGCTCCACTTCTGATCCTACTCTCTGCTATGTTCTGGGAAAGCGGTAGAAGAAGGCCCAAGTGTTTGTACCCCTGCACCCATGTGGGAGACTGGAAGAATCTCTTGACTTCTGGCTTCAGCTCGGCCCAGCTTCTGGAGAGTGAACCAGTGGATGGAAGACCTCTCTCCCCCGCCCCCGCCCCTGCTTCTTCTCTCTTTGTGTAACCCCGACTTTCAGATAAATAAATAAATCTTTAAAAAATAAGAAATTTGTATTCCTTAAAAATACACTTAAAAAAGTTAAAAATTAAACCAATTAATGCTTACCCTTATTTTATCATGCCTCTGCCTTTTCCTTCTTTCCCAACCCGATTCTTAAAATACTTTCATACAGTTTGTCGCTCCCCCTCTTCGCGGAGGAACGACACAGGACCCTGCGCTGTTCTTTCGTCTGCTCGGCCCTCCCCGGGTTTGCTGCTGGTTCTTCCCGGGTTGGCTACTATCCCTTCCACCTCCGTGGAAGGGCAGTTCCCCCTGGCCACATTCCCCACTTCCGCAGGGGAGCGGCACACCGCCGGCCGGCTTTCTCGGGGGCTGCACGGGTGTTCCTTCAGCTAGATGTTCCCCATAGATGTTCCCGGTGCATGCCGTCTCTCTCCTCCTTTATAGTCCTCCTCCGCCAATCCTAACTCGGCTGCCCACACGCCGAGTACGCTGCTCTCCAATCAGGAGCAAGTCCTACAGTTTATTAGCTGAACTGGAGGCAGCTGTGCGGAAGCTGTTTACTTCTCTCCCAGCGCCATATTGTGGGAGAGCAGATGCATAGAATAAGTCTTAATTTCAGTAACTTAGTCCAGTCCGGATTGCTCCCCACACAGTTTATTCCACCTCCTCTTCTCCATTCACTTTTCATCCTACCACAATATGGCTCCTACTCTTAGCATTTTGTTGTAATGTCTTCTATATTTTTCAACCATTATTTAATACAATCTACTTATAGCATTTGACAATACAAGTATTTCAAAAAGTCTGTGAAAAGATGGATTTAAAAGATAAGTTATTTTAGTAAAATTTAATCCCCCTTACTTTTCTCTGTTTCCATTTACATAGCATGATATTCAACCTGAATCTAAGACCAGAGATATGCAGAAGAACAAAAGGTGCTGGCAGAGAAAGTCATGTAGGAAAAGTTCCCTAAGAACTGACATGAGTCTAGCAGGAGGTCTTTGCCTAAATGATAAGTTATTTTGGTAAAATGTAACCCCCCTTGCTATTCTCTATTTATGTTGAATATTTTCATATTCAGTTTCCAAGACACTACATATAATTCTCTTCTATATTGCACATAATTTTTATTGTGCTTCTCCTCTCACAAGAATACAAACTCCTAAAGGTCAGTGGTGATTTGTCTATTTTATTCTTTGACATACCCTAATAGCCTAGATAAGTGCCTGGCACTGAATCTAAGTTAATACATAAATTAAATAAGATTAAGTGGATGAAAATATTTAAAGTTGAACTCATAATGCTCCTACTTTATGTTTCCCATGCAATAAATAAAAATATCTATTTTTTTTCTTTTCTATAAAGGGTCAGATAGTAAATATTTTAGGCTTCATGGGCCATATGGTCTCTGTCGCAACTACTCAGCTCTGCTGTTGCAGGATTAAGGCAGCCACAGACAATACATAAATTAATAGATGTGGCTATGTTCCAATTAAACTGTGTTTACAAAATTTGCCAGCCAGCTGGACTTGAAGAAATTACAAACAGGGAGGAGGAACATCTCCTTGATGTGTTTTTCAAGAGGAGGATAAAGATGACACTTTAGTTGGAGATAAATGTGGGGTTTAAGAGAGGGCTTTGCTGTACTTTATTTTGTTTCTAGTTTGTTGCTTAGCCTAGAGTAAATTCATCTTGATTAAATGTTCATGAAAGATCTAATTGAGGAGGAGATGTTAACTTGTAGAGAGCAGGGTTAAAAATAGTGCTGTGTGAATCAGAAGGTTGGAAGGGATGAAGGTAAGGGCATATGGAGCAGGAACTTGCACAAGTTCTCCATCTTAACAGAGGAGAATGGAGGAGGATGTAGATGCTTATGTCTGGGAAGGGGAGGATGAAAGAGCTCCTGTCTGATAACTTCTGTTTCCTCTGTGAAACAGGGGTAGAAACTTGTAGAGTGACAGGAGTTAAATAATGGAACTATAGACTTAACATTCAATGTGGAGAACTCATCTTAGTTAGAAGAATATGGGGAATTAATCTTTTGGTGATGGTTTTTTAATTTTTTTTTTTATTTTTGGTCTCTGCTCAGCATCTTGGATGTAGGCAGAGAGAACGTGTTCACTTGGATTCACTCACTGTTAGGGGTTTGAAAGAGGAGAGGAAAACATTGAGAAAAAAATAGACTTTATGTATTAGAGGTGATGTTATTTATTTAGTGCTTGCTTATTTTAAAATTATTTATTTATTTATTTGAGAGACAGATGGACAAAAGGAGCTATTATTTGCTGGCTCACTTCCCAAATGCAGCCAACAGTGGGGCTGAAACTGGGAGCCAGAAACTCTAGGTCTCCCACAAGAGTGGCAGGTACCTAATCATGTGAACCATTATTTATTGCTCCCTACGTTTGCATTAGCAAGACATTGGGATAAAGAGTAGAGCAGAGACTCAAACGTGAGTATTTGGATGTGAGATACAGGCATCTTAATCAGTATCTTAACCTCCAGATTAAAGGTCTACTTGTAGATAGTTTTAGTGAAGCAAGAAATTCTGGATTCCTAATATAAAAACAGAAGAGGTAACTGTAAGATCGAAGTAGGAGTAATTTAATAAGCAAGATGGAAAGAGAAACAGTTTAGTTTAGAGAAGTGCATACTTGAGTTAGTGACTGTGGAGTGAACCAAGTTCAAGGAGTAAACTGGAGTGCATTAGAGAGGCCATTTGTAGGTGAAGAGGCTAAGGAAGTGAACCAAAGTGTTCAATAAATCATCCTTGGGGAATGTGAGGTAATAAGAGTTGATGCTAGAATTTTGGCAGAGCTGTCCTTGGCTGTAAGGGGAATGGAATGGAATATTTCATGACTGTAAAGTCATAGTGTACACTGCTTCATGGCTGAGAAGGAATAAACTGGAGGTCAACAGATAGTAGAACCTAGAGAAAGGTTTAGTCTGAGGGCAGAGCCCCCACAGGAGATGACTTAATTGTAACAGGAGGAACAATGAGGAGCCACAGTGGGGGACATGCATCTGGTGCTGCAGTCAGGTTGAAGCTTTGGAAGTCAGCATATCACATTGGAGTGCCTGGTTGGAGGCTCAGTTCCTCCATTGCTCATCCAGCTTCCTGTTAATGCATATCTTGGGATGCTGCAGGTGATGGTTCAAGTACTCGGGTCCCTGCCACCTTGGATGGAGTTCCTGGCTCCTGGCTTCAGTCTAGCCCAGTCTTTACAGCTGTGGGCATTTGGGGAATGAAGTAGTAGAAGGAAGATCGATTCTCTCTCTCTAATTAAATTCATTAAAGAAATTTAAGGATTTTTACAAGAAGCCATGGGGAACCAGAAACACAGCATCCATTCTTTTTTTTAATAGAAAGCTTTTATCTAATAAATATAATTTTTGTAAGTACAACTTTTGGATTATAGCTGTTCTTCCCCCCATAACAGCCCTCCCATCTCCAAACCATCCCACCTCCTACTCCCTCTCCTATCCATTCTTTATTAAGATTAATTTTTAATTATCTTTATATACAGAAGATCAACTCTATACTAAGTAAAGATTTCAACAGTTTGCAACCACACAGACACTCAAGTGTAAAGTACTATTTGAAGACTAGTTTTACCATTAATTCTCATAGTACAACACATTAAGGACAGAGGTCCTACACGGGGAGTAAGTGCACAGTGACTCCTGTTGTTGATTTAACAATTGACACTGCTATTTATGATGTCAGTAATCCACCAAGGCTCTTGTCATGAGCTGCCAAGGCTATAGAAGCCTCTTGAGTTCACGAACTCAGACGTGGAATCAACCTAAATGCCCATCAATGGAACACTGGATAAAGAAATTATGGGATATGTACTCTATGGAATACTACACAGCAGTAAAAAAAATGAAACCCAGTCATTTTCAACGAAATGGAGGAAACTGGAAAACAGCATGCTGAGCACCCATTCTTTGTCCACCATTACAACATGGGAGAAAACCATCACCCATTATTTTCAAGGGCCTCAAGGTGGATAGTGTTCTGAAGAAGGCCAGGGGTAAGAAATGCATGTGTGTAAGGTTGCCATAAAACACACCAAACACCAGAGTTAGAGGAAAGGTGTATTGTCAGGTGGGGGAAGCCTGAGGGGCAGGGGGAGTGGGCAGGAGCATAAGAGAGAGTGAGCACATGTTTGGGAATAGGTCCTGTTAAACCTTTGCAGGGGGCGGGCAGGGAAGTAGGAGCAATGAATCCCATTAGGGTGGAGGCTGGAGCTGACACCTGTGTTTGGGCCATCTGTTCACCTGGCTTCCAGCAAGGGCAGCAGGGTCTAGAGCCTAGGATGGTGTCTGGGGCATAGATGGCATCACAGATAAGACTGTGCCATTTTACTAACAATGTGTATATACTGTTACCAGTGAAATGGCAGCAGAGGAAAGATTACTTCGGTTCTTTGTCTCACATGGAAGAAGAATTTCCAAGCTGGCAAGGCATAGAGAAAGCATTTAAAAGTATTTAAAAACAAGATTTATTTAAGTCAAAGATCTCCAACCAGAGTGACCTGGAGGGGGCTCCAAGAGAAGCAAAACCCGAAGGGGTCGGTGGTACCGGGGTTTTTGAGCACAATTTTGGGGAAGAAAAAAATTTATGAGCTTGATATTTAGTTATAAGTCAGGGACAAACACATCAAAAGATCTTTTTTGTAATCTTTTTATTCTGTCTGGCTTGCTCATGATAAAACAAAAGAACCATCAGAAGGGTGGGATATCCAATTTGTTTTACAAGTAAGCTAGGAGCTCACCAACTCTGACCTTATATGAACTCAAGAGGCTTCCATAGCCTTGACAGCTCATGGCAAGGGCCTCGGTGATTACTAATGTCATAAATAGGAGTGTCAATTGTTAAATCAACAACGGGAGTCACTGTGCACCTGCTCCACACATAGGATCTCTGTCCTTAATGTGTTGTACTATGAGAATTAATGGTAAAATTACTAGTTGAACAGTACTCTATATCTTGCGCAGTTGTGTGGGTGCAGTCTGTTGAAATCTTTGCTAAGTATATGCTAAGTTGATCTTCTGTATATAAAGATAATTGAAAATGAATCCTGATGAAGAGTGAGATGGGAGAGGGAGTGCGAGATGGGTTGGCTGTGGGTGGGAGGGAGGTTATGGGGAAAAAGCCACAACAATGCAAAAGTTGTACTTTGTAAATTTACATTTATTAAATAAAAAATTTAAAAAAACAAACAAACAAGTAAGCTAGGAGCTCAGAAGGAATCACCACTCCTCGCTATTCTTGTGGTGTCACTGGAGGAAAGGCTATGGAAACTGTGGGGTTCTTGTCTTCATGCAAGAAAGAATTCAGAGGCAAGACAGAGTGGAGTGATAAGGCTTTATTGGGGACAGAGAGAGAGAGAGCGCACAGTCGCTAGGACTGGGGGAGAGCCAGGCTACATGTTTGAATGGAGAGAATACCTCTGGGCAGGCCAGGTGGGAGCTGGGCCCTCTGGGCTCCCTAGGTTTTTAAGGGAGTCTGTTTACCTACCTCCCCCTCTCCTCCAGGACAAAGGATGGAGAGTCCTGATGGAAAGGTTTGTTAAGATGAAAATTATCAAATTCCTCCTCAGATTTGCTGGCTCCCAGGCAGAGTAGGGGGGCTTCCATTAGGGTGTCTGAGAGGGTTTTATTGCTCCATGTTATCAGATCAGGTAACCCATTCGGTCCGAGAGAGAATTCTCCTGGGAGCTCTCCTTGTGGGGGAAGGGCTGGGACCACCTGGGAGGTTATCAGGGTCTGGGCCAGACTTTGAAGTGCAAGATGCTGGGCTTCTGGAGCTTCCCAGTAGGTGCTGATCCTCAGGCCTGCCTCCACACACACATAGGCTAAATCTGACTTCCTACCTAACAAAGGTAAAATTGGAAATTCCTAAGAAATGGGGCAGGCATTTTTGACCTTGCTAAAGACAACTTTTGGGGGAAGCAAGCATTTTGCACACTTAATTTCCACCAGGACCACCCTGACTGGCTATTAACCTGTCTGACCCCTCACAATACTTCACACATACTGCAGCATGGACAGTTCCTGAAGGTTTAGCTGAAGGGTTTGTCAATGGGATACTGGGTAACACAATAAGGGATTACACAGGACCATGTGGTGATGGCACAGTCGAGTCCTTGGGCCTACATCCAAATAGTCACCCATTCTATATCAAAACAATACAAAGACTTAGAAATCCTAAAACATATTCTTCAAATTCTACCATCATTTATAACCCAGGTTTCACCTCTACTACCTTAATGTACAACACTATTCTCTCTTACTTTTATCCCAGTCTCCAACCCATCAACATTTCTCCATTCTTCATCCCTTTTTTCTGAAAATCAATTATAAAAAGTGAACAAGTTTCATGTACTTCATATAAACAGTTCTAAGAGCATAGTGGTGCTTCCCACTCTACCCTCCCTTCCTCCAACTCTCCCTCCTACTTTTCTTACTTTTAAGTTTTACAATGACACACTTTCAATGTTCTTTATAATCACAAGCTTAACCCTTCAGTAATAAAGAACTCAACAAGTAGTACTTCCTTTTCATCCCTTCTCCACAAAGCTTTCTTGGCAGTTTTTATCCAATACAGCTTGACCATATAACCACTCTTCAAAATCTCCTGGAATAGCTTCCCAATATGAGGTCCTGCTTAATAAGGTGCTGCTTATTCCTAAGTTTTTCCCTCTTTCCATATCAATGTTACATTTCGTTGATACAGGACCATGTCCTCCATCTTTTCCCATGCTATTCTGCACTTCTGAGCCTTGCCCAGGCTTGTTCTCTGCCTGGAACTTCCCTTGCACCTCTTTTGTCTCTTTTGTCAGACGGTCTCTTTCTCACAGTCAGGCACGTAAATCAAAGTTTCATTGTTTTTATTGTTCCAGAACGATTTCATCAAGCCCTCCTTTGTATCTTGTGTTTATGTGTATTCAAATTGCTTTGACAAATATTTGTTCAGTTTATATTTTCCCTTAACAGCTTTGCCTGCTGGACAATGAACTTCTTGAATGACCAAGGACCAAGAGTGATGTGTGTAACATAGACATTTGATAGAGGCTTAGCAAATTGATGTGGACTTAACACACCTGCTCTTGCCATAAGCACGCTGCTTTCAAGTAAGTTTTCTCTCTTTTGGCTCCACTCTTGAAATACAAATTGACCTCTCAGAATTTTTCCTCTAATGCCCTTGTTGGAAAATGTTAATAACTGGTCAGTGACAGGTGTGATTAAGCCTTCCCTTCTCCCTTATTTAGATTGGTGTCATTGCATGGGCTCTGAGAGAGTCATAAAGAACGTTAACACTGCATCCACAGTGACAGAACAAACCATTCCCTAGAAATTGATAAGGGTGTTTTTTTCTGGAAATGGATTCAGAGGCTGCAAAACAAACTGTTGTCTCAATTGCTATCCATCTCCCTTCCTTTAATAACTTTCATATATTTCACCCCACTCCTTTCTCTGATTGATGTAATAAATGCATTTATCTTTAAGGATGGAGATTAGCAGAATTTTCTAACATAGAGGAAAATGATGTCCCTTAACCAAGCCTCTTTACATATTTTAAAATATGATTTATTTAGGAATTCTGGTTAATCATCTGGAACTCTAGCTCTTATTAATCTAACTGGAATTAATGATCCTGAAAAGAAATTTAAGTGTAAAATTTAATTCCTTGATAATTTATACTTATAGTATTAAAGAGACTGTTGAGATGATTTCATGGGAGTATTATTGGATGATGTGATTAAAGATTAAAATACAATTTCTATTATGGTTCTGGGGAAAAATGCAAGAAGTTGGCATCTTAAAACCATATTTGTCCAACAAATTGACAGGAAACATATTCTACCATAGTATTAATAATTTTGAGACTATTTTAAAGTGTAATTTATATGAATGAAGTTGAACATCATTTCATTTGATTATGTTTACAGCTTTTGCCTATTTTCCTGCTCAACTTTGATAATTTCTACTTTTATTTTTTTGATTTCTTTTTTTTAAACTTTTATTTAACAAATGTAAATTTCCAAAGTACAGCTTATGGATTACAGTGCCCCCCCTCATAACTTCCCTCCCACCAGCAACCCTCCCCTCTCCCACTCCCTCTCCCATTCCATTCATATCAAGATTCATTTTCAATTAGCATTATATTCAGAAGATCAATTTAGTATATATTAAGTAAAGCTTTCAACAGTTTGCACCCACATAGAAGCACAAAGTGTAAAATACTGTTTGAGTACTAGTTACCGTATTAATTCACATTGTACAACACATTAAGGACAGAGATCCTACATGGGGAATAAGTGCACAGTGACTCCTGTTGTTTACTTAATAAATTGACACTCTTGTTTATGGTGTCAGTAATTACCCTAGGCTCTTGTCATGAGTTGCCAAGGTTATGGAAGCCTTTTGAGTTCGCCAACTCTGATCCCATTTAGACAAGGTCTTAGTCAAAGTGGAAGTTCACACCTCCCTTCAGAGAAAGGTACCTCCTTCTTTGATGCCCATTCTTTCCACTGGGATCTCACTCACAGAGATCTTTCATTTAGGTTTTTTGGGTTTTTTTTGTTTGTTTGTTTGTTTGTTTGTTTTGCCAGAGTGTCTTGGCTTTCCATGCCTAATATACTCTCATGGGCTTTTCAGACAGATCCAAATGCCTTAAAGGTTGATTCTGAGGCCAGAGTGCTGTTTAGGACATCCACCATTCTATGAGTCTGCTGTGTATCCCGCTTCCCATGTTGGATTGTTCTCTCCCTTTTTGATTCTATAAGTTAGTATTAGTAGACACTAGTCTAATTTATGTGATCCCTTTGACTCTTAATCCTATCATTATGATCAACTGTGAACTGTGCTGAACTGTACATCTCCTCCCTCTCTTATTCCCACTCTTATATTTAACAGGGATCACTTTTCAGTTAAATTTAAACTTGTAAGATAATTGTGTGCTGATTACAGAGTTCAACCAATAGTATTAAGTAGAACAAAAAATACTAAAAGGGATAAAGTATTAAATTGTTCATCAATAATCAGGAAAAGGGCTGATCAAGTCACTGTTTCTCATAGTGTCCATTTCACTTCAACAGGTTTCCCCTTTGGTGCTCGGTTAGTTGTCACTGATCAGGGAGAACATATGATATTTGTCCCTTTGGGACTGGCTTAATTCACTCACCATAATGTTTTCCAGATTCCTCCATCTTGTTGCAAAAGACCAGATTTCATTGTTTTTTACTGCTATATAGTATTCTATAGAGTACATGTCCCATAATTTCTTTATCCAGTCTACTGTTGAATGGGCATTTAGGTTGGTTCCAGGTCTTAGCTATTGTGAATTGAGCTGCAATAAACATTAAAGTGCAGACAGCTTTTTTGTTTGCCAATTTAATTTCCTTTGGGAAAATTTTAAGGAGTGGGATGGCTGGGTTGAATGGTAGGGTTATATTCAGGTTTCTGAGGAATCTCCAGACTGACTTCTATAGTGGCTTTACCAATTTGCATTCCCACCAACAGTGCGTTAGTGTCCCTTTTCCCCACATCCTCACCAACATCTGTTGTTGGTAGATTTCTGTATGTGAGCCATTCTAACCAGGGCGAGGTGAAACCTCATTGTGGTTTTGATTTGCATTTCCCTGATTGCTAGTAGGCCTGAACATTTTTTCATGTGTCTGTTGGCCGTTTGGATTTCCTCTTTTGAAAAATGTCTACTGAGGTCCTTGGCCCATTTGTTAAGTGGGTTGTTTTTTCTACATTGTTTTTTGAACTCTTTATTTAAGTCATTATACCTTTTACTATAATGTAAATTAAAAATGTTATCTCAAATAAATAAGTAAAAAAGATCGGCCGGCGCCACGGCTCACTAGGCTAATCCTCCACCTAGCGGCGCCGGCACACCGGGTTCTAGTCCCGGTTGGGGCGCCAGATTCTGTCCCTGTTGCCCCTCTTCCAGGCCAGCTCTCTGCTGTGGCCAGGGAGTGCAGTGGAGGATGGAGTGCACCTGGCTCCTGGCTCCTGCCATCGGATCAGCACAGTGCGCCGGCTGCAGCGCGCCGGCCGGGGCGGCCATTGGAGGGTGAACCAACGGCAAAGGAAGACCTTTCTCTCTGTCTCTCTCTCTCACTGTCCACTCTGACTGTCAAAAAATTAAAAAAATTAAAAAAATTAAAAAAATCAAGATAAATAGATGAGTTTAAAATATCTAAAAAATGTGTATCAGACAAACATTTGAGATGTTTTTCAAAGAATAAAATGTGGATATTTTGTTTCCTTAAAATTACAAGAAATTTTTCAAAGAACAAAAATACAAATGGCTGACACAAAATAAAAAATGATTAGGATCATTAGCCACCAGGTAAATGCAAATAAAAACCAAGATGTGCTATCACCTCATCCCAGTTAGAATGGCTATTGGGGCCAGTGCTGTGGCACAGGGGATTAACTCCCTGGCCTGAAGCGCCTGCATCCCATATAGTGCCAGTTTGAGATCTAGCTGCTCCATTTCCAATCTTGCTCCCTGCTGTGGCCTGGGAAAGCAGCAGAAGATGGTTCAAGTCCTTGGGCCCCTGCACCCATGTGGGAAACCTCGAAAAAGCTGGCTCCTGGCTTCGGATCGGCGCAGCTCTGGGTGTTGCGGCCATCTGGTGAGTGAACCAGCAGATGGAAGACCTCTCTCTCTCTCTGCCTCTCCTCTCTCTGTGTAACTCTGACTTTTAAATAAATAAATAAATCTTTCAAAAAAATAGAATGCCTATCATTCAAAAATCAAAAAATAACATATGCTGGCAATGATATGATGAAGAAAGTATCTTAATATACTGTTGGTAGGAAAGTAAACTGGTTCATCCATTTTGGAACAGAGTTTGGAGATTCCTTAGAAAACTAAATAGATCTATCATATGACCCAGATATCCCACTCCTGAGATACTCAAAGGGAGTGAAATCAGCATATAAAAGCTACCTGTACCCCATGTTTACAGCAGTTCAATACACAATAGCTAAGACATGAAATCAGTCCAGGTGCCCATTAGCTGATGACTGAATAAAGAAAACATGGTATATATACATGATAGAACACTACTCAGCTATAAAAAGAATAAAATCCTGTCTTTGGCAATAAAACTGATGCAACTGGAGACCATTATGCTTAGTGAAATGATCCAGACTCAACATGACAAATAGCATATGTTTTCTTTGATTTGTGGTAACTAATATATAGAGTACAAAACAAATTTAATGTATTTGAGTGAAATTGACATCTTGAGATTTGATTATTGCTTATAGTCTTTGTTTATATGACTGCTGAGCAGTGGTCTTTCTAGTTTTTACCTGTTGAAATCTTTGTTTTGTGGAGCGTTAGACCTGTGACTATGAAGTAAATTAGCAGTATGTTACTGAAAAAAAAATGTTTTAAATAGAGAGAAAGGAAGGAAGGGGAGAGGGAGAGAAGAAAAGGAGGGCAGGAAATTGTTATTATCTTCTTAGAATCAAATCTATAAACTACATGAAATCTATCTCTTTATATAAATGATAATAAATTAAAAAAGAAAATAAACAGTTCAGCATATATTGTTGTATTGGTAGGTTTACCCATTTCTTTCCTTGTTTTTTTCTTTTTTTTTAAACAAAATTGGTTGGTTAGTAAGACTCAAGCATCCCCTTTGTCAAAAAAAATGAGAAAAATATAGGGCTTAACAGAAAAAGAAGTTTAACAATGTCACTCATCTCTTACTTAGATTCTTTTCTGGTGAATGGTTTGAAGATAATTGAGTCAAGAAAAAATATAGCACAAAGCAAAAAAGTAAAGAAAACAAACAACAGCAAATGCAGTCTTGTTTCCAAAAAGTAACCTTGACTCTAGTTCTTCCATAGAACTTGTCAGTGTAATGGTTCAAATGTTTTTTTTTTTTTTTTTTTTTTTAGATTTAAAAGTATTTATTAGAATCAAGGACTGCCAGCCAGAGCGGTGCGCAGAGGGGCTTCCAAGAGAGGAAAACCCAAAGGAGACTGGTGGCAGTAGGCTTTAAGTACAATTTCAAAGGAAAAAAAAAAAAAAAAACTGGACAGATTGGCTTTCCATTACCAGGAGGGGACAGAAACCACCAAAAGATCTCATTTACAATTCTCTGTCTTGTCTGGCCTGCTAAAGGTGGGATAGGTAACTTGTTTTCACATTAAGCTGTGAGCTCTGAAGGAGCTCCCTTGCTAGTCTCGTGGTAAATTTGGGGATTCCAAAGCAAGGAGGGCGGCCTGTTTGTTCTTGCTAGAGATAATGTTTTAGGGAAGGAAGCAAATATTTTACACCCCAAATTCTGCTGGAATCCCCTGACTATCTATTAACCCATCTGACCCCTCACATTCCCTCCCAGATGGAAGCCCTAACATCTGTTAGGGGAACGGGGGGCGATGATCACTCTGGCTGCTTCATGCTGAAAAGAGGTGTCTTTGGGAACGGAGTCAAGACAAGGTTGCAGCAGGAGGTGGCCTCTCCAGGGGGATGCAGCGCCGTCTGCAGAAACGGCTTCCATCGGAGGTTTCATGTGCATGGCCACATAGAATTTTACTTCAAGTCTGAAAAGGAATTTAACAAGCAGTTTAAACACACAGGATCTAAAATTGCAGGATCTAAAACTTAGGACAGAGTCATTATTAGAGGCCCTAAGAAAAGTGTTTAAACTATGAGCACGTTTTTTTCATTGAGAGGCAAATTCTAAACTGACAAAAAGGGCTTGAAAACATTCAGGTGGGCTTAAGACCTTGTCAGCTACAAGGCTCAGACCTATCTACGTCTCTTCACGTGCGGTACATCATAAAGGAGTCACCCTGTTGACTTGCATTACCTGGCTGGCTTGGGAGCAAAGCTGGCTTGAAGAGAAGGTAAGTGGCATTCCTAAAAGGAAAACATTTTTAGTTAATACACAGTTCTGCATGCAATGTTGTTGACCCTGCTTGGCCATCCCCTTGACAGCAGTGGTTACTTTGGAAGCTGGGACGAGTGAAGGGCTTGGCTTTTCCTCTTAAAGTGAACAAGGCCTGTGGATCTGACCTGGAGCCCTTCAACTGCAGGGCAGGTCCATTTCCAGTGACTCAACTCTTGGCTGGCATAGCTGCCAGGGCTCTTCATAAGCTGACTTCTG
This sequence comes from Oryctolagus cuniculus, assembly GCF_964237555.1. Classification (NCBI taxonomy): domain Eukaryota; kingdom Metazoa; phylum Chordata; class Mammalia; order Lagomorpha; family Leporidae; genus Oryctolagus; species Oryctolagus cuniculus. The sequence continues at coordinate 120,883,409 of NC_091432.1, forward strand.
CTGAAGCCTTGGTTTCCCACATCGGAAACCAAATGCAATGGACTGGCCTGTTGGGTCTCTTTGATGGCAGATCACTGTGTAAAACAGCCATTAATTGGCCTGCTACCTATCTTTGTATTGTTTCTGCAGCCTAGCTTCCTCTTCGTCCTGGTTTTTGTTAACACAGGCCAGAGGAAACCTTTAAGGGAATGCAAGCCAAGGGGGTGCTCTGACTTCAATCTTTGGTGGCCTAAACTAGAAATCTGTGGTCACAGGCATGTGCTGATAGTGGTTTTCTTTGAGATAGAAAATGCCCATGGGGAAAGCTATGTCAAAAATGATGACCACCTTGTTTATTAAATTTTAAGTCATTAGTAAAACTCTCCCTTAGGGTGGTTAAAAAAAAAAAGGGGAGGTTTTGTCTGTTTATTGTGCCCATGGCAAAGTAAATCTAGCTGTGGAATCATAATTTAAGTTCTCATTTTGGCTATGCTATTATTACAGAAAAAAATGTTAGCCATCCCTTTTATAAGGTCTAAAGATCAAATTGTACATTCTAGAGAGTTCTTCAGAATAGAATTAACTTCTATATTTAAGAGAATAGAGAAATGAGGGAACAGGTTAGGCTTTGTAGATCGCTTACTGACAACAATATCAAATGAAAACTAGCAAACAATTTTAACTGCTAATTAACAACGTAGGAAAACATTTACCTGAAAGTCCAATGCCTTTTATAAATTTCAATGCAAGAGTATTATGTATTTGGAAACATTGCTTAAATATCTAACACAAGTGAAACTTGTTTGACCAGCAAACCCAAGTTAACAAATTTATAACATCTGGTACAGAAATTTAGGTCACACAAACCAAAAAGGTATCTTTGATTAACTTAGCAGTTTGAATTTATGAGTGGTATTTTATCTATAAGCCAATTAAAATAGAACTCTAAATAAATTCCCCATGTAGATGTACAGTATGTGCACACATGTAACATAACATACATGATAGAATAATAAAGCAGCTTCAGTAACAGCTTCCTAAGATCTTTAGCTGTCTTTTTTTTTATTAGCATCAACCAATTAGAATTACTTTCTGCTCTTAGTAATCTGAATTAACCATACTTTTTTGAAGTTGGAAACTATAGTACATTATTGGTTTTATCTGCTTACAGAACTGTCCCAGAGTATTGAACACAATAGAGGTCAAGGAAGAAGAGGTCCTTTGAAATCTGAAAGGGCACATTTAAACACAGAACCAACACTGTTTTAACTTCATGAGCAGTAAATCTGATTTTTAAGGTTTGGAGAATACAAAACTGTGGATCACAAAGGCTTTCAATAGCCGTGTTTAAAATTATAAATTCATTAACCAACAAGAATAGGCACTTGCTTATTCCACACAGTATTTTTGAAAACACCTGTAGGATTTTATCAAACATTTAACCCTTTTAGGCCTCTGAGACTTTTTCATTAAGATAATCACCGTGTCTGATAACAACACAAGGTCATTAGAATTTTTAACTTTTCTCTTCCCTAGTTCTGACTCTGTTAAAATTGTTCCAAGTTATGGGATAATTCCATGTGCTAACTAATTTAAGTTTTATTTACTTAATTCTTGGGATGACCAAAGATAGATTTTGTGTTCTGTTGAAGTTACCTATTGTATTTTCTTAATGTCTTTGTTAAATTCTAATTGTTTAAAAACAAAGCAGTTAAGCTTTTTTTTTTTTTATTAAGAGCTATGGGTTATTTAAATATGTGCTTATTTTAAATCATTTGATTATTCATTTTGTATCAATGATCAAATTTTGTCCATGTTATGTCATGACATAAAGGGTTCCTATTTCATCCAGATATTTTGAGGCTTAACTAATACTTCTATTTGGATTATATTAAAGGTACTGTCAAGATGTGAAGCAGTGCTAAATTTTGTTATGATAATGTCAAAATTTTGATGTTCAATTTTTTAAAGATTTATTTTATTTATTTGAAAGGCAAAGTTACAGAGAGAGGTAGACAGAGAGAGAGGTCTTCCATCCATTGGTTCACTCCCCAGATGACCGCAACGGCCGGAGCTGCGCCGATCCAAAGCCAGGAGCCAGGAGCTTCTTTCGGGTCTCCCAGGCGGGTGCAGGGCCCAAGGACTTGGGCCATCTTCTACTGCTTTCCCAGGCCATAGCAGAGAGAACTGAATTGGAAGAGGAGCAGCCGGGACTAGAACTGGCACCCATATGGGATGCCTGCGCTTCAGGCCAGGGCATTAACCTGCTGCACCACAGTGCCAGCCCCGATGTTCAATTTTTTTAAAAAGCAATTCTACAGTTGGTATGAGGTCATTCATGAGTTCTGATGATCAGCCACTTAAGCAAAAATAATTTTATTACCTTAAATAATAAAATAATAAAATAGAATTATTATCTTAAATCTAGAAAGCAGAGATATATAAGAATTCTCTTTTCACAGACATCTTTATTAGTCTCATAACATGTTTTTAATAGACACCTAGTAGGAACTTGCAGTCTCATTCTGAAGATAAGAAAATGTATAAGAGAAGGGATTTTGATCCAAAGTCACTCATTTTAACCAGGAAGAGCAGCCAGAACATTAATATAAAGGTCAATTGTCTTATTGGACTCATAATTATATTTATTTAATACATAATCCCTGCATCCCTATGCTGGCTCATAAATAGAATATAATGATGTTTTATTAACCCAGAACCATCAAGGATAAAATGTCATGTGGGGGATTCTCAGATGCACAAGGCTCCCATATACACACAAAACATTCAAGGCACTATCAAAGATAAAAATTATCCGTACAAGTGCCAAATGACTCTTAAAGTTGTTTTTCACATATCTTTTAAACATTTATTATATCATTCCTGGCATTCATAGCAAGAAGTTACAGAAAGTATGCTAAACTGCTTTTTTGTTTCTTGAGTCAGGATGAACCCAATTAATATTCATTGTTATATTTTTCTGAAATAAATGCAGGCCAGTATAGACCTCTGTGTGTTTCTTCCCTATGTCTCCCTAGCAGCTGGTCAGGTGGTGTCTCTCCTGATATGTGTACTGGCCTCCAAGAACCCTTCCTTTTTGTTCCTATGTCATACTGGAATATTTCATATTCTAATGTTATGCCTCTAAAATCCTCTCGGCAGAGAGAACAGGTCATTAATCTTATTAAATATGTTGGCCACGGTAATAGTAAAACAAATCAGCGAGGGACTAAAATTCACAAACTCTAGTGTGCATAAACACTACTTGGGGAGTGTATAAATTTGTGGGGCCTACTCTCAAAGATTCTCATTTGGCAGATCTGAAATGGAGCTCAGGAATCCTCATTTTAACAAGCAATCCAAGGATTTCTGAAGGTGGTTTTCCCTTGTCCATGAATGAATACTCATTGAGGAGCAAGTACGTATTTCATGCATTGTATATATATAGCATCAATTCCAAATATTTTTTAAGATTTATTTATTTATTTATTAGAGAGTCTGAGTTACACAGAAAGAAGGAGAAGCAAAGAGAGAGAAGTCTTCCATCCACTGGATCACTCCCCAGATGGCTGTAACAGGCGGAGCTGTGCCGATCAGAAGCCAGGAGCCAGGAGCCAAGAGCCAGGAGCGTCTTCCAGGTCTCCTAAGTGGGTGCAGGGGCCCAAGGACTTGGGCCATCTCCCACTGCTTTCCCAGGCCATAGCACAGAGCTGGATTGGAAGTGGAGCAGCCTGGTCTTGAACTTGTGCCCATATGGTATGCTGGTGCTGCAGATTGGGGCTTTAACCTGCTGTGCCACAGCGCCATCCCCTGAAATAATATAAAATGTTTACTTCAAATTCCTGGAGAGGTCATGTGGCCCAAGTTAAGTATGTAGAACAAGAAGTCAGTCACACCTAGACTGAAATCCAGTTCTGGTACTTGCGTGTCAATGACCTTGGGGAATTTTCTTAACTTCTCTAACTTTCCATCACAGCATCTGGAAAGCAGCTCCTCATCTTCTCTCGTCACTCTGTGGCTGGTTAAATGAGGTAGTGTACGGTTGTTTAGAATTTTCAACTTGTTTTTGCCTAAAGACTTGATAGATAGCTCATTACTTTTCTGAAGTTCAGTGATTTTTCAGTTGACATAACAAGCTATGGAGACACCGTCGTTCCTGTGTGCATCACTAACTGAGATGTAACATTCAAGAGTGGTAGACCCTGGCTATCAGCATGCCAGGAGACACCAGGAGCCAAGTCTATCCAGGATCCTGCTAGGAAGTGGAAGAAAAAAAAAAAAATACATGAGGAGTGAGCAAGGATGTGCGCCCTCCCAGAGAAATGGAAATTGGAAGGTTTTATTGCAGCAGATTCTTCCTCCAGGTTCAGCACCTGTTCAGTCACCCAACTTCCCCGATTTGAATAAGTGATTAACAGCTCATTAACAGATCATTAGCTAAATCATCCCAGTGTAGTGAAGAGGACCCAGGTTCACTAATTCCCCTGGATTATCACCAAATGCAGACCCGAAAGGAAATTAAATGTCTGATGGAAGTGCTAGTATGCAGGCTATTTTTATATCAGGATGGAGTAAAGTGGCTTGTGGAAAATGGCTAGTCCTCTTTACATCCAGGAAAACAGGAGCTTGTCCTTGTGTTCATACCTTCCTGAGTGCATTTCAGGAAGAGTCTAACCCTCTAATCCCCTCCTCATCTCAGAGTTTCCCAGGTGGCCAGGTGGATGCATGATTGCTGTTGGCCCATGGACAATTTCAGTTGTACATCTCGACTACCTGCAGTCCCTTGTGCACAGGTCAGATTCAGGCTTTGACTGCCCAGGGACTGAATTGCGTACTTCACATAAATAATTTAACATTTCCCCCTTGGCTATATTCCGATGAAGAAGAGAAGGACACATAATGAAATCTCGGCCTATCAAACACCCTCTTCCTAAATGCAATTCCTGGAACAGAGATTTGAAAAGACTAGACATGGTTGCCCTTGCATTTCCTTCTAGAAATTGGCTCTAATCAGTCACGTGGATCCTGCCTTTGTTCTGGCCACGACTTCTGCTTGTTTCCAAGCCTGACTTTGCAGCTTCCCTGAGCCTCTGAGTTCCCACTGGTTTCCCCACGTATCACCATTGCCTAAGCTATCTTGAGTCCATTTTGTAGCTTTTAGCCAAAGAACATGACCTGATAATGGGGTGTTTTCATTCCTGCTTTCAAGTTGCAGGAGAGAAACTGAGTCATCTTGGACTTTGGGAGTTGGTGCTCTCATGTTTTCTGCTTAGATGGCTTTTCTCTGAGAATCTACTCCATCCCAGAAATCGCCACCCACTGCATTATGGCAGAAAGCTGGAAGTCATTACTGATTGGCTTTCCTATCAACACCTACATGTAGCCATGAGCAGGTCTGCTTGTGTTACCTCCAGTTTATTTGTATACTATTCATTTGTCTCAGACTTCACTGCTGCTCCGAACAGCCAAACCCCACAAGTGTAATGTAACTTAGATAAGCTCACTAGGTGACTAAAGCCCCTTCAAGGGCTTCCTTTGCACAAACAAGATCCTGTGTCACCTCCTCACTGACTCCTCTGCCCAGCCCCCCTCACTCTGTTCCCCTTACTGGTGTGCTCCCAGAAACTGTACCCCAGTCAATTCCTAGGACAGGGTGAGCTATTTCCCAGCTTAGGGCTTATTAAGCTACTGTGCTGCTGTTCCCTCTTTCATGAATCTTTCTTTTTTTATCCTTCAGTCTTTTTTAATGTCACCTCCACAGACAGCCCTTCCTTGATGATCCTATTCAAATAAATTTTGCTTCCTTTAAAAGCGGCCCAAACTTATAATTGCATTTGTACTTGTTCGTTTACTTATTTATTGTCCATTAGTAGGATGAACATAAATTGCAATTCGTTTGGAGCAGTTCTAGTCTGTGTCTGTGGTCCCAGTAAATTATTAAAGATATTCCCTTTTACTCTAAAAATGTCCAGGTTTGGACGATAAATTTAAGGGTCATCCTACCCTTTAAATTGCAAGCATCACAAGAGGAGGGATTTTCTTGTCTTTAATTTAATGCACACCAAGTTTTGAGAAGAAAAGTTCTCTTGAGGACCTCCTGTATCCATGAATAAATTATCATCTTTAAAAAAACCCACAAAAGTGATCTTTTAGAACATCTTAACTTTATAGAAGTATATTTTGTTGTGACCTGTGAGATTGTTTTTTCTATCTCCCCATGAAAATTTGTATCTCTACATCCTTCCTAATCCAGTTTAAAAGGCAAAGTTAGAGAGAGAGAGAGAGAGATCTTCCAACTGCTGGTTTATCCCTCAAATGGCTGCAATGGCCAGGACTAAGGCAGGCCAAAGCCAGGAGCCTGGAACTTCATCCAGGCCTCCCATTTGGGTAGCAGAGGCCCAAGTATTGGGACCATATTCCATCACTTTCCCAGGCACATTAGCAGGGAGCTTGGATAGGAAGTGTAGCTGCTGGGACTTGAACTGCTGCCCACATGGGATGCCAGCACTGCAGGTGATGGCTTAACCTGCTGTTGTGCCACAGTACCAACCCCTTCCTATACTTTTAAAACTAGGTCAGATATAATTATTTGGTTAAATGATGTCACCATTCTTCCTTTTCCTCTATTCACCATTTTTCTTTCTGTCTTTTTTTTTTTTAAAGATTTATTTATTTATTTATTTGCAAGTCAGAGTTACACAAAGAGAGGAGAGGCAGAGAGAGAGAGGACTTCCATCCGATGGTTCACTCCCCAGATGACCGCAACGGCCGGAGCTGCACTAATCCGAAGCCAGGATCCAGGAACTTCTTCCAGGTCTCCCACACAGGTACAGGGGCCCAAGGACTTGGGCCATCTTCTACTGCTTTCCCAGGCCACAGCAGAGAGCTGGATTGGAAGTGGAGCAGCCAGGTCTCGAACTGGCGCTCATATGGGATGCCAGCGCTTTAGGCTAGGGCATTAACCCACTGCACCACAGTGCCGGCCCCTCTTTCTGTCTTTAACAGCTATCTGCCAACTTTCATCAGACCACCTGAATTTTTCCTCTTTTTATCTTTAAAAATATGTTCATCTCACAATATCCTGTTTTTAAATTTACACACTTACTTCCTTACTGACTTCAGGTTCCCCACACTATTTTCAGCCATTATAGTTAGTGAAATAAGCCAGTCCCCCAAAAGATATCATATGTTTTCCCTGATCTGATAACTAGTAGAGTACCTAAATGTAATGTATTGGAGTGAAAGGGCATTTTAGTATTCTATGATTTTTTACAGCCCTTGTCTCTTCTGTTGAGGATTAGTGTTTTTGCTTCATATTATTTGTTGAACTCTTTACTTAGTGTAGGGTTAACCTGATTATCATTAAGTAAGCTGAAAATATATCTTTGTAAAAATTAAGAATGGGAATAGGAGAGGGAGGAGGAAGAAGGGTTGGAGTGTGGGCAGTAGGAAGGGTAGGATGGTATCACTATGTTCCCAAATCTGTATATAATGAAATACTTGAAGCTTGTATACTTAAATAAAATTTTAAAACAAAAGGGTTTGCAGCAAGATAATTAAAAGCATAAATGTGTTTCATACTACCATGATCTAGATTACCACCATTATTGTGCCATTTTCTTGCTCTGTGACCTTGGACAGGTCTGAAATCCTTAAGTTCAACGTTTTAAAAATGAATAATAATAATGATATTATCATAGACTTATTGAGAGGATTAATTGTAATTATAAATCTTTCTGGAACAACCTAATAGTATAGTAGCTGAATGCCATCATCATCACTGTCATCAATGTAAGTGTATGTGAAGCACTTAGCTCAGTGCCTGTCACAAGTAGATACTTGCAAATATACAGATTTGAGTACACAGAAAGAAATAGAGAGCTTTAAAAGAAGATTTATTTATTTTAAAGGCAGAGTTGCAGAGAGAGGAAGGGAGAAGGAGATCTTCCATCTGCTGGTTCACTCCTTAAATGGCCATAAAAATCAAGGCTGATCTAGACGGAAGCCGGGAGCCAGGAGCTTCTTCCAGGTCTCCCACATGGGTGCAAGGGCCTAAGGACTTGAGCCATCTTCTACTGCTTCCCCAGGCCCAGGGAGCTGGATCAGAAGTGGATCAGCCGAGACTCGAACCGGTGCCCATATGGGATTTCTGGCATTGCAGGTCGTGGTTTTCACCTGCTATGCCACAGTGCTGGCCCTGAAATATAGAGCTTTAATCTGCTGGTTTACTCCCCCAAGTGTTTGGAATTGCTGGAGCTGAAGCAAGTCATAGCTGGGAGCCAGGAACTCAACCTAGAGCTCCTGTGTGTGTGGCAGGGATGCAAGTTCTAGAGCTTTAACCTTTGTTTCCCAGCGTCTGCATTAGGAGGATGCTGAAACTGGGAGCAGAGCTGGGATTCAAATCTAGGCACTCTGGCATGGAATATGAGCCTCACAACTGGTATCCTAACCACTAGGACATACGCCTATCCCGCAAGTGGACTCTCAAGATTTGCTATACTTCATGTCCCTGGCCATAGCCTCTTTCCTGATCACAGATGACATCCAAGAACCCTCTCATACACCTGCTCATATCTTCACTTAATCTCTGAGCCTTGCAGGACAAGCACCATCAGAATCCAAACCTCATCTTCACCCCGGACAACTCTACCCCAAAGATTTAAATTTTGTATTTTCCTTTGTTTCTTCCTTATTTTATTCTTTCCTGTATACTTATGGTCTTTCTTCCTTCTTGATATTTTATGCCTGTAGCAAACTATTTGTCATGATAAATATCTTTTTAAAATCCCTGATAAGTTAATTTTAATATAATTCTAGAACATAGCATAACTTGCAAATAGAATAAGAATGGATTTAAGGAAATACACATGGATACCTTTTAGAACATTCATTAAATTCTATCCACTCTCATACGAATCAAATAAGCTGCCATTGATTTGACTAAAAGTAGTCTCTTCTTCTCGAATTCCCATCTCTTGTGCAATTCCCTGCCTTTGAGTCTGGGCGGGACTAAGTACATCCTAGCCAGTAGAAATAGGAAATGTGATGGCATGTCACTTCTATGACCAGATAACAAAAAGCTGTGACTTGTGTCCTACTAGCTGACTACCTCCATTGTCTTCTTGGATTGTATGTTTGATGAAATAAGCCATCATACTAGAGAGAGCCACATAGCTCAGAATGGGGGCGGGGTGGGGGGAGCCTTGGATGCAGCATGAAACCAATGGAGAACCTTATTTCAGCAGTGTGGTAGGAATTGCATCCTGTCAAGTTCCATATGAGCTCAGCTCAGGCCACCCATCTTGATTGCTGCCCATGAAGGAGTCTTCTTAAGCCATGCCAGTAAAATATGACACATGAAGCTGCTATGTTTGGGGGCCACCTGTTACTTATCAATAGATAACTAATGTACTTGGCTACCCTTCTCTATTTAGCTTTTCTCCTCTCAAACTCAGAGTGCTGACTACTGCTCACTGTGTTCTGGATAAGGTTAGTCCCCCAAAGGCTCATGTGCTTGGGAGTTTGGTCCCCAATGTAATGATATTGAAGGGTGACAGAACCTTGTTAGGGAAAGCCTCGGGGAAAATGACTGGGTCTTGACCACCCTCATGGAGAGACTGATGCTGATATCACCAAGTAGGTTAGGTCTCACAGGAATGGAGTGGTTTGCTCAGAATGGGTTGTCATAAATGAGCAAACCCGGATCCTCGCTGCTCTCCTTCTTCCCATTCTGCCACGTGATGTCTCCCTCTTGTACATGCTCCTGCCATGAGATGCCACCTGCTATGTTGTGACAGACAGAATCCCCCACCCCAGAGGCCCAACAAATGGAGCCAAATGATCTTGGATTTTTAGTCTTCAAATTTGGGAGCTAAAGAAGCATCTTATCTGTATAAAGGTACCCAACTTCAGATATTTTGATGTAGTAACAGTAAACAAACCAAGGCAGGACTTTAAATCCTTGCTACCTGGTGCTCTACAACTTTGTACTAAAACCTTAATTTGAGCTTTACTGTTGCCTGACTTATTCATGATTTCCTGTCTGTGTCTCTGCATCTTTCAACTTATTCCTACAACCAGCCTTGTCAGCTAATAACTCAACCTCTGTTTTTAGTGCAAAGTTTAACCTTAGCTATCCCTGGCTCCCCCAGTTTTTTCGTCTGCGTTTGATGTCTCCCTGTGCTTTCAATCACCCTCCCCACTTTTATTCTCTGGGAAGATGGGTTGACCCTCTCGTTTTTGATGCCTACCCTTCTACACCTTCTCACCATTCTATTCCCACCTGCCTTCTCCCCAACTTTCCTAGTTTCTCCCCCAACTTTCCTTTGTTCCATTGTTCCTGTTCCTACCCAGAAACTCCTATCTCTTTGACACAAATGTAGTTAGAGCTGACCTATCTTGTAAAGTATCACTTCAAAAACCCAAACACAGCAACAAATGCAGACATTGTTTCCACAACCTTTCACCTTTCAGTCTTTCCCAGGAATCATTTCTACTGATTTTCCCATTTCCTCAATCACTTACAGACTCTTAGCCTACTTTCACAATAGAGCTGCTATTCTAGTGAAATGAAAGGGTCTCTATTTCCATCCTGTCAACACTCAACCCTGCCTTCAGATCATTCAATCTTTCTCCTCAGTTTTATACCTTCTTCCTTTAACTCAGAGAAACGGGACCCTCAGGAAGATTCTACCTCAGCTTCCCCTTCTTTTTTATATGTTAACAATAGTGATTCAATACTTTTTCTCTCTTAGCTATAGTGCTTGAGACCACATCTCCGTGTCTTCTTAGATGTTCCCGTTTCCTTTGCTTCTACCCTTATTTCAAATTTCACCACTACCTGGAAATCCATCCATGGATTTCTTGTTGCCTCTCTGTGGAAGTCTTGGTAACTGATCACTTTGATGTTTACTCTTTCTCAAACCTCACACTTTATTCCTGCCATCCTCTTTCTCAGTTATTGCCAAATCAATGTGTTGTATGCATTATGGCTTGCACCCATACCTCTATTGTCTCCCACTGCTATGACCCTAAATCAGGCCTTACTGCTGCCTTCCTAAACAATCACCTCCTAGAAATTTTTCTTTCCTTTAGTAGGTCTCTGGTCTGTTCTGTTCATCCCCTCCCTTCCTTCTCCCTTCCTTCTTTTTTTTTTTCCAACCCCTCCTGTCTTTCTCCTCCCCTTCCCTCCCTTTCTCTCACCCTTCCCTGTCATGAGGTAAACTTTGCTCTAGCTACAATTTCTTTCAAATGATTTGTCTCAGTCCTGCTTAGCACTGCAAGTCTCTGTCACCAGAGATTCTGACTTAATTGGTCCAGGATGGGATGCAATTTGTATTTTAACTGTTAAAAATGTAGACACAGTTAAAAAAAAAAAGCACTGATTCAGCTCACATAAGAAACTTCAATGTTTTCCCACCAATTGCTGAATGAGACTTCAATTTCTCAATCTGACATTTCAGAAGACTTACACTATAGTTACAAACAATTTTAAAATCTTCATTCTCAGTACATTCTCAGATGAATGCTTATCCGGCTAAACTACCTGCTGTACTTACATATTACTTGAGAGCTCCAATAAGCATATTTCTGTTCATAATATTTCCATTAGCTGAATTTTGCAATTATAGCAAGTCTGATATCACTGCCATATCCTGGCTTCTCTACTTGTCAAAATTCTACTTAATACATTCAAAAGTCCTGCAAAAATGTTATGAAATAAACTAAAACTCTGGCACTCTAATATTTGGGCGAAGGGCTTGAGCAGACCTTCATAAGAGAAAAATTGCTCTCAGCTAGTAAACATAAGAAAAATTTACTGAATCAAATGCAGACCTAAATGGTAAGCTATATCTTCTTATTTTAAGTAAAATCATACTGCTTTTTACAAAATAGATATTTTATTCTGTGAAGGAGCTTGTGAGACTATGAATTGCATTTGGTGCTATTGAAAATGGAACTTTACCTCCATTATTGCCATAGGTGGTATAATGTAATGAGAATCCTAAGATCATTTTTGATCTAGTAATTTTACTCATACCAATTTATCCTAAGGAAATGATCAAAAATTCAGACAAAGGCTTATATGACAAAATATTTACCAAAGTGTTATTTATCATCATGAAACACCAGAAAAATTAAATGTCCGATAGTAGGAGAATGGCTAAATAAATCATCCACATGTAGAAATGTTTGTTTTGTTAGAAACTGTGTTCACAAAAAACATAATGACATGGAAAAATATGGATGATGTTAAGTGAAAAATCATCTCAGCTTATTTGTATTATTCTTTAGAATGAGCACTTGTTTCATACTCTTGCCATTTCTTTTCTTGCAGATAATGGAAGACACATCCATTAGAATTACTTCTGGTCTCTCCTTGCTTCCTCTCAGATTCTACTCTTTAAAAGGAGTTCATTAATCGGCTTTTCATTTCTGCAACAAAATACCAGACAGAAGCTAACATTATAAGAAGAAAAAGATTCATGTAGCTTACAGTTTTGCAGGTTCAAGTTCAGGATCAGACGTCTCCACTGGTTTGCCTCTTATGAGAATGACAATGGTGGAGCATGGTGGGCAGGTGAGTAGGTGTCACGTGGCCAGCCAGGAAGCAGACAGTGAGGGAGCATACACACCTGCTTGTGTCTATGTGGTCTCCCATAAAACCACCAGGATTTAGTCATGGGGCTCTACCCTAGTGGTGCAATCCATTCCAACCGCCTCCCAAAGGCCCCACCTCCAAACACCATAATTGAATGAAGTCTTTGCCCTCTTAGTGCCATTAACATAAGACTGTGGAACCAAGCCTTCAACACATAGGCCTTTAGGGGGCATTCAACACTCAAACTAATATTTAAACCAGAGCAAGGAGTAACTTGATAAATGGGTGTGTGTGCACACAATTCCTCCATCTGCCTTTCTGTTTTTAAATCCTTTTCAAACAGAGAAAGCTTGAGACTTTTTTATGTGTACAGATTTTTCAAGGGCAGCTCCTAAAATTGGGAGGCCCACTCTCGTCCAGCAGCTGTCACTGAGGGGGCAGATGTACTGACTTTCATTTTTGGACATGGTAGGTGATGTGTATATATATATATATCACTTCACTTAATGCTTACAAGTTTGAAGCAAGTCATTATTCCCATAGCATAGATGGAGATATTGAGGTGCAGCAATTCATTTGTTCATCCAGTGGTCCCTGATTAGAAAATTGACCCAGGGCTGGTAAGAACCTCGGTCTGACTGACTGGAAGACTTCTGCTTTCCACCATCTGTATCACTGCCTCCCACTTCAAAACGAAACAAATCCCAACAACAACAAACGTCTTAGCCAGTTCAGCTTATAGGATGCAACTGATTTCCAAGCACTTTTCTTTCATACTTTCCAAAAACCTCCTGGTATACGTTGAAGTATCAAAAAATTACACAATAAATGTCCAATTTTCTGGCTGTGGTTCTGAGGGAGTGAGAGCCTGAGATGAGAGGATGGCCGTGTGACGGCTGCCCTTTCCAGCCCTCTTCCCGGGGCCACACGTGTCCCTGCAGGAGAAGCACAACTCTCCAAGAGCTCCTGCGACATCACAGCATTCTTCAATAAGACGCTCCTTAATAGCGTGCACTGCCTTCGGAGCTCCAGTAATTGCTTGTGAATCCTACTAAGCCCTGGAAGCCCATGGTCCATTTGTTCAGCTCTGATGTGCTATGGACTAATAAACCAGATTGAGAAGCCAATTCTTGGAACCCTCTCTTGGGAGTTACACCTCCCAGTAACATGCTATTTTGGTCTCATCAGCTTGTGATGGTTTCAAGCCAACATCCATTGCACGATGGGCTGACATACAAACGTATGTGCAGGACACTTCATTTCTGGAAAAGCCAGAAACACTTGGCGATTTCCTCAATCATGATATTAGTGGAGTTCACAAAAACACCAATCAGAGACCAAGTCCAAGAATCATTAAAGAAACTTGCAAAGTGCTGTTCCACTACAGCCCTGAGCTACACACATAACTTAAAGAACTGGATAACATCCTTTTTTTAATGACTTTTTTTAAGATTTTGTTTATTTATTTGAGAGACAGAGTTATAGACAGAGAGAGGGACAGACAAAGAGAGAAATCTTCCATGCATTGGTTCACTCTCCAGATGGCCTCAAAGGCCGGGGCTGGGGCAATCCAAAGCCAGAAGCCAGGAGCTCTTCCCAGTCTCCCACGCAGGTGCAGGGGCCCAAGGACTTGGGCCAACTTCCACTGCTTTCTCAGGCCATAGCAGAGAGCTAAATCGGAAGAGGAGCAGTATGGACAGAAACCAGCACCCATATGTGATGCTGGCCCTGCAGGCGGAGGCTTAACCTACTACACCATAGCACCATCCGGTGGATGATAATCTTTCATCTTACAGTTTACAGAGGCTGTTCCCAATGTGCCTTTGTTCTCCCATTGAGAAAGGGGAGTGAAAGCATCTGACTGAAGCAGATGCATCTCGTATACCTTGTGTTTTTCTCCGTATTCGTGCAGAGAGAAAAGGAATACTAATCCGCCACCATCAATCACATCTTCATCCTGCGTGTCCAACTTCTGTGTGAAAGTCCCACTGCAGTGGCTCCATAATTCATAGTCTCTTTCTCTCCAATCATTCTCTAGAATTGAAACTTAATTTTATATACTCCCTGCCATGGTCTGAATGTTTCAGTCTCTCCAAATTCACATGTTGAAATCCTAACCCCCAAAGACATAGTGTTAGGAGGTGGAGCATTTGGAAGGTGATTAGGTCGTGAGGGTGGAGCTGTTGTTAATGTGATTAATGCCCTGATAAAACAGACCCCAGAAACATTCCTCTTACCCTTCTACCACGTTAGGTCATAGCACAAAGGCGTCTGTCTTTAAGAAGGCAGGCTTTCCTCAGCCACCACATCTGCTGGCGTTTGGCTCTCCACAGAATCCTACTGTGTGAAAAATAGATTTCTGGAAATTTGCTAAAGCTTCCTGAATGGAAGTCTTTCAGAAACATTACTTTCAGGGGCTGGCGCTGTGCTACAGCAGGTTAAGCCACTGCCTGCAGGGCTGACATCCCATATGTGCACCAATTTAAGTCTTGGCTGCTCCACTTCCTATTCAACTCCTAGCTAATGCACCTAGCAAAGCAATGGGAGATGGCCCAAGTTCTTGGCTCCCTGCCACCTAAGTAGGAGACCTGAAGGGAATGCCTAGATCCTGGCTTTGGCCTGGCCCAGCCCTGGCTTTTGCAGCTCTCTGGGGGGTGAACCAGTGGATGGAAGACCTCTCTCTCTTTTTCTCTCTCCATAACTCTGCCTTTCAAAATAAATCTTTTAAAAAATAAAACATTGCTTTCATCAAATGAATTTCCTACTTAAAAGAAATTAGACATCCTTCTTCAGCTATTTGCAAAGTCTGATGTGTCAACTAGTGTGCAAGCTTGGAAAATCATTCATGAATACCCATTATAACCATCTTATTTTCAACTCTTGTTAATTATGAAGTTTCATAGCATGGCTAGAGATTTTCATTGTCTGCCAGACATACCGAGCTATGCTATCTCTTTCTTCCTTTTTCTTTTCTCTCTCTCTCTTCCTTCCTCCCTCCCTCCCTCTCTCTCTCTCTCTCTCTCTCTCTCTCTTCCTTCCTTCCTTCCTTCCTTCCTTCCTTCCTTTCTTTCTCTTTCTTCCTTTCTTTTGCTTTCTTTCTTTCTCTCTCTCTCTCTCACACACACACATGCATACACACACAAAAGGATATTTAAAAAATTCATAGCCAATGGAATTAAAACATAACTATTTCAGTGTAAAATTCTTAAAATTCATGCATGATTTTTCATACTAAAGTTTTTCATTACCTTTTGGAAAAGCCCCTAATAAGCATAAATTTTAAAAATTTAGCTCCAAAACAAATTTATTTTTTATTCCAATTTCCATGAACATTTAAAAATACCCTTATGCACATACATACACTAGTGTTAGTAAGTTAGACTCTCTTCTCCCATCCTTTCTGTTCATTCAAATTCCATCCTGTTTTCTATCTCAAGCCCAATATGAGCTAACACAGGAAGAACCATATTGTAGAACTCTTCTATACTTAGTGCTAGGGGTGAAGATCTTTCCCAGGGCAGGGTTGTAGTGTCTTCAGGAAGGGATGCCCATTATACACATATATAAAGTGCCTTGATTTTAAATCTTCTAAAAGGAACAGAAGGGCTGTAACTGTCAATCACTTTCTATTTCAGGATAAACAAATTACTAGAAGTGAGTGTGATATGTCAGGCTCCTCATGATCCCAGGAGTGGATATCTAAGGGAGTACAGAAATGGAGAGTCTTCCCAAAACACATCAAACTCATTTACTCTTATTTATCTGCTGATTGGTATGAGACTAAATGATGTAATCAGAGAAAAATTGGTTGCATGTATCTTTAATGATTTTGAAGTTCCAGATACAAGACTTTTTATAAAAGCAAACATCAGGAATAATAAGTGTTGCTTTTTCCAATTAGAGGTTGTAAGTTTGGCAGGCAAAGTAAGATGTGAGTAGGGAACAGCTGGCTACATAGATGGTGTCAAAGCAGGATTTGTTTTCCTGGACCATGGCTTTCCAGAACAAGGAGTTCCTGGCAAGAGACAGTGTTCATATTGCAGGGAATGTGGGAGGAGAATTGCCTGACTTGACCAAAAAGCTTTAAAATGAAATTTGTGGAAGAAAGTGAAAAATGCCCAGATAAAACTGCCAAGCTGGATGCCCCTGAGGATAACAGCGACACTGGAGAAGCATCATGACGCAGGCTGTATTCTGTTATTTTGAGGAGAAAGTAAGAGGGCAACAGTTCAAGATGCTCTGGTCCCCAGTGTCTATATTCCAGGGCAGGTCAACCCTCTGCCCTGTTGCCTTGCTTTGCTAGTCACCAGTTCCCTGCAGCCTGGCTTGCTTTGGCTGCAGATTCAGGGTTTGGGCTCCTGATTCAATTCTGATCTTGGCTGAGAGCAATATTATGCCCAAGACACCTCAGCCTGAACCAAAGGCATGCTGTGCCTGGGGGTCCTATCACCACTGCCAGATTTCTAAGTATCAGCTTCAGTTTTATTTTATTTTTTTCCTGTCACTAAACCTGAGGTCTGAAGTGCATTGGGCGTCTGCATGAACCTCAGTTGCAGCTATGCCCGATTGTACCAGGGCTCGCCTTCTCTCTTGAACTGAGATTATGCATTGGTTTTCTTCTTTGTTGATCTGATTCACTCTCCACTCATCTAATACTACAGCATTTTATGATTAGGAATATGTTCTTAGTTCTAGAAAGTGTTGATCCAATATGGTACAATTGTTAAGCTTGAGGGATTTGGGTTTAGACAAACTGGGATGGAATTCCACTTATACTGTTTACTAATCTCTGTCTACTCTTTAGTGAAATTTAGATCATCACAAAGCTTGTTTGTTTTTAAGAAGTGAATACATGTAGTAACTCATCCTAATGACCCAATACTTATTAGTGCTTATTCATTTTATTATTTCAATGATCATTAGCATTATCATTCTAAGTTTCTACCAAGTGTCTCTCTGGAGTTGGACACAGGCTCGAAATCCATTCAGTTGTCTATGTATCCCTGGCTGCCTCTCTAAGTCCCGTCACCCAACACATTGGCTTGCCACTTGGCATTTGTGGAGCAGCAGGCGCCTTTCTGCCATGTTAGACATTTAATACTGCTATCCAGCTGATCCGTTCCAATTTCAACATTGTGTAGAAGGCTGAGTCCCGAGCTTATCAACTGGGGAAGAACCACACAGCATTTCCATGCAGGCTCAGGAGCAGGTGTCTCCCCACACTTAGCATCTTCCTCTACACTAGCCTCATTATGTCAGCTCACAAGCAAAGAAAAAAAATAGAAAAAAAATCAATGGAATGTTTCCCTACAAGAGAAAGGACACCTTTTTTATATTTATCCCCTGAGGTTTTAATTGTATGATATTAATGACTAGAATGTCTCAAGGAAAGAGAATACTCATTTGAAAAGGAAACAATTCACATTAAAGGTATCGGATTTGTCTTTGGACACTTGAAGACTTGTCATGGAGGCAGGATAGTATATTTGTTTTTTGTTTTTTCAGCCAGCAGACTTGGGAGTAATGAATAGAAATGACAAAGAGGCTAGAGTCACCTAATTAAAACTGAGCTTTGTGACAATTAGAGTTGCTGGAGAATTGAATGAGATGGCTCAAATCCTTTGCTTTTCTTCAAGATTCAAGCAACAACACTAACTATGCTAAATAATTATCATGCTAATAGTTTGTTCCTCCCCCTGGAGATCAGGGTCAGTTTAACAGAATGAGCTCCATTACCTGTCTTCTGTGCCCAATCTTGGGCCTTTTAGACTCAATGAATAAAGTTATCTCTAAAGCTGAATACATTCTTTAGGCAAATAAAAGCTGCAGACACAAAAATAAAAGTAGATATAACGGAAGAATTTAAAACACAGATCAGAAATGTAACAGAACATCTCAAATCCTTAGCAGAAAACAAAGCTGCTTCAAATTACCAAAAATTAACTTTACCTCCCCCCGCCCTTACTACTCTGGGTTTATAATTCTATTGCACCTAATCTATGAATAGCATTAGTTTAATTAAAAGAGTGGTTTACAAAACTTTTTTTTTTTGGCCAGGCAGAGTTAGAGAGAGAGAGAGAGAGAGAGAGAGAGAGTTATAGACAGTGAGAGAGAGAGAGACAGAGAGAAAGGTCTTCCTTCCGTTGGTTCACCCCCCAATGGCCATTATGGCTGGCGCTGCGCCGATCTGAAGCTAGGAGCCGGGTGCTTCCTCCTGGTCTCCCATGGGGTGCAGGGCCCAAGCACTTGGGCCATCCTCCACTGCCTTCCTGGGCCACAGCAGAGAGCTGGACTGGAAGAGGAGTAACCGGGATGGAATCTGGCGCCCCAACCGGGACTAGAACCCAAGGTGCTGGCGCCGCAGGCGGATGATTAGCCTATTGAGCCACAGCACCAGCTACAAAACTTTTATGGACACGTAATAAAAGTTCATATCTGTAGGTTACAAGGTGATACTTCCATCAGCCGTTAGGTCACCATCAAATCATGGTTTGAGACCTAAAGCTGGATGCATCCACTTGGTGAAGTCTGCGCTACAGACAGATCCTGTATCCTGTGGTGAGACTGAAACAGTGCACCTTTCTGGCCCAGATCATAGGAATGTATCCAGCTAACTGGCTCATGACCATATCACAGATTTCCTCAACTGGCAGTAAGGAAATCCTAGCAAGGGCAGTATCCAGAAGTCAGGGTGGGCAAAACTGTACTTCCATTTTCTAGCCTGTGGGGTTAAATAAAAGGTTCAGTGATACTAGTTAAAGCTCAGGACCATCATGGTAGATGTAGGGGCCACTGCAATGGGACTTTGCAATGGAGGAGAGATGGGGCTCAATTCTGAATATAGCATGGGCAAGTAGGAATTTACAGTCAAGCCACAGGGTGGGGTTCAGTGGATGGAAAAACTACCAAGAGGAAATACTGGGGGAGTGGTGATTATGGCCAAACAAACCTAACAGGATGAAAGGCAAAGATAGGATTTAGACTCATGGGCACAGGGAAATTAGGGAGGATAGAATGACACAGACCTGGGTACAGTGTCCAAAGGGCAAAAAGGCTTTATAATTAAACACAAGATGTGGAGTCTGAGGAAAGAGAGGTTTGAGGAATGAGGTTGATTCCGGTTGTCAGAATCCAGACCCAGACAGAGATGTCCACGTGTTACTTCAGGTTTCTTGGCTCCTTTCTTGATTATGGGACTCTTGAAGAGCCCTAGTCAATACTTTTATCCCCCTAACACTGGGTTATTGAGGCAATGTTCCACAGTGATTTGGAGTACAGACTTGGGAGCCTGATTGCCTGGATCAAATCCCAGCTTTGCAACTCACTGTTTGGGCAGCTTCAAGAAAGCAACTTAACCTCTTGGTAGTTTATTTTCCTAGTTTGTGAAGTAGCAAAAATTACATTAACGGTAATACCTGGGACATAGGGTTGTTTGAGGATTAAATGAATTGGGATGAATAAAGGTCTGAGAATTGTGTATGACACATAGCTGTAACGGTTATTTGACGCATAAAACAAGAGGGGAGACATTTTCTTTTTGAGAATGGCTGCAACACAAACCATGAACAACCAACCTGCTGAACTCCATCTCCTCTCAGAACCTTCTTCACTTCCTCAAGATGGTTGTTCCTCCTGACAACTTTACATAATCAAGGGAGGCTTGGCTGCATTGTCTTAGGAGGTTCTCAGGCACCTTACATCCTGCCCTGAAGAAGGTCAAGTTTGTGAAGGTCTCTAAAGAATGGCAGAGGTGGGTGGGACTCTAGGATAAACAAAGCTCTGGATTGTGCAAAGTGGAAGCAATCTTCTCCAGCTACTTTTAGTGTTGATGAACACAGGACTGGATATCAGCATATTTCCCTTCTTTCTGTTTCTCAGTATCATGACTGCCAATGGTGTATAGCAGAGAGAGTGTGGGTCCAGCTTACACCCTGAGCCAATCATCACTGACTGTCCTTGGGTCAATTAGCTCACCTTTCTGATTCTGCCTGTCAAGTGAATTCAAGATTACCAATTTTGGAGCTCTGGCTATTAAAGTGTATTAGGCTGAGGGTAAAGCTCCTCTTGACCAGCAATCTTCCACTTCCTTCTTTCACTTAATTATTAGAGAAATAGAAATTGGAGCACACACTCTGTATTTCTGATGCCATGCTTCCCTATATCAGATGTCAGCAAAAGCATCTGGAACAGGGGTGGACTTGATGGAACAGAGGCAGAGGGTGTAAAGGATGCTTACTGACTGAGTGCTCTATGTTTCCTCGGGGTCCCCAGGCATTTTCTATAACAGAACCGAGCACAATCAGAGAAGGGCCACTTCAGTGATCAAGGAGTTGGAAAGACTGACAATGAGAAGAAATTTGCTGCTCGGGAAGCAGGCAGAAGTAAGTATGTAGGACTGTTGATGAGACTTCTCTGCTGTAGAAGAGCTAGGAGCCCCCTCTGTAGGAATTAAGGGGCAATTTACAAGGAAAAGCCAGTGACACTGGGAAGTGAACTTGAGGAATTTGTTTTTCCTTAAAAGGTGGAGCAGGTTAAAAATGCTAGATTCTTAGTAAATGAGAGGTAGATTCATTTGCTGGTTATAGAAGGAATGAGGATTGGCGTCTTCATATCTGAATACATGATTCTGTCCCTATAAGACAGACTGTTAGTGCTGGATTCCAGTAGCAATCCAATTTTAAAGGGTTTTTACTAATGGCATAAGAAGGAGCAAATTTCCTTATAATTTTTTTTTTTTTTTTTTTTTTGCTATACTCATCTTGTTCCTTCTACCCAAGGAAGTAGTCGGTATAGAAGCTCAGAGTGGAGGTAGTGTAGATTTGTGTCTAAGAGCATGGATTCTAAAAAAGGGAGAGAAAGGTCCAACATAGGAAGCAGGATACACAGCAGACTCATAGAATGGCAATGTCCTAAACAGCACTCTGGCCTCAAAATCAGCCTTTAAGACATTCAGATATGACTGAAAAGCCCAGGAGAGTATTTTAGGCATGGAAAGCCAAGACACTCTGGTAAAACAACAACAACAACAACAACCACCTATGTGAAAGATCCTGCAAGTGAGATCCCAGTGGAAAGAACAGGTCATCAAAGAAGGAGGTACCATTCTCTGAAGGGAGGAGAGAACTTCCACTTTGACTATGATCTTGTCTAAATAAGATCAGAGTCGGTGAACTCAAAAGGCCTCCATAGCCTTGGCAACTCATGACAAGAGCCTAGGGTGATTACTGATGCCATAAACAAGAGTGTCAATTTGTTAAGTCAACAACAGGAGTCACTGTGCACTTACTCCTCATGTAGGATCTCTGTCCTTAATGTGCTGTACATTGTGATTTAATGCTATAACTAGTACTCAAACAGTATTTTACACTTTGTGTTTCTATGTGGGTGCAAACTGTTGAAAGCTTTACTTAATATATGCTAAATTAATCTTCTGTATACAAAGATAATTGAAAATGAATCTTGATGTGAATGGAAGGAGAGAGGGAGTGGGAGAGGGGAGGGGTGTGGGTGGGAGGGAAGTTAGTGGGGGGGGAAGCCATTTTAATCCATAAACTGTACTTTGGACATTTATATTCATTAAATAAAAGTTAAAAAAAAGAGCATGGATTCTACAATTTGATTATTGAAGTTATTCCCAAGTTATTACTAATGTGACTTTGCATGAGTAATCTAACCTGTCTGCTTCAGTCTCCCCATGTGAAGAACAAAGATAATAATAGGACTTAGGACACAGATTTGTTGTAAAGATTAAATGATCTATCTCCTATAAGGACTATTACAGTGTCTGGTGTTTAATAAGCATTCTATCAGTTGGTCAGTTGTTATTACTGTGCTTATTTTAATTATCACTGGGCAGGGACTGGAGATTAGGGATAAGTCAGAGATATAAAGAGAGATTTAATGTTATTTCCCCCAAAGAGTTTGCAGCATGACCTCCAAGATCACTTTACTGGGACTGCTCCATGTCCAATGCAGAATGAAGAAAACTCAGTCCAAGGGTTGATATTGTGGCATAGTGGGTAAAGCACCTGTAATGCCAGCAGCCCATATGGGCGCTGGTTCATGACCTCACTGCTCCAGTTTTGATCCAGTTCCCTGCTAATTACCTACAAAAAGTAGCAAAAGATATCCCAAGTGCATAGGCCCCTACCACCAACATGAGAGATCCAAATAAAGCCCCTGGCTCCCAGCTTTCGCATGGCTAAGCCCTGGTCGAGGCAGCCACCTAGGGAGTGAACAAAGAATAAAAGATATCATCTCTCTCTCTCTCTCTCTCTCTCTCTCTGTGTGTGTGTGTATGTCTCTCTCTCTCTCTATATATATAACTCTGACTTTCAAATAAATAAATAAATAAATAAATCTTAAAAAAACCTAGTCCAAAATTTCTTTGCTAAACCAAGTCATATAAACATTGCTATTTACATGGTTTTACCATATCTGGATGTATATATGTAGAAGAATGAAATTAGCTCCATATCTCTCACCACACACAAACATCATCTGAACATGGATCAAAGATGTAAATTTAAGAAATAAGAGTATGAAGTTTCTGGGAGAAAATATTGGAGAAACTTTCCAAGACATTGATGCAGAGTATGAATTCCTAGACAAGTCCCCCAAAGCACAGGCAACAAAAGAAAAACTAGACAAATGGGACTTCATCAAACTCAGAAGCTTCTGCACAGCAAAGGAAATGATCTTTAGAGTGAAGAGACATCCAACAGGATGGGAAAAATATTTGCAAGCTACCTATCTGACAAGGATTAATATCCAGAATATATCAGCAACTTAAAAACACAACAAAAACCAATCAATCCAGTAAAGAAATGGGCAAAGGACCTCAATAGAGAGTTCTCAAAACAAGAAATACAGATAACCAATAAATATATGAAAAAATGCTCAACATCACTAGCCATTAGAGAAATGCAAATTAAAACCACAATAAGATATCACCTCACTCCTGTCGGAATGGCTAAAATCCAAAGACAGTGAATAACAAATGTTGGCAAGTCATGGGCAAAGGAGAACACTTATCCACTGGTGGTGGGAATGTAGATTAGTGCAGCCACTGTGGAAAATAGTACAGAGATTTCTTAAAACACTAGAAATAGACTTTCCATGTGATCCAGCAATCCCACTACTGGGTATTTACTCAAAAAATATGAAAACATTGTATCAAAGAGATACCTGAACCTGTGTTCACAATAGCCAAAATTTAGAATCAACAGGGTGTCCATCATCAGAAGAACAGATAAAGAAGATGTTTTATAAATATATCTATATCTATATGCAATGGAATATTATTCAGATATAAAAAAAATAAAACTCTACCATACACATCAAAATGGATGCAACGGAAGGACATCACATTGAGTGAAATAAGCTGAACACAGAAAGACAAATACTGCATGTTCTCCCTTATATGTAGGAACTAAAATGTAAAAAAAGAAAAACAAAACAAAAATAATTGCTGCAAACATAGCTCACAAAACTTTGTTTTGTATCTTTGTGAAACTGGTGGTTAAGAATGTTACAATACCGGGGTCCGTGCTGTGGTGTAGTGGGCTACATAAACCTCTGCCTGTATCGCCAGCATCCCACACGGGCACTGGCTCTAGTCCTGGCTGATCTAACTCTCTGCTACGGCCTGTTAAAACAGCAGAAGATGGCTCAAGTGCTCTGGCCCCTACACCCATGTGGGAAACCCAGAAAAAGCTCTTGCCTCCTGACTTTGGATTGTCTCAGCTCCAGCAGTTGTTGCAATTTGGGGAGTGAACCAGTGGAGGGAAGACCTCTCTCTGTTAATCAACCTCGCTAATAAATAAAGAAAATGTTTTTTAAAAAAAGAATGTTATACTACTATAGCTTTAGTGACCTGTGATTACTTTAAAACTTACTGTATATGGGCAAAATGGTCATTTTTCTGTGCAATTATTGTTTGTAGCTGTTGTCAATGCTCCCACTAAACTAGGGTCTCTTCGATTGTTACTTATTTAACTCCTTATTTGGTGAAGCATTAAGCCTTTTCAGTGTAATGTAAATTTAAAATATGTTATCTAAAAAACTAAAAAAGAAAAATAAAGAAAAGAGAGGGAGAGAGGCTAGAAGGAAAACAAAGGGAGGAAGAGAGGGAGGAGATATCATTATAGTTTCAGAATTGTGTCTAGAAACTATGTTGAATCTGTTAAAAACTAATTAAAATTTTAAAAGAAAATAAGAAGAATGATGGGAGTAAGGGAGGAAAGAAGGGGAGAGTGGGAAGTACCTTGATCCTAAAACTACATGCATGAAATACATGAAATCTGTTGCCTTGATATAAAAAATACACCAAAAAGGAAAAAAATTAGAATAAAAATATACAACTAAAATCTTTATGCCAGTTTTCTCATTTGTAAAACAATTGTTCTTCATAGGATTTGTGTGTGTGTGTGTTTGTGTGCAGGGCTGGCAAATTAAAACATGCTATAAAATATTTGCTATTATTACATTATTTATGTATATGGAGACTTGGTGACATGGTTACCATTATTATTCCCATCCTATTGATGAGAATATAGAAGCACAAGAGAAAAAAAATGTAATAAGTGCCTCACCTGTAGAAATACATGGCAGAACTGAAATTATCACCCAGTTTTGTTTAACTCTAGATTCAATGCTCTTACCCATCCACACCCCAGCTCTTTACTACTTAATTATTTACAAAGCGTATTTGCTTCTACCCACTCACCTGCCTTTCTGATAAGCGCCCTGGATTCTCTTTGAGTCTCCCACTCCGCAAAGACTATGTTTTCAATTCCTTCAGGTGGGTACTTTTGCCTGGTTTTGAGGAATTAAGCAAAATGACCTGCTTAAAACACTAAGCACAGTGCCCACCTACAGCCAAAATGCAATAAATTCTGACTTTTCATTTTAATCAGTTTGGTCAGCCTTAGTGCATGGTGTCTTGCAGTGACAGAATGCTTGTCACTGGCTCTTCTGTAAAGAAAAGTAGCTTATTTAGCTCATGATTCTAGCAGTTGCAAAGCTCAAACACATGGTGCTGAGCAAGGACCCTTGGCCATGGCATCACCTGGTGGATGGTCTCATGTGGCAGAAGCACATGCAAAGCAGGGGTCACATGGTAAGAGAAAAAGCAAGACACAGAGCTGAGAAAGTCGACATTCCTTTACAGCAATTCATTCTCATGGGAAGTAGTACAGTCCAGTAAGTCTGGACCCACCCCTGAGAGATGGTGTTAATGCATCCATAAAGGCAGAGCTACAGGACCTAGTACCTACGAGGCCCCACCCATTACAAGTCCCACCATCTCAACACTGCCACATGGAGGCCAAGCTCCCATTGCACGAATCTTTGGGAATCCCACTACATCCAAATCGCAGCAGTCTGCCAGACTCCATACACTGGTGGTTTAAACAACAAATGTTTGCTTTACATGGTTCAGGAAGCTGAGGAGTCCGAGATCAAGGAGCCAGCAGGTTCACTGTCTGGTGAGGGAGTGCTTCTTGGTGCCTAGGTGGTGCCTTCCCTCTGTGTCCTCACCTGGGTAAATGGGGCAAGGAAGCTGCATGAGGTCTCTTTCGTAAGAGCACTGGTCCCTAAATTACCTGTCAAAGGCTCCATCTCTTAGTACCATAATGCTGAGAACTAGGACTTCAACATACGAATTTTGAGGAGACAAAAATATTCAGCTCATCTCATTATTGCTATGGAAAAAGCACAACAACGAGAGGGAACCACAAAGCAGACAACACTTTTGGTGCAAAGTTTTAATGTCTGCTCTTGACAGGAGCTGCTCCTCCCATGAGCAATAATTATTGAGATTCTAGAAAGCTGCCCAGTCTCCTGTACTTGCAGATATGTGTTTAGCTATACTCAATGGATATACTAAACTACTGGTGACTTCATTTATTTTCTGTAGCTATCATTGGGCTATGTATGAAGAAAATAAATTCATCCTTACCTCTCTGGAGGCTAGAAGTTTCCAGGGTAAGAGGCCACATCTAATGGAGCCCTGCTTGCGGTGTGATTGCATGGTGGAAAGCATTATATGGCAAGAGGGATGAGGCATGCCAACTCCTATCTCTCTTCCTCTTCATGCGAAGCTATTAATCCCATCAGAGGGGCCTCATTTAATTCCAATTAACTCCCAAAGGTCCCACCTGCCAATATCATCAACATGCTTATTTGGTGATTAGGTTTATGAAACATGAATTTTGGGTGCAGAGCACACGTTCAAATGATAGCTATCAGTTTGCTAAACAAAAAGAGAAAAAAATATAGTCTTCATTTCTGTTGGTCATGGTGGCAGATCCTGTTATTGGCTGACACTCCACTTCTTACCTCCTACTCCCTCTTCTCTTCCCATACAGTGGTTGGGGAAATTAAATACCATAATCTCCCAATTCCCTTGCAGTCAAAGGTAGTAAAAATTCTGATTAGAGGTACAAGTCAGGTCTCCCAGGGGCAACAGGAAGGCGTTTAGGTTTCTGAATTAGAAGGAAAGGCACGGCTGCCACCTCTGCTTTCATTTGAATTTGGATGTGATATGTGAGGATGCAAAAACAGTCTTGCTCCACAGAGGAAAGACTGAGGGAATCACAAAGGACAGCCTTGACTCCTGGAGCCTCTTCTGAACCAACATTGGCAAAACCTTCACTTGGATCCGTAGATGAGAAAATTAAATCTCTATTCACTTTAGGTACTAAAGGGTTCTGTTACTTACAACCTAATGCATTCTTAACAGATATAGGAAAGATAGGCGTTTTCTCAGGGAAGGAAGAGGCAGCAAAAAGGCAAGAGGAACCCAGCAGTTTGAGGATTTGGGCAGAGATGTTGTTATCTTAACATCACGGCCTCATTGGCTCTCCACAACACTGTGGAAGGGGGTTTTATCTCCCTCCTTTCAAGGATGAGGTGCAGTGAGGCCATGCAACTTGCACAAAATTACACAAATGGTAAATGGTATTGCCAGAACAAGAGCTAGGAAGTAAATAATGCTGAAGCCAGTGCACAAAGTCTGCTTTCCCCACGACATCAGCATGTGTGCCTAATTCTAGACAGAGGGGAAAGCATGATGTCATTGAAAGATCTGAACCTAAAGGGCCACCTCCTTCAGGAGTGAGGAACGAGAGGAATCTCTCATCTCAAGCACACATGTATGTCCCCCACATCCTCCCAAAACATTCTATAAAGTCTGGGGATCTCCATCAAAATGAATAGAAGCAAGGTTTTCTCAGGGTGTGCTGCTGTCCTCATAACCACTTCTTCATCCTCCCTCCCTGCCTCCCAATTCTTACTGTTAAGTTTGCTGTCCTTTGTCCCTCCAATAGTTATGCTCTTCCCTGATAAACTAAATTTACATACCCAGAGGCCTCATATCCATGTTTCCTAGCAGTCTCAAGGAATGATTTTGACAGCTGAGTGATGTCAACCAACTGCAAAATGCAAAATATAACACAAAGGCAAAAAATAAAAACCCAAGGGATGTTGTGCTGAAGTTAGCACCAGTTTTATTAAATGCCAGCAAACAAGTCAAGATGATGAGGATGGAGCTGGGACCTGGTAACTCTTGCTGGTCTCCTCAGGCGGCCAAACGCCATCCTCCCTTGGACACCAGATGCTCAGGAATAAAGTAGCCTAACAGTACCCTGAGGTCTGACTTCAGGGAGAGCTGGTTATTTTAGCTGGAGCTCTGCAGATTGACAGTGGGGTGTATGCTTTGGGGGGATTGGGTAGTGGTGCAGTTGGAAGTGGCAGACACTGGTGAGCAAATAATATGTGTGGGGGTGGGAAAGGGTTCTTCTGTTAAGCTCAAATTCAAGCATAGTCTGCCAGAACCTAATTGGAAGCTGACAGCTTTCTAATGTCATCCCAAGCCCAGGGTCAGATCTGTAATTGCACTTGCCAGAATGCCAGAATGTGCCCTTCGGAAAGGCAGCCGGCCACCAGCTCTGTTCCTTCTCTGTTTCTCCATTTCTGGATTCAGCACAAGGCCTCTCCCAGGCCTCACATCTGCAGGATCGCTGCACTTTCTCTATTCCCATCTGGTACCATGTTTTTTCTCATGGACTGGGCTTGGCTAAATCCCAGGTTTTCTTTGGGGATCACTGTTCACTCCAGTAGTCCCAGGACCAACCTTCAATATACGATTTTTGGAATTACAAACCACAGACTGGAGCTGAATGTACAAATTTCTATGTCAAAAATGGTATTCTAAACATTAGAAAAGAAGGAAAGCAAAAAGAAAAAAGGAGTATGGGATGGAGGAAAGCAAATATCATTATATTCTTGGAGTTGCATCTATGTACCACTCTGGATCTCTTTTCTTTGTATTAAAATCACATTAACACAAACATCAGTGAGAATTTGTTGTAATGATTACCATACATTTGCTGTGACCTTGGGAATCAGATGTATTAATAAACTCTTTAAAAATTTTCTGTATTTTAAAACAGATTCAAAGATTCTGACTGCAGCAACCCAACTTTACCATCTGACCAGCTTCATAAACGCGTGGGGGTGTCTAAGCCAACGTCTTGGGCCCAGCGGATGTCCTAGCAGTCACCTCCATGGCAATCTCAGTTTTCGTCCTGGTGTGAAACAAATAATCTTAAAAATGGGAAAGTCTCTCTGCAACTCTCTTTCTCATCTAATCTGGGAATCCTTCTGCCAATCTCATGATAAGAGATCCAATTAGAGCAGGAATATCTTCAATAAGAGGAGGTCTCAGAGAAGGGCTTGAGGAACAACGGCCAGTTGGAATGAGAGCCAGCTTTGGGAGCTGGGCCAGAGTTGCAAGAGTCCTTTGTTCTCGACATCATACCATGGAGAAGCGTGTTACGTATCAGGGACCAGGAGCAGGTGTTCTTACTAGGCTCTGGCTCCTACGCAGCTACAAGTGTTGAAAGACATGATGTCCCAGGGATTGCCGAGAGTGTAAATGAACCCGGAAGTTCTCCTTCTACTTCTGTCTTGTTGAAATCCTTCCCCGCATTCCAGTCACACTTCCCATGTCACTCAGTCTGCACCTCTCAGATTCAGCTCCGTCTGGCTCCAGTCCCAGCTTGGGCCTCAGTGTCAGCTGTCTGGGAGCCTAAGCTTTAGATTGGAGTGTTGAAAAGACCAAAGCCACCACGAAAGGAAAGGACAGAGAAACATTAGAGGAGGAAGGGAACAAAGGAGGGAAATCTCTTTCTCTGCCTGTTCAACGTCAATGTAGACTTCAAGTCTGAGGTTCCCAAAGATGGCAGGGACCAGCAGCCTCAGCACCACCTGTGAGCTTGTTAGAGGTGAAAATTTTCAGGCTTGTTCCAGGGTCCTGAATCTAAAACCCAGTGTTAGGGCCCAGAAGAAAGGTTGAGAATCCCTTCTCTAACATCTTTGCCAAAACAAACAACAAACAAAAAACTCACCATTTCCCGAAGCAGCAGATCCTATGGGGCTCAAAAACAATTGTAGAAAATGGAATGAAAAGATAAGTTTACTTTGGTGCAAAAATTTTTGAAATGTATCCGTACAAGGATCTACAGAAACGCTATGGAAAATTCATATTATGAAAAAACTATTTGTGGGTTGCACATTTTTGTAGCAAATTAAAATTAGCTTTTCATTCTATTTTCATGAAAATTCTGAAGTACCTACATATCTTTGTATAGCTGTCTTGTAATAGTTTTTTATTATTTATAATAAGCCTAATGCCATGTATTTCCATGGGATTCCCACCCTATTTTCCCCTAATTCTCCCATCCCTTTATTTGAAGACTTATATACTTATAGATAAGTACAGATAAGTCCTGCATTTGATTCACTTATCTTTATAATACCCTTATTACTCTCATTTTAAAGTTAATTCATTAATTTTTACTGCTTTGGAAGGCAGAGAGACAGATTCAGACACATAAAGAGCACGAGATCTCTCATCCACTGGTTTGTTCCCCAAATGTCTTCAACAACCATGATTGCACCAGGTCAAAGCCAGGTTGGGCTCTCCTGTGATTGGAGGGACCCAAGTAATTGAGTCACCATCTGCTGCCTCCCAGAGTATGCATTAGCACAAAGCTAGAA
This sequence comes from Oryctolagus cuniculus, assembly GCF_964237555.1. Classification (NCBI taxonomy): domain Eukaryota; kingdom Metazoa; phylum Chordata; class Mammalia; order Lagomorpha; family Leporidae; genus Oryctolagus; species Oryctolagus cuniculus. The sequence continues at coordinate 120,914,052 of NC_091432.1, forward strand.
TTCAGAATGGACCTGAGACTCAAACCCAGGCCCTCTGATATAGGATGTGGACATCCCGAGTGTTATCTTGACCACTGTGCCAAATGCTCACCTCCTATTAGCTCCATTTTCAAGATGCCACAGAACAAGGCCCAGAGATAACGTTGCACCTGGGAAGCAGCCACTGACTCAGAACAGTTTGCCGCAAGTGATCAGAATTTCCTGTAACGCTAGCTGAAGCTGACAGTCCTCGCAGGATAAAAATACCTAGCAAATAAAAACTTAAAGGGAGAAACAAACGTTAACAGAAGAAAATATTTCTAGCAAATATGATGAGAGTGAAACTGACGCTTGGTGAGTGTTACTGAATGAAAATATTAACTGAATAAAAATGCTAACTCTAGACACAAATGTTAACAGCCGAACATAGCTGGTAATATGCAGCAAATAATATTTGCTGTAGGGAAATATACTAATGGTGGGAGAAAGGAACCGAGTGATTTATAACAAACAAACACCTAGAATAGAGGATGCCTCCCTCGGTAATAGATTGTTGTAGCATTCATAGCTCCCGTGTCAAACGCCTCACCTGACTTGACTGCTTTTTTTATTCGGCACTCTCACAAGATGTCTTGACGTTGCAGCCACCAACAGCTTGTATTCATTTATAAAAGGGTTGTTGCCCACGCTACCCTGGATTGTTTGTTAAATTGCTCTCCTGTCACTCATACACCTGGCATCACACGTCGCTGACACCAGTTCTCACCGCGCGCAATATCGGTGGGGTAGGGCTGCCAACACCGTGGTCCCCAGGTGAGGACTGCAGCAGTGGCCTTTGGAAAGGGAAGCTGAATGGAAGCGAGGCCCCCACATTCTGCAGAGAGCTTACTTGATCACGGTGCTCAAAGGAAACTTGAAAAAGGAGAGAAGTTGCTTGCCAGTCCTGTATCTCCGAGGTAATTGTTTTGACACGTTCACTTAATTAACATAAAGGAAATGCAGAGTTTGCCGCGATCTGCCATGGAGTATGCGAGTCTTTCTGTGGGTGTGTACACAAATTGACGTTGCAGTGCACCATGGGAAGTGTCAACCGGTAGGAGCGAGTTGGATTTTCCTGTTGTCGTTTGTTCTCATGTTTATTTATTTATTTATGAGGTGGTATTTTGCAGCAAGGCTGAGATTTTTGCATGTCAGTTGTAGACATATTTCCCCCCTCACCCCCAAGTATTGTGTTTGCTTTTATCAACTTGATTTTCAGATTTTCACTGGGATTTACTATAACTTTAGAGTTTCAAATAGGTGAATAATACATTTTAACAAGAAACCATAGCGGTTGATCTTACTTGGGAGCTGAATATTTTCAGATAACGAATATTTATGGAGTAAATGAGAGAAATATGTGCCTAGAACTCAGTATCTTCAATTGTTCTTGTGATTACTCCCAATCCGTCAAACTATAGACAGCAGGTGCCTTTCATACTTCAGCGTTCCAGTTTACAGATTGTGGGTGCACAGGGTGGCTCATCCAGTGGAAGGCTGGTTCCCTAAGTGCTTCTAATCCTCTCTACCTCGTTTCATAACAGCATCTGAAGGGGTTAACGTCTACAGAGTGCTTGAGGAGTGTGGGAGTACGGCTAATGTGTGTGAATAGCAGAGTGGATAATTACCACAGTGCCTGGATGAGACAGCTCCCAGAGAAGGGAGCAGAAGCCCTCAGTGCCCACTGTGAACACTAACGAACTCAGCCTTTGGGAACCCAGGCCAGGGCACACGGCCTCACCTCTGGGCACACATCCCAGACGACCTGGGTCCTGTTGCAGAAATAGTCCCTGTGGAGGCGTCTGGACAGGGAGCTGAGCAAGTCCTGTTTATTCTCTCACAACCTCCTACTCTTACATGCAACTGAGCAGGGCGCAGGACTTAGTTGCTACAGCTTTTGTCAGAAGTTTTAGGACGTCTTCAGCTTTTTGAGGTATCATGGACAAATAAAATTTTGTATGCTGCATGTATACAATGTAATGTTTTGATATACATTGTGTAATAGTTTCTATAATCAAATTAATTAACACATCCATCACCCCAATTAGTTATAGTTCTGTTGGGGGAGGCAACTGAAAATCTACTCTCTTCACAGATGCTGAGTAAACAATACAATATTATGAACTATAAGCATAATGCCATATGGTAGAGCCCCTGAATTTCGTCTTCTAATGATGGAAAGTCTGCACCCTTGGACCAACATCTCTTCATCCTTGACCTGTGGCAACCACTGTTCTACTCCACTTCTATGTTTGAGCTTTTTAAATGACACACATAAGTGGAATCATGCAGTAACTGTTCTTCTGTCTCTGGCTTATTTTACTGACATAATGTTCTCCAGATTCATCCAGGTGGTTGCAAAGACAGGATCCTCTTCTTTTTAAAGACTGAATAGCATTCCATTGTGTGTATACACACCATGTTTTATCTATTCATCCGTTGATGGACAGATTGTTTCTCTGTCATAACTATTGTGGATGATTCTACAATGGACATCACTCCTGGAGGAAAGCATAGGGAAAAAGTCCATAACATTGGTCTTGGCAATGATTTTCTTGTATAGGACACCATAGCACAGGTGGCAGAGGCAAAAATCAACAAGTGGAAGTATGTGAAACTCAAAAACTTTTGCATGCTTGCTGTGCAGAGTTGATCAAAAGATAACAATAAACAGTCAGCAACATGGACGGCAGTGTAAGGGAGAAAATATTTACAAACCATATACTTGATCAAGGATTAATAGCCAAATGCGCATGTATAGGGAAATCCTGCAACTCAGCAGCAACAAACAAGAAAACCCTATCACCTGACTAAAGAATGAGTGAAGGACCTTAATAGATATTTCTTCCAAAGGCAGAGTGGGCAGTGAGAGGGAGAGACAGAGAGAAGGAAGGTCTTCCTTTGCCGTTGGTTCACCCTCCAATGGCCGCCACAGCTGGCGCACCCCGGCCGGCGCACCGCGCTGATCCGATGGCAGGAGCCAGGAGCCAGGTGCTTCTCCTGGTCTCCCATGGGGTGCAGGGCCCAAGCACCTGGGCCATCCTCCACTGCCTTCCTGGGCCACAGCAGAGAGCTGGCCTGGGAGAGGGGCAACCGGGACAGAATCCGGCGCCCCGACCGGTACTAGAACCCGGTGTGCTGGCGCTGCAAGTGGTTTTAATATTGTGATTTTATTTTTCCCTGGGATAGGAAATTACGCAAAGCAGTATATCAAGGTGCCAAGAATCTGACCAACACTGGTCTCTCTGCTCTGCCAGATTCTACCCCTGTCACCCGTCTCTGCTTCTCCAGTTGTGGAGAAGCCTTTCGTGCTCCAGCAGCCTTAGGACTTGAGCACCCAGCTCGAGGGAGTGGGTTCCATCCAGGTGGGGTGGTGTCTACAAGAGAGAACTGGCTTCCACAGTCAAGCAGGTGGTGGAGGCCCTGATTCTGCCATCAAATTACTGTACAGCTCCTGTTGGAGATTTTCCTCCTTTGGGCCTTGGTTTCCCTGACCATACAATGATGGACAATGGTAGTTGATTTTATGACCCTCACAGGGCTGTTGTAAGGAATTTCCAGTGCTCAGAGCTTTTCCTGTGACTTTGGATAATGAGGGGACCAACTGGAAAGACAAAACAGAGAGGCTGCCAGAGGCAGAGGGCAAGATCTTCCTAGCCACAGCCCAAAGGTAAGAAAGTGAACCCTCTAGAGGAGGCAGAAGGCCCTACAGCTGAAGTGTAGATGGCAAGCACTTGGGGAGGCAGAGGAGACCTGTGAGGTCAAACCTGGTGCCAGTATTCATGGCTGTACCAGAGACAGCCACTTGCAGCACATTTGAACCTGTTTCCCCAAGCCAGAGATTCTGAGCATGTGACATAGCACAACAGAAACAACTCAGGGTTCAGTGTTGGAATCCTGTCCCTCCCACTGTAACGCTTGTAATAATCATCGATAAGGTCCACATCACTTTTCCAAGCCTCAGTTGTCTCATCTGTCAAATGGGAGTGCTTTCGGAGCCTGCCTGCTGGAATTGCAGGAAGGGCACCTGTGCCATTTTGTGCAAATCCTCCGCACACTTCAGGATCTCCATAGGAGTCAGCGCTGCCGGTGATCCACTTGCTCCTTCATTTATTCCCTCATTGATCCAGAACTCCGACACCCAGGAGTCATTAACAGTTAAGGACTTTTTCAGTGGTAGCAAGAGCTGGCTCATAAACGTCCTCCCCGGCAGTCATTGAGGGAAGTAAGAATGCATTACCACACCTTTGTCTGTAGATCAGATTATTCTTTATTGCTCACTGAGTACGGCAAGGTTCTGGTGCCTCCACTGCCTCTCCATTTGCTGCTTGGGTGTGGGGAGAGCTCTGCAAAACTGTGCTCACCATAAAAACAGGGGAAAAAAACAATAGGCTTGTTGTCTTTTCCTGCACGAAAATGCTCCCGGAGGTACCATATAATCAGAGCTGGGCTGTGACAGCCAGCATGTCTCAGCTCTCCCCACATCCCAGCCGTAATGCAACGTTAGAAGCAATTAGAGCTTGTTCTAGGTTGTTTGTAAGATGATTATTATAGCCATTGAAGGGACATTTCAAAACAGTGGAGTTAAGGATTACAACGTGTTCCACATTTCCAAAGCTGCTAACGGGGGTGGTGCTGAGAAGTGCCTAAGATCCAGGGACAGACAAAGCCTGGTGCGTCAGCCTTGCCAGCCAGGCCTGGGCCACACTGTTCTCAGCACGGGGCACCTGAGGGCAGGGAGGGTGACTTTTATCTCCCTCGAGGGGTAATCAATGCAGGGAGGCCAGCCTGGGGAGGACAGACTGGCCTGAATCTTAATCACCCTCTGCTCTGTTTCCCCAGGCTTGTCCAAAAGCCCCTGTGTGTGGACATCTGAGCACCTGAGCAACAGAGAGGCTCTGGCCGTGATCCCTGCTTCCCAACAAGCACCAGAAACAGAAACTTGACCATGCCCCAGCTGGAAAATCTTTAACCTCAATCTTTCACAATTGCATTTAAGTCCACTTTTGTTCAGAGGAAGCAGAAAACAAGCTGGTTAGCTTGCAGTCCAAAGCATTCACTTGCTTTCCTTCTCCCTGGGAACACCGTGGTCTAGCTCTCTTTCTTTTCATTTTGAGGAGATTTGTTTCATGCCTGCCTAGCAGGTGCCCAACATTGTTCTAGGTGCTTGGGTTCCATCAGTGAATAAAACCAAGCTTCATGCCCTTATGGAACTTACTTGGCAAATACGTGAATAATGTGGTAGGGAAGAAGTGTTAAATACTAAGGAGAAAAGAAAATGCAGAGCAGAGTAGAAAGGATCAGACCCTGTCGCATCTCACAAATCTGACTTAAACTGTGATGGTGGTCTCTAGGGTGCCCCACCTCTGCCTGCAGCCGAACTCAAGTATCAGTTTGATGTGAACAAGTCTTTTCTTCTTAAGATTTATTTTTTTTTATAGTTTTGAAAGGCAGAGTTACAGATAGAGAGAATGAGAGAGAGAGAGAGAGAGAGAGAGAGAGAGATTTTCCATCCACTGGTTCACTGCCCAAATTGCTGTAACAGCCAGGACTGGGCTGGGCTCGACCAAAGCCAGGATCCAAAAGCTTCTTCTGGGTCTCCCATGGGGGTGCAGGGGCCAAAGGATTTGGGCTATCTTCTGCTGATTTCCCAGGCACATTAGCATGGAGCTGGATTGGAAGTGGCGCACAAAAGACATTAACTGGATTCTGGGATGCTGGCATCGCAGATGGAGTTTTAACCTACCGCCGCACAGTGCCAGCCCCCCGAGCGAGTCTTACTGAATGTACTGGTGAACTTACACCCCTTAGCCTGGTCCTGTGTATACTTTTGTTTGTTTCTGCTCCATTTCCCTGTGCTTCACAATCCCTGTTTCTCAGCCAGAATGAATTTGAGATTATTCTCCAGCATACCCTGCTCTTTATTTATATGTGGAAACCCAAAAAATGTCCAAGAAAAATGGAATTAAAAGATGTTTATTGGCTGGTGCCATGGCTCACTAGGCTAATCTTCCACCTGCGGCGCCGGCCCACCAGGTTCTAGTCCCGGTCGGGGCGCCGGATTCTGTCCCGGTTGCCCCTCTTCCAGGCCAGCTCTCTGCTGTGGCCCGGGAAGGCAGTGGAGGATGGCCCAGGTGCTTGGGCCCTGCACCCCATGGGAGACCAGGAGAAGCACCTGGCTCCTGCCTTCGGATCAGCGCGGTGCACCGGCCACAGCGGGGGGGGGGGTGAACCAACGGAGAAGGAAGACCTTTCTCTCTGTCTCTCTCTCTCTCACTGTCCACTCTGCCTGTCAAAAAAAAAAAAAAAAAGATGTTTATTTTGATGCAAAATATTTTGTAAGTCCATGTATATTTTTTTCATAATATACACTTTCCATGAACTATTGGAAAATCTCCTGTATGCAATGATTCAAAATTATTTTGTACTAAAATAAAGTTATCTTTTAATTCCCTTTTCCATGAATCTTTTGAAACATACTACAGTCATACCCTGTGTAATGATATTTCAGTCAAAAATGGACTGAATATACGGTGGTCCCTAGTGACATAGCCATCTTAGTGTGTGGGTACATTCTGATGCTCACACTCCTAAGAAATTGCCCAATGACAAATTTCTTGGGACATATTCTCATTGTTAAGTGAAAAATTACTGTATACTAATTTTGGGGGGGAAAGAAGCTAATACTGTTTGGACTTGCTAACAGAACTCTTTAAGCTTCTTGACTTGTCACTTCCTATTTGGATTTCATAAAAACTCTGGTTGTGTAAGGTGTGAGAAGAGCAGTGGTCTTCCCTGAGGTCTCCAATGCGCCAAAGCCCAGATTCAGATCTCTCTCTGAGTCTGAATCTAGTAGTTTCTCCCAGGTCGCACAACTATGAATTTGCTCCCCAATTTCACATTCACACTCACTGTGCCTGTCACCTTTGTGCCTCCTACAGAGGCTGTCACAGAATCACATGTGAACTACCTGAAAAAATACTATCCAAATTAGATTTCTTTGACCATAATTGAATTAGGCCGAACATGTTTTTATAAGGCTATTAATTAACTGATCTTTCCTCAGCCTCCTGTGTAGTAGATTTTAATCTGCTTGCTCTGTTTGCTGTCCCTTGAAGAATCTCCGTGTGTCTCTCTTGCCATCCATACTTGTTCTCTGAATCTCTCTATGGCCCCAGAGCTGTGCCCAACAGAAAACTTTTCTAGGATGACAATGGTAGATTTCTTTATCAGTGTCTTTCTTCACATTTTAAAAACATTTTTATAAGGGAGAGAACTATCCAACATGGGAAGTGAGATACACAGCAGACTCACAGAATGGCAGATGTCCTAAACAGCACTCTGGCCTCAGAATCAGCCCTTAAGGCATGCGGATCCAGCTGAAAAGCCCATGAGACTATTTCAGGCATGGAAAGCCAAGACACTCTGGGAAAAAAAAAAAAAAAAACTAAAAAACCTAAATGAAAGATCTCTGCGAGTGAGATCCCAGTGGAAAGAACGGGTCATCAAAGAAGGAGGTACCTTTCTCTGAAGGGAGGAGAGAACTTCCACTTTGACTATGACCTTGTCTAAATATGATCAGAGTCAGTGAACTCAGGGGGCTTCCATAGCCTTGGCAGCTCATGACAAGAGCCTAGGGTTCTTACTGATGCCATAAACAAGAGTGTCAATTTGTTAAGTCAACAACAGGAGTCACTGTGCACTTACTCCTCATGTAGGATCTCTGTCCTTAGTGTGCTGTACATTGAGATTTAATGCTATAACTAGTACTCAAACAGTATTTTTCACTTTATGTTTCTGTGTGGGAGCAAACTGTTGAAATCTTTACTTAATGTATGCTAAACTGATCTTCTGTATATAAAGAGAATCGAAAATGAATCATGATGTGAATGGAAGGGGAGAGGGAGTGGAAAAGGAGAGGGTTGCGGGTGGGAGGGACATTATGGGGGGGAAGCCACTGTAATCCCTAAGCTGTACTTTGGAAATTTATATTCATTAAATAAAAGTTAAAAAAACATTTTTTATCTTATTTTCATAGCAGAGAGACAGACAGAGATCTATCTCCTGATTCACCCTTCAAATACCTGCAACAGCGAGGGCTGGGCCCGGACAATTCGAGGAGCCTGGAACTGCACCTGGGTCTCCCACATGGGTGGTCAGGATGCAAGTATTCGAGTCATCATCTGATGCCTCCTAGGTTGTGCATTAGCAGGAAGCTTGATTGGAAGTAGAGTAACTGGTACTTGAACCCAGGCACTCCAATATAGGATGTGAGCCTACCAAGTGCAGACCTAACCACTGCACCAAATATCCACCCCTTCTCTCCATTTTCTCTACTTGAGTCATTTCTCCACTTGATATCTCCATATGAAAAACAATTCTACTTCCCAAATTTCATTCATTATGTCATAGGAAGAGTCCTTACAATAACCATGAAGCCTGGCTGCAGTGGGTCTTCAATTCTCACTCTGCCTCTGCGAGTCTGCTCCTTAGCTAGGGATATGGGTGTGGGCTCAGGACAGCCCCAACTTCATTGAGCTTTGACTTCCTTATAGAGAACTATATAGGTGATTTTAAAATTCCCTGCTAGATGTCCCATGTACAATTCTCATTGCTGATGTTCCATATTTATTAAGTAAAATTTAGATCTTATTTGATATAGAGGAACTCTGGGGCAGCCTCCAGAGTGTTCTGACTGGCAGCGTGTTTACAGAGCCTTGAAGCAGCTTTGCACTCCCTCCTGGACCCTTGTGATCAGCCTGACCCCAAGATGGGCTCCTGGGTGGAGAAATGGAGCTCTTGGTGTTTGAAATACAAATCTTGGGTAAGGAAGGAAACGGGGCACCCCTAGGGGCATTTCTTACATGCCCTTTGCCTCTTGGATGTGAAGAGTTTGTGGCTCCATTTGGCTGTAAAATTCTGGTCATCGTAAAATCCAGTTGCTGTGATCGTGTTGTCTTTAAACAGCCTCCTCCTGGATCTGACCGCTTCCCGACACCCCCTTCCTCAGTAGCTGCTGAACCACAAAAAGCCACTGGTGGCATGTGGCCCCAGATTCAGCCTTGCAGATGGAACTTTCGGTGAAGGGGCACGAGATGCTAAATAAATAGAATGCATTGTAAGTGTTGATAGATTTTCTGTTCTGTCCTGGCATTGTGCTCAGTGGAGGATTACCGCTGTGTGTGTTTAAATGTGACAGCTGTTTCATTCACTCCCTGGTGTGTTGGAGAAGCCGTGATAAAGCCAGTGATACGCCTTCAGAATTCTTAAAATGAAATCCTCCAGAAAAAAAAAAAAATCCCCTCCCAACACTCTGTCCCCATCTCCCTGCTCGTTGCTCACATGCATTTCCATGTATTGGATTTTATCTTTGATTTTAAACGTTTGGGATGAGAACTATCCCTAAAAGGCCTTCCACCTCTGGTTGCTGGGCATCCCTGAAGCAGTCAACTTCGTTTTTGTACCCTGGGTGCAGAAGGGATACAGAGCATTTAGAAACCTTAATTAAAGAACATTTAGGAAGATAGGCTGATGAGGGGCAAGATTAGCAATGAATTTCACTGTTGCCTGCCTACGACTTTCTGTTTAATGATTACAAGGAGAGCTGCCAGCAATGCGGGAGCTGAAGATTTGAGGGTGAACTACACTGACCTGGATTTCTGTTTCATTAGAGTTCATTAATTCAGGCAAAGCAGGCAATTTCTTAGACCTCAGGATGGTTGAATGTTAACCTTCAGGCCACACAAGTGAGGGGAAAGAGTGTATTTTATGCTGAGCTTGACTGACTCCCAGAGACATAATTCTGCTTGGATCCCAACACCTCTTACTGTTTTGGGAAATTGAGAGGGTGGAAATCTATTGTGTCCCATTGAGGACTTAAATGAGCTGAATAATTGACTCAAGATTATCCTCTCTGAACTAGAGGGGGCCCATGAAACCCCCTACCTCCACTCCACGGAAAAGCAAAGTCATTCAGCCCTGGAGAGCCTGCCAGTTTTTTTTCCTGAAGGATCTGAGCTTGTTTCTGGTGACCCTTAGGAATTACTCAACGAATCCTGCTTGTGGCTGAGAAAAGCCACTGATTGGCAGTGCGGAGAGTAGGTGAGGGCATGGATAGGAATGGGAAGGCTGGTGATAGATTCCAAATGGGCTCTAGCCAAATGATCTTTTCTCTCTAGATGCTTCTCCATCCTAAGCCAATGGCCAAAGTTGGTGGAGGGTGCTGGGCATTCAAGAAAGAACGCTGGACCTAGAGTTGCATAACTTGGCTTGGGTTTTGCCACTGGGCTTGGGAATCAACTGGGCCTTGGGAATCAGTTCATCTCTCTCAGTTCATCTCTCTCAGTTTCCTGAACTAACATTATGGGAATACTAAATCCTCCTTCATGGGAAGCTTGTAGGGCTAAATAGGAAAATGCCTCATGAGATATTCAGCACTTCTTTTTTTTTTTTTTTTTTCGTTTCTTTTTTTTTTTTTTTTTAACTTTTATTTAATGAATATACGTTTCCAAAGTACGAATAATGGATTACTATGGCTTCCCCCCCATACCGTCCCTCCCACCCACAACCCTCCCCTTTCCCATTCCCTCTCCCCTTCCATTCACATCAAGATTCATTTTCGATTATCTTAATATACAGAAGATCAGCTTAGTATACATTAAGTAAGGATTTCAACAGTTTGCTCCCACACAGAAACATAAAGTGAAAAATAATAGATGATTTTTTTTAATGATGATGAAATCAGATCAGACCTGCACTTCTAAAGTTGTCAGTAGGTGTCAGCTTAATTAAAGTCGGTTCTACTGCATGCACATTGGGGAAGTAAGAAGGACTTTTTGAAAAAAGTCAAAGGATACCGAACTTCTATTTGTGCCTGTTTTGAGCTAAAATAAGAGAACAATATTCATGAAAGTAAAAGGCATTACTGAAGAAGTAAAAAATTACAGATTGTGATACATCCGTAGGATAGAAGGCTTCTCAATGGCGAAAGGAATGAACTACTTATAAATATGGTCATATACATGATATAGATGAGTGTCCTTCTTATGAGTAGCTATCAGCTCCTTGTATGCCTTTGGTGCTAAGCCTCAGGGGCTGACCTCAAAATATCACCTCCCATGTCTAAGGGGACAAACTCCTTCAAAAATTCTCATTTTGTTCTATCTTTTCCCTCAGAGAAGGTAAAAGAGCCTCATGCTAAATGAATTAAGCCAGACACAAAAGGCTACATACTCCATGTGTCCATTTATATGACATTCTAGAAAACACAAAACTTTGGAGACAAAACTCATATCGGTGGTTGTCAGGGCTGGGACCTGAGCAGGGGGACTGACTGCAGTGGGGCACATGGGAACTTGGCAGGGTTTGTAATGCATCTTCCTGTATGTGTGATGATAGTTACATTCAAAATGCATACCCCCAAAGGGAGGATTTTAGCTGCATGCAAATTGTATCTCAATAAGCATGATTTTTTAAAAAGTTGGCAAATGTAACTTTTCTCTATTCCTACCACCCCCTTCTAGAGGGATATGACTTGTCATTGTGAGAAGCTGAGGGTCTTCCAGAGGCATTCCCGGGACCTGGGGCCCATAGAATCCCTGAGGAGTCCTTTGGTGGACATAAGGGAATCTGAAATCATCTGCAGCCCACACAAAGCTTTTCATATGTGCACAAATGGATTTTTCTAGGAAGATGTCTCTTAATTTTAAGTAGAGAATCAAAGTTACCGTGTCTTCTTGATATCCCCCTGTAATGTAACAAATCCCAGAAGAAATATCAGAGAGAGGGAGGAATGAAGGGAAGAAAGAAGGAAGATAGAAAGAAGGGAAGGAAGGAGAGAAAATGAGAACTACTTTTTCTAGAAGAAAAGACAATGTCAGAATTATGTGTGAATTTGTCACCATAAGTGGGCATAAGAGGCATGGGTTTGAAGTCAGCCCCAGAACTTTATGCTCAAGCTATGTTCATTTGCTGGTTATTATTGCTATTAATGAGAATCAAACCTTACATGCAGGGCCACCTCTGTGGACCTAGAGTGTCGCTCACTTTGATTCCCAAGCTCAGAGCCGAGAAACGGGAGAGAGACTTGCATAAATCCTCCTTAATTCTGGCCACTTAATAGATTCCTTGCACATTGTCTGTGGAGGCTTGAGAATGGAAGCAGAAAAAGGAGGTCACCAAGGGTAGGTAGAAAACAGGATGCCAAGCACAGATGAATGGAATCTGTAGTATTGATTCAAGTGGCAAATGCATATCATCGTAACACTATTAAAAGCCTCACGCAGGCATATGAGCTCAGAAAAGGCCATAGCTGCTAATCTGCAAAAATATCAGGGTCTTAGAAATCATTGTGGCCTTTGGGAGATAAATCACTGGGAGCTCCTTAATAAGTGCAGTGCACTCGCATGCCTTCATGAGTTATTTCCATCATGCAGAAAAGTGAGCTCTGAAAACACATGGCCGCTACTGCTCTGTTCTCTCACAAGCTTCCAGAGAGGAATATCACTTTTTGCCTTGCACACTGTGAATAATTAGCTAATTTGGGATGCTGATGGTGATGACGACAGTAATAAGAATGCTGCAATAACAGGCCAGCTGTGCTCCTGGATGGGCATGAAAGAATGGGTCATTTTGGACAAGGCATTTCCTACACTGGGATGCTCACCTACTGTTCCTGGCCACAGAGGCCCGATTCACGTTAATGAAATGCTGAAGAATGTTCCCTCTTAACACAGACATTGCTGTAATAATGACGAGAGTTCTGTTCCCACTGAGGCATGTAGATCTCAATATTTAAAGATGCATTTGCAATGATTAACAAAAGCACCCTCTCACATGCCTGCCCAACCCTCCTAGATGAGTTCCTTTGATGATGATGGTGCCTGTGACTCAATCCCGTTGCTCACTTTCTTCCTGAGCCACAAGCATTGACACAAGATCCCTCGGCTTGACAAGATCTTGACAAGAAGGCCTTAATGCTCTCTGACCCATTTGTGCCACTGCTAATCCTAAAATATGTTCCCAAACAGAATAATGACCATGTAGAAGAGGAGTGGATGAGTGGAAGTACTTGGGAGCACTGAATGGGACAAGGGTTTGAAAACCACGCTCATGGCCTCAGGTGCCTAGACACTATTGCAGAGAGTTTGAGTAAGGAATAGAGAGGGCAGCATAGCATCAGGTGATAAATACAAACTTCTCAAGCATCCCCAAGGCTTGGTGGTGATGGTCTGAAAGACTGAAGAATTACGACCCTCTCCCCCAAGTTCAGAACATGCAGGTTGTCTGGGGACATCAGGCGAAGTTAAACATGCCAGGAAGACATACTTGACTGGAAATGCAAGAAGTTGAGATAGAAACCTTGTGGGTGTGAGAATAAAAGATTAAAAGGTGAATGTTCTAGAAGAGTATCTTGTGGGGATATGTTGCAAATTATCTATCCACACCAAAGTACTTAATGGTACATTTTTAAAACAGCAACAAATTTGGCACAGAAACATAACACTCTAGGTATTGGAGACTTTTAAATTACTTTTATTTCTGGTACTTTCTATAGAATACAGGAACCAATAAATGGTACGACTATAATATATAACACAAACCAACAAGAAAAAAATTTTTCCAGTGATAAGGAATTGATGGACACTGGGAGAAAAGGACCACATCATCCCAGTGCTTTGACGTCTAATGTCTAACAAGCTAGGATGAGTTGCAAGAGTTTTCTAGATGTTTGGAAGGGAGCTATCAGAACATTCAGATCAGAGAGGCATGATCTTACAGCAGGAGATGTAAGACGAAATTGCAAGGGATTCAAGTTAAAGAAGCACCTGAAATCCGTGATGTTGCAGAGGGAACGAAAGACAACAACCAGTGCTGAACACAAGTAGCTGACGTGCCCACATGCTATAAAATCATTTGGTGGGGCCAGCGCCCTGGCTCACTTGGTTAATCCTCTGCCTGTGATGTCGGCATCCTGTATGGACTCTGGGTTCTAGTCCCAGTTGCCCCTCTTCCAGTCCAGTTCTCTGCTGTGGCCTGGGAAGGCAGTGGAGGATGGCCCAAGTGCTTGGGCCCTGTACCCACATGGAAGACCAGGAAGAAGCACCTGGCTCCTGGCTTCGGATTAGCGCAGCGCTGACTGTGGCAGCCATTTCGGGGGTGAACCAACAGAAGGAAGACCTTTCTCTCTTTCTCTCTCTCTCTCTGTCACTGTCTAACTCTATCTGTAAAATAAAAAAAAAAAAAAAGAAGGTCATTTGGCAAATTAAGCTGAGGCCCAGGACGTCTCTTTGGAGACAAGAAAGTACTGAAAGAGGACAGGCCAGACAGTCTCACGACAAAATGAACCTTAGGACAAAGCGTGGTCAAATCCATCAAAAACAGAACTTCATAACTCTTTCAATGTTCAAATCTCCCCACCTTTTGTAAACAAACAAAAAAACACACTCTGTGCTGGAAATCGCATTTAAAGCAGGGAACAAAACCACAAAGAGATCCTTAAGAGTGTGAAGCCTAAGAGCATGAATGCTTTATGAAAAGGATATGGTAGCTTCTGTAACCATGGTCAGAAATCTGCAAAATCCTGAGGTTCAGGCACAAAGCTGGGAAGCAGACGATAACCATCACTGTCTGCAGTTTCCAACACTATGAAATTTTCAGTGGTGAATCTGGAAAATGCTGCATGCTCTGACTCCACTCCCTGAGATGACAGGTTTTTATAGAGCATTAGAGGGTCTTATCCTGTTAAATATTTGATCAGTGACTAGGAGAAACATCCTATCTGTGGCTTCTTCATACCGGAAAGTTACAAGACTTGTTGAATGGAAAGGACTAAGATCCAAAGAGGCTTAATAAGTGATATTGATGTGTCAGCTCTATCAAGATTTTTTTAACAGATTTAAGCTCCCTAATTTAGTACAAAAAATGAAATTTCACTTATTAATATTGGTGAGATAAGGTTTATTGGGGACTTGTGAAGCACACAAACAACAGCAAGAAGCCTGGAGACATCTGATGCACACGTGTAGTAAGAATAAAGAGGCTGATGTGTCTGCCAACACTCCTAAGGGAATCGTAGTAAAAGGAAGATGCTAGCCCTCGTTGGTAACGATTGGACCGAGTCTGAAACGTCACACTTTCTTTTGAAGGATCATGTTTCAACAGAAACATCTGTAAATAGAGTACATGTAGAGAATACAGTATATTTATATTTATGAAGATCTCTTTAATACCAGGCTACATAGAAGACAACAGGGTAATCATAGCTACTTCTACATTCAATCACAAATGTATAGCTGGGAAAGGAGGAGAATTTTAATAGCTTTTTTGCTAATTGTGGATAATCTTCTTTGATATGGCAGCAAAATTCAAAGAGTTTCAGTTTCTTAAGAGTTGGTTGCAGTGTGGAATAGGAAATAACATTCTTGAATGTTTGTTAATTTGTCACATTAAAATCCACAGATCTGTGTTGCACCTTGAAGAAATATTTACCCATGCATAACTTTATAAAATCATGTACTGGTCATTTTGAAAATGATGGTTTGCTGATTTCACATAAATCTTCTGAATGTTGACACATTTTATTACAACATTTCCTAAAAGCCCCATTGTGTGTGTGTGTGTGTGTGTGTGTGTGTGTGTGTGTGTGTTGAGATACTAAGAGTCAAAGGGATCACACAAACAAGACTAGTGTCTGAAAATACTAACCAATAGAATAAAAAAGGGAGAGAATGATCCAACATGGGAAGCAAGATACACAGCAGACTCACAGAATGGCAGATGTCTTAAACAGCACTCTGGCCTCAGAATCAGCCCTTAAGGCATGCGGATCTGGCTGAAGAGCCCATGACAGTATTTCAGGCATGGAAAGCCAAGACACTCTGGCAAAAAAAAAAAAAATGACCTAAATGAAAGATCCAAGTGGAAAGAACAGGTCATCAAAGAAGGAGGTACCTTTCTCTGAAGGGAGGAGAGAACTTCCACTTTGACCATGGCCTTGTCTAAATATGATCAGAGTCAGTGAACTCAGGGGGCTTCCATAGCCTTGGCAACTCATGACAAGAGCCTAGGGTGATTACCGACACCATAAACAAGAGTGTCAATTTGTTAAGTCAGTAACAGGAGTCAGTGTGCACTTACTCCTCATGTAGGATCTCTGTCCTTAATGTGCTGTACATTGTGATTTAATGCTATAACGAGTACTCAAACAGTATTTTACACTTTGTGTTTCTGCGTGGGTGCAAACTGTTGAAATCTTTACTTAATATATACTAAACTGATCTTCTGTATATAAAGAGAATTGAAAATGAAACTTGATGTGAATGGAAGGGGAGAGGGAGCGGGAGATGGGAGGGTTGCAGGTGGGAGGGAAGTTATGGGGGTGGGGGAAACCATTGTAATCCATAAGCTGTACTTTGGAAATTTATATTCATTAAATAAAAGTTAAAAGAAACTTAAAAAAAGAGATACTGTGAAATGTGGGGAGCAACTGGGAGCAACTCGGACTAGACTAAGTTACTGGAATTAAGACTTATTCTATGCATCTGCTCTCCCACAATATGGCGCTGGGAGAGGAGGAAACAGCTTCTACACAGCTGCCTCCAGTTCAACCAATAAACTGTAGGACCTGCTCCTGATTGGAGGAGAGCAGCATACTCGGCGTGTGGGTAGCAGAGTTGGGATTGGTGGAAGAGGACTATAAAGGAGGAGAGAGACAACATGCACCAGGAACATCTATCTGAAGGAACACCTGTGCAGCCCCCGAGAGAGAGCCGGCCGGCGGTGTGCCGCTCCCCTGCGGAAGTGGGGAAAGTGGCTAGGGGGAACCGCCTTTCCACGGAGGTGGAAGGGACGGTAGCCAACCCGGGAAGAACCAGCAGCAAACCCGGGGAGGGCCGAGCAGACAAAAGAACAGCGCAGGGTCCTGTGTCGTTCCTCCATGAAGAGGGGGAGCGACGTAATGGTGCCGTGACTCGGATAGGAAGCCTAAGCAGGGTTTAGTGTCGTTCCCCCATGAAGAGGGGGAGCGACAGTGAAACAGGAAAGTTTTCTAAGATTTTGTTTTCTTTTTCAGATGATACAGTTTTATCATAGATGACAAATATTGTCAATTGTTTTCCTTTAAATGACAGGGTTGTTTCATTAAGAAAAAACAGTCAGGGATCAATATTGTGGCACAGCAAGTGAAGCTCCCACCTGCAAACCAGCAACCTAGATTGGAATGCCAGTTCAATCCTTGCCACTCTACTTCTGATCCATAGTCCCACTAACGCATCTGAGAAGGCAGAGGGTGATGGCCCAAGTGGTTGGGCCCCGGCCACCTACATGGAAATCCCAGATGGAGTTCCTGGCTCATGAATTTGGCTTGTCTAGACATTGGCTCTTGGGACCATTTGTTGAGTGAACCAGAATATGTAAGATCTCTTTGTTTCTCTCTCTCTCTCTTGCTCTGCTTTTCAAACAAATAAACTTTAAAAAAAATAAACTTTAAAAAAGTCAAATTTGAAAGTTTGAATGGCTATAGTTTGCACATTATTCTTCCAAGAAAACAAAAAGCACGTGTCCTGCAAAAAGCAGCTAGTTCAACTCTCACCTCAAATAATTACGCAAATGGATTTCCTTGAGAAAACCATCACACTTTTTGTGTATAATTCCCATTTTGTCTCACATAATACTTTACAAACACATATATGTAATCAAGGATCAAGATTTAATGAAACTCATAAATTTTACTGTTTCTTTTTTTAAAAAAAGATTTATTTTGTTTGAAAGTCAGAGGGACACAGAGAGAGGAGAGGCAGAGAGAGAGAGAGAGAGAGAGAGAGGTCTTCCATCCGCTGGTTCACTTCCCAGTTGGCTGCAATGGTTGGGGCTGTGCCGATTTGAAGCCAGGAGACAGGAGCTTCCTCTGGGTCTTCCACGTGGGTTCAGGGGCCCAAGGACTTGGGCCATCTTCTACTGCTTTCCCAGGTCATAGCAGAGAGCTGGATCAAGTCTTGAACTGGCACCCATATGGGATGTTGGCGCTTCAGGCCAGGGCGCTAACCTACTGCACCACAGTGCTGGCCCCAAATTTTATTATTTATGATAAATTGGAAATTGGCTTCAAAAGGTTTACTGGAAATATATCACAGTGAATACTATGGTGGCTATTTTACAGTTTAGTGTCAAAGACATAATTCTTAGATTTACATAATTATTAGATTTGTAAGGGGTAATTACAAAGAGAGGGAGAGGAAGAGAGACACTTCCACCCTCTGTTCCACTTTTCCAAATGGTCACAACAGCAGAAGCCTAAAACTCCACCCGGGTCTGCCATGTGGATGAAGGGGCCAGAGCACTTGGTCGTCTTCTGCTGCTTTCCCATGTACATTAACAGAGAGTTTTACTGGAAGTGCAGAAGCCAGTACTCAAAACTGGCACCCAATATGTGATGCCAGGTCACAGGCAGCAGCCTAACTTGCTGTGCCACAAGGCAGACCCCCCAAGTGCCATAATTCTTATTGAAGCATTAGCATTGCTTTGAACTAGGGTGTAAATGCCGATACAATGCCTCTTCCTCCTCTTGAAAATATTGAAAGTTCTGTGAAAATTATTTTGGTCTTGTGGACTCTTGAAGAAATCTGGGGTCCCCCCAGGGGTCTAAAGACCACACTTGGAGAATTGCTGCTGTGATCAAATGTGAATCAGCTGTTTTTTAAAAAGATTTTCCTGCCTTCTTGTTCTACGACCCTAGAGATGTATCTCCCAACAACTGAATCACACACCTCTTACTCAGCTCATCTGATTTACATCTCCTGTATTAGTCAACTTTTCATTGCTAGAACGAAATACCTGAGGTAGGCTTCTGTATAACGAATGGAGTTTTATTTTGGCTCATGGTGCTGGAGGAACATGATCCAAGCAAGGCGGTGCAGGCTGTGGCAAGGGTGCCTTGGGTCTGTGTCACATCATCATGGGAAAGTGTGAGTACCTTTGGATGCTGCTGCTTCTTCTCTTTGGAAAGCCACCAGGTTCAGTCATGTGGGCTACACTCCAATCTAAGCACTTCCCTAAGGTTCCTATCTCTAAACACTTCATCTGAATTAATTTTCTACTGTTAATAAGAGATTTCAGGTTCAAATCCTTGCATGAATCCAGCACAACAAACCGTATTGAAAACAGACTGCTTTCCAAGTCAGAGCACAATTTTCTGATGTCTGATTCTACCCTGAGATTTGTAGCTTGTCTCTACTGTGGTGTGTGAGGAAGAGAAAAGAAGGAACAGAAAAGGGAGATGTAGGAGAAAGGCTTAGGTGTGGTTGCATCTGCTGAGACATAGAGGCAACATTGTTCTCATCTCCTTTGGTGAGCAGCCTTGCTTCCTACTGCAAGGAGCTCTTTTGGGAAAAAAGTTTCTCAGAAGGCAAGACAGGGTGTTGCTGTCCCTCAAAGATGATGGTGCATTCAGAAACTTCTAGATGCCTTTTACTAAATGCATATTCCTGGACCATATACTTGGAGTTTCGGGGTTTGTGTTTCTTCATGCATAAGTGAACAAGAACTCAGGCACATGTAGTTTGCAAATCTAAGGAAATTTGATGAGCCTATTGGTTAAAACCATTGCACTGGGGTTAGGATCAATACAAACTTCACTAGGCAATCACGCTTGGGCTTGGACGTGCTGGGCTTACCTGTCTGGACAGTGTTTGATAGAAGGGTGAATAATGTTTGATGACTGGGAGAGAGCGCTGAGGGCCTAGAAATGGTCCTGAGGCTAGTAAGCGAGTAACTTCGAGAATACAGTGTAGATCTGAGATGGTCAGGGAGGAAAGACATTTTTCTCTTTGTTGTCAATATCTTAATTCAGTATTACTTCACTCTCAAGCAAGACAAAAGTAAATGACAACTGAGAGTCTAAAAAAAAAAAAAAAGCTTTGGAGACCAATAGCTGTCCACAAGAACATGTCTGTGTAGTAATTGCTACTTTCCTTTCATCAGTTTAACTTTCAGTCATTCAAGTAAGAACACTTGGAGTGGAAAAATCTATTAATACTGAGGCCTGCGACTGGTGGAGTGAGGTATTATAGCTCCCTGTTTTCTCTGTTATAACTCAATCTGCTAAAGACATTGCAAAGAAACCAGGAAATCTCTTCTCTTGATTTTTACAAGTGACACCAAATACCCTGTTCTTAACAGATACAGGGCCTAGTTTATTTTGGACAAGGCTTTGGATGATGGACTGTGGTGAGCACAGCCTGATAGATGTGGACACAGCTGAATTAGTTCAATCACAGTATTTAGTAATCCCAATTCCCTGCCAATCTCTTCAGATTGTTCAAAGAAGCCCACAAAATGGCACAAGTGGGTTTTTTCTGTTTCATACAGAATTCTGTAACTTGGATACTAGGAGCTCAGCTCATATACAGGGGTCACCTCATAGCTGTTTTTTGTAGTTGCAACCTCAGAAGAGATGGATTCGGTTCCAGAAAACTGCAATTTAGCCCTGCAGCCCCAAGCGAGTGCTTGTGTGCTGCTATAGTGTGGTCCAAACGACACAGAGTGCATTTTTCCTTAATACAAGATGGATGACTGCTCCAGTCCAACACTTCCTTGTATTAAAGTATCGTTTCCCATACACTATTGGAATATCTTATTAAAACTGTGTAAGTAAAGCAAATAATCAAAATAGATAACACAGGTTTAGTATCCCTTATCTGAATTGCTTAGGATCAAAAGTGTTTCAGATTTGGAACTTTTTTTTTAACCTGGGAATATTTACATATATATAATGGGGTATCTTGGAGAAGTAACCCAAGTCTAAGTGGGAAATTCATTTGTTTCATATGTACTCTTTAATATTTACAATGTACCTCCATTTTTAGCTGGGACCCATCACATGAGATCAGGTGTGGAATTTTCCACTTGTGGCATCATGTTAGTGTCAAACAGTTTCAGATTTTGGAGCATTTAGAATGTTCTGATTTTTTATATTAGGTATGCTCAATCTGAACTTTGTGAATAGCAGGAACTAACGATGATCTTATAAATAGCATCAATCAAAAGCATGCCATTTTCCTGCTATCACTCAAAGCTTTTCAAAGTAGTAACTCATTTAAAGACTTCTATAAGCTTACAGGGCAGGTATTATTGATTCTTAAATACATAAGTCAAGATATAGATAATATGAAATAATTATACAGCTAATGATAGCATTGTGATTTATATTCCAGGCATTCTGGCTACTATTCATAAGGTGACTTGTCTCTATTGCCTGGTGATTGTTATTACTTTTAGTACACATTCTAACCCTACACTTTTTTTTTTTTACCCTAGACTTCATATTAAATAATTGTCATGTTTTCATTCAGGTTTAATTTCCCCCATTTCTCTGTGATAATACATTTCCTGAGATATTACAATTAGCATATTACTTTTTTTTTTGACAGGCAGAGTTAGACAGTGAGAGAGAGAGAGACAGAGAGAAAGGTCTTCCTTCCATTGGTTCACCCCCCAAATGGCCGCCATGGCCGGTGCCCTGTGCTGATCTGAAGCCAGGAGCCAGGTGCTCCTGGTCTCCCATGGGGTGTAGGGCCCAAGCACTTGGGCCATCCTCCACTGCCTTCCTGGGCCAAAACACAGAGCTGGACTGGAAGAGGGGCAACCGGGACAGAATCTGGTGCCCCAACTGGGACTAGAACCCCCCGGGTACTGGCGCCGCAGGTGGAGGATTAGCCTAGTGAGCTGCAGTGCCGGCCAGCATATTACTCTTTATGGAGGATCCTTGGAACACCTGGAATGTGGAAGCGTGCTTCTAGTTCAAAGTTATACTAAGGAGCTTAGTTAATAGAAGACACAACACAACAACATCTGGGTTAAGCATCACGTTGGTGCTATTTTGACGGGCTGCTTATTGGTAAGAAAACTTCAGGATAGCACTGCTCTCATCAGGACCGAGGTACTCCTTCCTCTCACAGTGGGTCTCTGAGACTAATGATGCGTGGAGTTTTGGCTTCATTTTACCCACTTCCATGGGATCCCACGTAACATATTGAATCTTGCTAGGACTGGCCTTCCATCTCACTTCCTTAGGCTATGACGCTCTTGCTTTCTCTCTTGTAAGTAGATGTGGGTTGCCTGGCAGCTTTCATCTACTTCAGTCTTCTCTGCTAGAGACACACATATGCATCACCTAAACACTCTTTAATACTTCTATAAGGAAAAAAATGTTTAAAAAATATTCGGCAATGGTTTCCATTCCTTGTTCTATTTGAAATGTCATGTCTCCATTTTGTCTTTCCACCTTGAGGGCTCCAGGGATCTTTATGACTAGTCAATCCTTCAACTCCATGAAGCTGCAGCCCCATGTTCCAGCACTGGTGTAGAAAGGAAATGTGGTATCCTACTCAGTGCTGGGAGCCATCCGTATCTGAACCACCCTGTGTGAGCATCTCACACTGCAGTGAACTCCCATCCAGGTATGGGCACGGCAGCCTAGAGCACCTTTGCTGTCAGCACTTTTTCACACAGTGTTTGAATATCATTGTGTCATTCTGGCATTTGTGTCTCCACATGACTGGGATGCCACAAATGGATCTTATGTGATAAGTTGCAGTCAAAATATAGGTGCACTAAAATATTATATAAAATTACTTTGAGGGTGTCTGTAAAAGGTGTATATGAAACAAACGAATTTCATGTTTAGACTTGGATCACATCCCCAATGCCTCCTGAGATGTATGCCCTGACCCTCTCAATAGGGATGGCCTCTTGTCTTCAATAGTACAGTGTAGCAACAACAGAGTTGTAGCTTTTGAGGTTGAGTCATAAAAGATATTGTGGTTTCTACCTTGCTCTCTCTTGGATCACTCACTCTGGAGCAAGCTGCTGCCCTGGGATGAAGACACTCAGCCGTCCTCTGGGGAGACACACAAGGGAAAGAGTTGAGGCCTCCTGTCAATTTCCTGCACCAATTTGCCAGTCACGTGAGCGAGTCACCTTGAAGACAGATGCTGCAGCCCCAGTCAGGCAGGTGAGGGACTGCAACTCCCAGCTAAGCTGTTTTCAAATTCCTGATGCACAGAAACTGTGACACACAAGTTTTGAGGTAATTGTTTATACAGCAATAGATGACATATATTAAGAGTGTTCTCCATCATCAGCTAGTTTGTTGCTTCTTGAAGCTATTTGGTAAAGCTTTGATAACTTTGCTGTAATCACAGAAAAAATTTTCCCTCTAGGAAAGGGAGTAAATAGACTTTTACCAAACCCTAAATCCATGTCTCGGGCCTGTGGCCACTGGGCTGGATATGGAGATTGCTTATCTAACAAGCTTTACTAAATTGCCACTAGCAGTAACTTTGGATGCTGGCTTATTTTAAACAGTTTAAAGAGGCCATAGTCATTATAAAAATATAGGTTGACTCTCTCTCTCTCTCTGCCTCTCCTTCTCTCTCTGTGTAACTCTGACTTTCAAGTAAATAAATAAACCATTAAAAATTTAAAAAAGGCTGTCGCTGTGGCATAGCAGGTAAAGCAGCCTCCTGCAGTGCTGGCATCCTGTATGGGCACTGGTTTGAGACCTGGCTGCTCCACTTCTGACCCAGCTCTCTGCTATGGTCTGGGAAAGCAGTAGAAGATGGCCCAATTCCTTGGGCCCCTGCACCCATGTGGGAGACCCAGAAGGAGGCTCCTGGCTCCTGGCTTTGGATCGGCACAGCTCCGGCTGTTGCAGCCAACGGGGGAGTGAACCAGTGGATGAAAGACCTCTCTCTCTCTTTCTTTCTCTCTCTCTCTGCCTCCCCTTCTCTCTCTCTGTAACTCTGACTTTCAAGTAAATAAATAAATCTTTAAAAAAAATACAGATTTTAAGAGTTTCAGCTGCAAAGTGGAAAGAACTTTCAGGGGTTTGGAGTCATTCATATCTGTTTTGAATACAGGACTGGGCACTTATTAACTCTGAAGGTGATGTCCAAAAAGTCAAAGGTTGCTTTGCACAAATTATGTGACGTCTCAGATCTTCAGCTTCCCCACTGTAAAATGGGGATACTGTTTATCTGATGGAGCTATGTGAAGCTGAAATGATATGACTCTTAAAATGAGTCTAATGCAACACAGAGCCATTCAAATAATGAGAATTTAATAAACGATGGCCCCTGTCCTTAGTAAAAGAAGACCTTGGACAGAGGTGGGAGAAGATCAGATGTTTCACGGTGAAGCAGGGTAGGAAGTAGTCTGGATCAGCTAGAGCACCAGAAATATGGGGAAAGAAGTGGGTGATAGATATAGTGGAACATGACAGGAAAGATTATGTTGGTGACCTTGGTCTTGGTTTCTCAATCTTTGAACTTTTGGCGTTTGGGGCTGGCTACGTCCTTGTTGTGGGGGACTGCCATGTGAACCTCTACCACTGGATGCCACATCTCCAGTTTCTGCTAGCCACCCTGAGAAGGTTGACAGCTACTGCCTTAGTCCAGCATTCTTGCCTTTGCTGAGAACGGCAGTGCAACCCAGAGAAGCTGCATGCTGAAGACACAAAATCTAAAATGAAGAGCTGGGTCTACATCCTTAGGCTTCATCTTTTCTAAATATTTGGAAAGCAGCCAGGTGTCTCTGCCATCTAAATTGGAAGAAGAAAAAAATATCATAAATAGAGTTGGGTGTGAAGTAGCAAACGAATCATTGGCTGAGTCTCTGATAGGGAGAGACAGAGATGCCATCTCATTTAAAAAGCATGAATGTGAGTGTTAAATGAGCTGACACCAAAAAGCACCCAGCACAGTGTGTGGTGCCTTGTAAGGGACCAGAAATGACCAGTTTTCTCCTTCTTTCCCTGATAATAGTGTGGGTGTAATTCAGTAGACCATGGGGAAATGTAGGGTACTTTTTATAGGTCAGTGACATTATCATAATGGAAAAGTGACATTCTACCTAAAGCTCATGTCATTTGCTTTATCCTGGGAAGGTACCCTATCTCTGGGGGACACATGCCCCCAGGGCCTGGCATAGTGCCTGCTCCCTAAATGTCCTCAATTACCACTCCCATCCACCAAGAAGGCTACTCTCTCTAGCAGAGATCAGGACATAATGAGCCCAATGCCGAGTGATTAAAACAAATGACACTGCAGTCCAGCAAGGTGGCAGGGCAGTGTGGAGGTGGCTGAAGTGATTGGCTCCCCTTGAATGCAGCCCGATTTTGAATAATACAGCTGCTCACCCGATGGCTGCCTGAACGCAAACCTTTGGCAGCTGGTCACCCTCCAGTGCCTTCGGGATGGGGTCACCAAGGGCTGGAACACACTTTCTGAATTGAAGCAGTGGACTGTGAAATAGGAATTACTGACAGCTCTTAAGTATATCAGGAGAACAGCCCTATTCCTTAATACAGAGCCACTAATAGACACCTAGAAACCTATAAAACAGACAATTCCTCTATATCATCCTAGTTAAATCAATGTAGTTATATTACCCTCATCATTTTCCCTTTAACGTTTATTACATTTTGCCACAGTAATTTATTTTTTCATATCCATCAGCCGATTAAAGACTTTATTCTGAAGATACACACATCCTTGTGACCTAGTTGAAACTGACCTAAACTGTTAAGGAAAAGCAATTTGGTGGGAGAAGTTATTTTCTCTGTGTGTATGTGTCTCCTGCTCCCTTGTGATTTTGTATTTCTCTCTTCTCTCTCCCTTTCTCTATCACCTCTGTTGTTTCCAGGGGATTGCTTTTCTAACACCTACAAAAAATCGTCTAAGTTTACATTTTTTTACACTTCCTTTCTAGGCAATCAGACAATTTCTTAACTTCCCTGCATGTCCCTTCTTTGGCGTCCGTTCCCTTCATGTTGTGTCTTTCAGTGCTTTGTCTCCTCCCTCTTCCTCCTCTTCTCTAACTTTTCCTCCTTCTGCTTGCCCAGAGCGACCCATGCGCCCCTGAGTGTGCAGATATGCAAGACCTGAAGACCCACTGGCAGCTCAGCTGGCTCATCACTTGGAGTGTCTCTTGCACCTGCTGGCAACAAGACGCCTCAGAGCATCTCTGCTCCAGAGTCACTGTCAGGGCTCACCTCTTACAGCAAGACAGAGGAGGCAGCTGCATTCAATTTATCACCTAAACCACCTTCCCTAGAAAAATTCCTAGGGCTTCAATTGCCGCGCTTCCACTTCCTTAGGGTGAAACTGAGAATTGGGAAAGCGAAGCACCTGTGCCCTCCTTGTGGGGTAAAGCATGAAGTTGTCCTAATTGGTTAACACTATAATGTAGCTATCATGTGGAGCATGAAGCTGAATCCTTAGAAGTGTACACCTGGGTACATAGAATCCTCTGCTCTGGAGGGAGGTTGTGATAGATAACAGTGTCGCTAGTGGAAGGTGAGCAGATCAGAGAGTCCTGGGTATGCAGGGAGGATAAGAAGAGCTCTGACCTGGACATAAGCTAAGGCCAGGAGAACTTCTACTCAAACAGATGGCTCATTTCTCTTATGATAGATTTCATCAGAACTATGCAGTGGATTTTAAACCTCCTTTAAGCTGCATAATTCCTTTAAAATATGTACTTATTTATCTAAGTTGCTATCTGCTCATTTAAAATCTTGCCTTGCTACTGAATTTTTGTTTATTTCTTACTTACATGAAACCCATGAGAGAGAGAAGTGGAGAGGAATTGAGATGGGCAGGAGGAGGGAGAGGGAGACAGAGAGAGCAAGGAGAGAGAGAAGTGGGGGGGGGCAGATAATCTAATTCACTCCCAGATGCCCACAAGTGTCAGGGCTAAATCAGACAAAAGCCAGGATCCTGGAATTCATACGCATGGAAGGGACTCAAGTGTTTGAGCCATCAGCTGCAGCATCCCAGGGTGTGCATTAGCAGGAAGCTGGATCTAAAGCAGAGCTGGGGCTCCAACCCAAGGTTGGAGATACAGGTGTCCCAGTGAACCAACTTAACCAGTGAACCAACACCAACTCCCCAAATTCATTTTTGTTTGCACCCTCACAGGGATGACTGACAGAAGGGAAGAATGAGCTCTTCCAATTGAAGAGTTTCAAGAGGCAGTTTGCAAAATTTGTAAGGTACAAACCTCTGAAAGCTCCAGTCACTGCTACCTTCCTCCACGTCTCATATGAAACGGTTTTTAGTGAATCTTAACCTTCCTTACTAAATGGAGAAGTCACATTAATTTTGTAAGCATCAAGACATGAAACTTCAGCTTGGTAGCTTCTGAGCTTGGCTGGCTGAGAGTTTTTCATTCCTTAAACTCACTTAATCAGGCAACCTGTGATTCATCCTTCAAGTTTGAAGCATCATCTTCAAGCATCATCTCTAGAAATCCCACTCTCAGCCCTGGGTCTAACTGAAGCAGGTGCATCTCTCCTTTGCTCTCATGGCATCTCTGTGTGATCCTACCATGACACTTAGGTCTCTGGGATTGTTACTTTGCATACTTGTATGCACCTCTGGGCTTCTTAATATTAATGTCTCATTTGATTTGCTGGATCTGACCTATTGCTGATTCTCGAAAACTTTTGCTCAATGAATGAACAAATGTTTGGCTTCTGAGTTTTTTCATTTCATTTAAAAATTTAGATCAATGTGCAATAGTTACACATTTTAAAGGTTGCAGTGCAACTTTTCAACACACATATGTAGCTTAACCAACTGTACCAGGCAAGTGTATATAATTCTACCAGTTTAGATGAGAGACCCTGGTCAAAACCCCTCATCCTGGATCCTACATATAATTTATTTTCAAATCAGACATTTACATAAGGCTGTGCTAAACTATCCTTCCTCATTCTGCAGGGTTCTGCCTCACCCTCACTCCTAAAGTAAATACTTTCCCTGTGATATTTGTCAGCAGTTTTCTCTGGCATTTACTTGTGTTCCAACTAGAGCATGTGTACTGTGTAAACATCCCTTTGTCATCTACATTTGAGTGGTAGTCCTTCACAACCATTTATAAGCCATAATTAATTTGTACCAGAGTGACCTTTGCTGAGATAAGATGGGGATCTTTAGTCCTAGAGAGACAAGTGTCTAAAAAGTAACATGTCTTGAATGAGTGTTTGGGAACAGTAAACCAGGTTAGTGTTTCCTAGACTTGAACTTTAGCCTCCCAGGAGCTGCTGTCTCAATTCCATTGCATATTTATTCAGGAAAACCCCATTCCCTACAATTCACTTGGATAGACATCCTGGTCACAAACTTCCTGTAGATAACCTGGATTCTGCCATTCACACCTTTACTCCTCAAGTGGAATACAACTTAGACTTCTTCAACTATTTTGTTCAGAATTTAAACCCACAGGGTTCTTGGTAATTAAATATGTAACCGACATCCTTATGTGATCTTAATAATAGGACCACAAGACATAGTGGTCTGTTTCTCAGTTTATCCTGAAACCAAACTCTGTCTCAAATCCTAATCCTCGTACAATCCCAATAATAAAAAGTTGTGAAATAAATCCAATGCAATAACTCTTTAATCAGTGGCATCTGACTTTTGTATGACACAATCAACAATATCACCAGTTTAATCGTTACCTGGTGTGTCTCTGCCCAACCTTGGGATACATGCACTCCTAGTTATTTTAGGGCCTCTATATATTTGTATTCATACCCTGCTATAACTATGAATACATAAGGAAAGTAATTAGCAATCAGCAACCTTAAATAATTTTCTGAATAAAGCAACATAAATAAACATGTATTCCTCAACACTGGTTTCCAGACTCACAATACCTCCCTCTATTTCAGTGGAGTTTACAAAATTCTACCCTTGAAATAGCAAAATAGCAGCAACTAACATTTATGGAGCCCTCACTGTGTACCAGGCAGTACTCAGTGTGACATACAGACACAAACTCTTCAATTCCTTATAATGTGAGAAAACCAAGGCCCAGTGAACTTAAGAGCTTGCCTGAGGTCACATACATGGTAAGTAAAAGATCCTGGGTTTGAATCCAGGCAGTTTAGCTAATGCCTTACAATAATGTGAATGAATTATATAATCATGGAATCTTAGGACAGGAAGACTTTCATGCCCAAAATATTGTTAAAAACAACAACATCAGCATCATCTGAGTTCGTTAAGAAAGCAACATCTTGTTCCCTTCCCAGACCTAGCAAATCATAGTCTATTTTCTCAAGGTCTCCCAAGTGGCTCATTTGAATATTCATGTTTGAGAAAGACTGTTTTAGGTCTGCTTTGTTTGTGCAATCTAATAGACACACTAAGAAGTCATAAGGACTCAGGGGTATTTGCAGGATTTTGTTTTTCAACTACTATACATACGTGAGCGCTGTGTATGTATAAAATGGCAAACTTAACCTTGAGGAATTCCATGTGATCCTAAAGCACATCGTGTTAGCAGGTGGCCTTGGGAGAAAATACCCTTCAGTTACAAGTTTGATTTCTGAGCTCCTGAATTTGTTTCTTTGATTCCATCATTCATTAGCAAGACCAAGAATTGCCTGAGAAACAAACTTGTTGCTAACACCAGAGTAACTCAAGACTATTTCTCAGAAGTGTATCCACTTAACACGGTTGACGAACAAAAGGGGATTGAGTTGTGTCAATCCAAGGCCACAGTAGTCCCCCACCTTACCCATGGATCATACATTCTAAGACATTTCACAGGTGCCTGACACCACGAATAGATAGTACTGAAGCCCATATAAAAGAGCTTCAAAAAATTTATGGAAAAACAGAATTAAAAGATAAGTTTATTGACTATGACCTTGTCTAAATAAGATCGGAGTTGGCGAACTCAAAAGGCTTCCATAGCCTCGACAACCCATGACAAGAGCCTAGGGTGATTACTGATGCCATAAACAAGAGTGTCAATTTCTTAAGTCAACAACAGGAGTCACTGTGCACTTACTCCCCATGTAGGATCTCTGTCCTTAATGTGTTGTACAATGTGAATTAATGCTATAACTAGTACTTAAACAGTACTTTAAACTTTGTGTTTCTGTGTGGGTGCAAACTGATGAAATCTTTACTTAATATATACTAAATCGATCTTCTGTATATAAAGATAATAGAAAATGAATTGATGTGAATGGAATGGCAGAAGGAGCGGGAGATGGGAGGGTTGCGCGTGGGAGGGAAGTTATGGGGGGTGGAAATCCACTGTAATCCATAAGCTGTACTTTGGAAATTTATATTTGTTAAATAAAAGTTAAAAAAATATAAGTTTATTGTGTTTCAAAAAAATTGAAATCCATCCATGCATAGGTTTTTCATAATATACATTTTTAATGAACTATTTGGAGATTCCTTATATGCATGAGTTTCAAATATATTTTGCACCCAAATGAACTTATCTTTTAATTCAATTTTCTGATGAATTTGTTGAAATATATACACACATAATATTATTTTTCCTACATACTAGACCTATGATGAAGTTTAATTTATAAATTAGACACAGCAAGAGATTAACAATAATGCCTAATAATAAAACACCACAATTATAACAATATATTATAATAGCTGTTATTTA
This sequence comes from Oryctolagus cuniculus, assembly GCF_964237555.1. Classification (NCBI taxonomy): domain Eukaryota; kingdom Metazoa; phylum Chordata; class Mammalia; order Lagomorpha; family Leporidae; genus Oryctolagus; species Oryctolagus cuniculus. The sequence goes on from NC_091432.1 coordinate 120,944,553, forward strand.
AACTTTACAAATTGTTCATTTTTGTTACTTTTTATTTAATATTTTCAGACCTCAGTAACTGAAACTGTGCAAAGTGAATCCACAGACTTGGTATGGGGTTGCTATTATGAAGTATTAATGTGGATTCTTCCCGGCTCCTGGATGCTTCTAGCAGCTGGAGCTAATTGTCACTAACAGTGTGAGGTGCCTCCATTCGAGTCTGGGCTCCACTCCTGATTCCAGCTTCCTGCTCAGATGCAACCTGGAAGGTGGCAGGTGATACACAGTATTAGGTTTCTGCTGTCCACATGGCTGAATGAAATGGGATTCTCAGCTCCTTGGCTTCTGCTTGGCCCAGCTTCAATGGTGCGGTCATTTGGGAAGTGAACTACTGGATGGAAGATCTCTTTCTCTCTTTGTGTCTCCCTTTCTCTGTTTCTGTGTTTCTAAAAAAAATAAATAACCCCCAAACCTGAAATATCTAAGATTCTTTCCCTGACACAAGGATAAGGTAATAGTCCTGAATCTGTATGAAATTTCCCTTACATCACTAAATTGTCTTTCTTCCTGGATGTGAACACTTTAATAGTACTACAGATTAGGAAAGAGATGTCAGCCCCTTGCAAGTACTGTTCTCTAAGTGGCAGGTGAACATCAGATCAAGTTTATCTGCACTTTCTTCTTTGCCTTCCTACCAAGCATAAGAGAATTACTCTTTCCTTTTTTTTTTCTGCCAGTGAAACTACTGCTGATAACTCTTGAACCTCAGACAAGGGCAATCAGAATGTGCAAAGTAATGGAACAGAGCTGAGAGCTGAGTTGGGATGAAAATGAGAAAAGGAAACACATTGTTTTTCTCCATCCTTAAGTTTAGAAATGGGGTTGAACTCCTAATAAGAGTGTTTACCTCTCTTAGTACAGTCATCATATCTGTTGGCGACTCAAGAGGCTTCTCTTCTACTTCTTTCTTACAAATTAACTCTTTTACAGTTCTAGCAATGGATATCCAGGCAGTTTAAATGCCCTGCCAAGCTAGTTTATGGCAGAAACAAACCTAGAATTCAGATCTTCTTACATCTAAACAGAAGACTTTCCATTAATTCATACTGTCTTTTTGCTTCCAAATAAATCACAAATCATTTCTCAAGTGCTTCAGTGCTCTGGAAACCTATTTCCAGAAGCAGCTACATTTTAGAATTATCAGGAAGTTTATGCAGAGACCCCTCGGGCAGGCCTGTATCCATGACCTCAATAATCTCCTCCAGTTTTGTCTCTCCCTCTCTTGCACTAAGTGCATTTTCGGAGCCCTAAGGCATTTCTTCGAGTTGGAAGGGGACTTGGAGATCATCGGTCCACAGTCATGTTGCATGTTTGGAAAGCTGAGGTGTCAGAGGAAATGCTTTTGTAAATCTCAGATACGTGAGTGGGTGAGTCAGAAACTCAAATGAGAGCATCTCCACTTTCATCTACATTACATACTGCATTTGCATATAAACATTATTCACAGTGTGTTCTGGAGCTAAGAAACAAGTAAGAGATGATATAATGTGGTCGGCCCCTTTACTTTTCCGACATTTTTCAGATAAGATACTGAGTTTGAGAAATTCATGTAAGCCTGCACAGAGAAAGAGGAACAGGGGTCATATTTTTTCAACCCCCAAATCAGGACACAAGGTCTGACAAGTTTTGAGTACACTTATGGGGGCAACAGGGCAGAATATTTAAAATTGAGGCTGTCCCAGAAAACCCTTAATGTATAGCCACTCCAGGAATAAGGTAAGAACATTTCCTTACTCTGAGATTGGCTTGAGTGACAGATGAATGAACTATGGTATGAAGTCACAGAGGGTGACGGCTACTTCTTTCCTGTTTTCTACAATCTTTGATATATGATAGAACCTGCCAAATCCTATTGATCTCAGTGATGCTTTCTGTATAAAGATTTATACTCTAATGGCTCCTTTGGAGTTCTTGGGCCGACGAAACTCTCAGCTTCTGGAATGCTTTGGGAAAATGGAGGCCAGCAGGAAATGTTTCAGTAAGTAATCTGACTTCTGATAAATTCAGTAGAAGAAACTCTTGTGGTGTGGTGGTAGTTAGAATTTCGACGCCAGTGATGGTAGGCAGCTTTAGATAACATGTGCGTCCCTTAAATTTTGTAAGAGCTTCTAGCTGCCACAGTGTGAGGTACTCAAGGGACAGAACCAGTAACATAAATGCATAATACAATAGAGAGAATGTGTAGTATCGGCATAATATTCTAGCAGCCTGGATGGCTCTGCTCAACATAAAGCATCATTGTCTATCAGAGACACTACATACACAATAATAGAATCTTTAAAGCTCTGATCTCGGCCACTGGAATGACTGTCAGAAGGCAGTGTGTGTGGTGAGATGGCTGTGTCAATCCAGTGCACAGGCCAGTGTAACAAGGACCACCTTTATTCTGTAGAGCTCAGGGTGGCTGGTCCTGGTTAGGAAGCAGCTGTATTTTTACTTCCTCTCTGTTTTGGTTTGGCTCTGCGGCTTTTTGTTCCTTCTGAGGGAACGCTTGTTTAAGGGACTCTTACACTGAACCTCAAGTAACTGTCATTGCTTCAGATGCCTGGCTTTTCTTGGCTGATTCGAGTAAGCCCTGCTTCCCCCACCTTAAGGATGCTCAAATAAAATACCTAAAAAACTTAAGAAGATTGAATGAAAACAAATCCACACTGAATAATTAAGCAGCGTGTCATTGAGGGAGTTAAGCCCATAGGATACATTTTGGATAACTGAATCAGAAAACCAGAGCTGGTCTCATGGGCCTGGGAGCCCTGCAGTTGAGCAGGCCCCCATGCTTGAAAGGGCCTCACGGTTGGTTTTTTGTTGCCATCTTGAAATTCTTAATTCATGAGCTAGAAGCCCTACATATTTCTTTTCACTGGGCCATGCACATTAAGTATGCAGCAAATCTCCTGAACATTTTTTTGGGATATTTGTGGATAGACTCAATTCTCATTTCCACACTGCGGGATTAAAATCCTCTGATCTGGAATCAGACACCCTCATTGCTAACTAGCAGTTTAATCTAAGGCAAGTTGCTCCTTTTGGACCCTAATTTTCTTGATTCTTATAATGGAATGATAATATAGTCTATCACGTAACTTTGGAGGATAAAATGGAACAAGGCACCTTCTATATCAAGTTAGTAATTATTTAGAGTAGTATCTCAGCGGACAGTTGTTGAACAAAGGAACAGAGAGAGTCCTTACTGGGGGTCCTGGGATTTCTACAGAACTTTGTATGAAATCAACAACTCCTGAATTCTCAGAAGACGAAGCTAGACTTCTTCCATCCTGTTTTCCATCTTTCCCTACTTCGTATTTGCTGTCTCCCCAAGATCTCGCTGACTGGTCCAGGAGTCAGCAGGTTAGATCTTTAAAGATCACAAATGTGGGATCTCAAAGCAGATCCAGACTGATGGTGAAGAACTGATGCAGCATGCGGGCACCTTGAGGGCATTTCTTCCTTTTAGTTCTATTTACCAATCATCAAGACCAACATTCATTCCCTGCAAAAATGGGAGGGGCAAGCCTACTTTTATGGGTGTAGAAGCTCATGGAGAAGCACTTATTTCTCACAGTGAATTTTTCTTTAGTTTGTATTCCTGATCGCATTGTATTTCTAATCACATTACAGAAACTAAAGGATTTGGTGAATTTATTATTTGGTCAGACATATCAGTATTTAAAAATTTGTGACTTGTAGGTTTCAGTCTCAAATCAGCAGAAAAGTAATTATAAAGCAACTCGAGACCTTTAGAAAAGAATATATAGGAGTGTATAGACCATGGCCACACTTAGAAATATCAGGGGATACAAGAATCACTGAAGTAATTGTCAAGTTGCCTTTCTATACCCTTTCTCTACTTCCCCCACTCTCTGCTGCTGAATTTAGACTTTGCTCCCCAATCTGAGCTTAAGTGCTATTTATTTCCTTACTAATTCTCCTTCAGTCTTAGGTTCCCATTAGAAGGAACCCAGATGAGTTATTTTGACAAAGCATGACTCTTTTTGGAAAACTAAGAAATAAAAGAAATGAGAAGCCAATACCAAAATTAGCTCCAGAGGAGAGTAGAATAAAATGTCAATGATATGTTAATGCCCATTGTGTCATAGCCAATAAAAGTACATTTATTATAGCTGCTCATGTACAATATGATGGGTACCAAAATTGTATTTTATGAACCTCATCATATTTATCTTAACAATTCTATAGAATGATAATTAATGGGTTATAGATTTATTTACCAGCAGATAATAAGCCAAAACCAAAACAAAGTGGTTCCGATATCCAGTATATATTCATTCAACTTGCAGCCATCATTCAAAAAAATGGCACCTGTGTGTCAGACTTTTTAATAGGCCCCTTGACATTTGACAGGTATAGGAGGACATGAACTATCAAATATGAAAGTGTAGGTCTAGGGTGGGGTTGTGGCACAGTGGATTAAGCTACTATTTGGAAAGCTTCATTGCACATCAGAGTACCTACTTGGATCCTGGCTACTTCACATCCCAATCAAGCTTCCTGTGAATACGCATCTGGGAGGCAGCAGATGGTGGTTCAAACACATGAGTCCCTGAAATGTACATCGGAGACCCAGATGGAGTTCCTGGATCCTGGCTCCTTGCTTCACACTCACCCAATCCTGGATATTCAGGGCATTTGGAGACTGATCCAAAAGCTGGAAATCTCTTTCTCTCTCTCTCTCCTGCTTGGCCTTTCAAACAAACAAAAAACAATGGCATACACATTTTTTAAGTACTCAGGATGAGAAAAAATGTATGCAATATGATAAGGTCATAGTAAGTGTAAGAGGAGTGGTGCAGACAATAAATGCCACATGCAGAGATGTTCTTTCAAGGAAAAAAGACTAAGCTGTATCATTGGGAATGCCTTTCTTAAAATTTTGTGGAACAGAATTGCCTTCCGAAACTTGGGCTTCAAAGATATAAATTACCAACATAATGAAACATATATACTCCAATGTCACTTCACATGGAGGATAATTTATCCTATGGCTATTTTGCTTGGTCTGTACTCTCTTAAGTTATAAAACTAAATGATTTCATCAAGCATTTTTCTTAAATCAAGTATAACTCTGTATCAGTTCATTTTCTATACAAAACACATGATGCTGGGTGATATGTGAAGAAAGGGGGCATATTTAACTGACCATTTTGGAGGTTTCCGAACATGGCATTAGCATCTGCTCAGCTCCAGTGAGCGTCTTTTGGAGATATCACAGCATGGTAGATGGCGTCATTGTAGGACCATGTGGAAAAGGAAGATTCCACACAGAGAGAACATAGGCTCAATCTTTGTAAGAAACCATTCCTGGAAGAACCAGTAGGGCTCCCACAAGAACTGCAATAATCCCTTCTGAGAGCTGTGCCCTCAGTGACCTAACCATCTCTGAAGCTTCCCACCACTTCATGTCCCCTCCACATATGGAGGACTAAGATCCTAGCATGTGGCTCCTTGAGGAACACACCCAATCTCCATCCAATCCACAGCAAACTCTATCCAACATTTGGGTCTAATATAAATGTGGCTCATTTTATAGTTTCTCCCTCTAGTAATGCTTGGAAGGAATTTGAAAAACAGCAGATTTGGTATTTTCTAGTTTGTAATGTTCTGTGGCCCAAAGTGAATTGAAACAGCATTGCCTTTCTGTTGTGCTGGAACTGGACTCAGATACTACATTCCATGCCTTTCCCACATTGTCTCAAGTAATTAGAGCTTGATAGGGAGGAGTAGATAAGCCTTTGGAAGAATTTAATTTGAACCTTAGAGGATGACAATGTGGATTTTAGTAGGCACGGAAGTGAGGGAAGCAAGAACATGTTTTATACATGAGCTAGATGGGAAAGTTCCCAACATGTACACAAGGGTTCATTATGGATTCACAGCACTGGCAGGTGAATAAGATAGTGATGTAAAAGTTAAAAAAGTACATTGAGAATTTTTTTGAAAATTTAAAAACAAGATGTAAAAAATTGCACTTTCAAAAAATTCAGACAATGGGGAAATAATAATTTGAAACAAGGAACTGTTAAGATATGACCTGTTTCAAGGAGATAACAGCAAAGGTAGTGCCAAATGACATTCCAAAAATATGTGGAACAAGGGGTAAGATGAACTGGTTGGGGGTATTCAGCAAGGTATAAGTAAGTGATGTGCATGCCTTACTTTGGCCAGGGATGGCTGCCAAACTCCAGCAGACTGAAGTGAGGTGTGTTGGGACCTCAGCAGCTTGGGCCGACTTGGGAGGCCTGAAGGTACAAGAGTTCTCATTTGTTAGATAAAATATAGCTCAGGGAGTGGGACTGGCAGTAACAACAATAATAGTGACACTGCTAATAGCTGAAATATGTTGCATGCGCCCCATAGTACACTCCAGTCACTGTGTGTCGTGTTTTACATGGGGGGATCTCTTGTGGGCCTTTACTCAGATCAACTGTATGAATCAAGTATCATTATCTCCGCTTTACAGGGAGGAAGGCAAGACTTGAAGGGATTAAGTAACCACTGCTAGTTAGCCCAAGTTCATACTTACGGAAAGTGGAAGGGCAGGCACCTCATCCCAGTGCTACTGGGAGAAGAACCACCGATTATGCTGTCTTTGGAAGTGAAAGCCACAGCATCATGGTCTGTGATATTGATCCGGTTATATATGCCAATCCTTTCACCATCACCAGCTGTGATGCTTTGGAAGATTATTAAACCACATCAAGCCTCAGTGTCTCCATCCATAAAATAGGAGCCTGACAAATTTCTTGTAGAGATATTTCAGGAGTTAAAATTACCAATGTGTATAAAATGCCTTGCAAGACAAATATGCCAATTAACCAGGTGAAGAATAGCATTGGGACTCCAGGTAGTAGGCAACACCCAGATCCTGGCACTAGGATTGTAACTGACCGTTCCATTTAGCACAATCCTCTAACAAGTCACTGGGGAATAGCGAGAGAGGCAGTGCTGTGTCCAGGTGGCTGAGGGGGAGGCTGTCTGGAGAAAGTGAAGTGCTCCTGCCTCAGCTCAGCTGGCCAGTGCACTGGGGATTCCCATCACAGAACTAACTCTGTATAGGAGTTCAATGATACACACTAATGACGCAACAGAGTAGGACCAGGAGGAAGACTTGAGGGAAGAATTGCTAAACAGGAAGGCACAGGATTCTCAAGTCATAACAGATACAGCGCTTATGTCGTAAGAACTTCCAACTCTGCTACCTGGAGGAGAGCGATGCCGCCCGCTCCTCTCTCTGCAAGCAGGAACGAGTGGAAATCTCTGAAATTATGAAAAGCATTCCTGAAGCCTGGTAAGAGTTTTCAAAAACAGCTGAATATAGGGCAGCTTGCAGAAGCTATGGCCAGAGGCAGTGACTGCAGGGCATTTAAGAGATGTGGAGAGAGACTAGTCTAGTATAAAATGTTAGGAATTAGTTATCTCCTAAAGGACCCAGCTTTGAAGACCCAGAGAGCACTGATTTAGCTGGTAGTCCATTTCAGGGAATGCATCTCCAACAACAGCATCAACAAAACACATGCAACAATGGAGAGTTATGTCTCAGAGAATCAGCATTGGCTCAGGCACCTTAGAACTGATTCCTCAAGAGAAGGAAATGAAAATATGTCGAGTGCATTTCATCACTTGCATCCTCTTGGAGCAATGCCTGGGCGCATTGGCAGTGCCTGGATCTCTGTCTTCAGAAGCATGTTGAGCCCTCTGCTGGAGTTTGTGATCCTTCACCACCACTTTATCTTTTAATATCTCTCTTTCCCAATAGAATGTAAGTTCCATAGAGGCAGGACCTCTTTTGTCATTTTCACTGCTCTATCTCCATTCTATGGCAGAGAGTCGGGTACTCAATAAATAGCCTGTGAATGAATGCATGAAAATAGTCTTGACCACGTTTAGGTCGTTGTCTTTTATCCCAGAGTATCAATCATAAAAATGATTCCAAGTTTTAAAACTGAAAGCCTGGGGCCGGCGCAGAAGATGAAGCTGCTGCCTGCAGTGCTGGCATCCCATATGGGCGCCTGTATGAGTTGTGGCTGTTCCACTTCTGATCCAGCTCTCTGTTATGGCCTGGAAAAAGCAGTAGAATATGGCCCAAGTCCTTGGGCCCCTGGAACAGCATGGGAGACCCAGAAGAAGCTCCTGGATCCTGGATTTGTATCTTCCCAGCTCCAGCCATTGTGGCCATTTGGGGAGTGAAATAGTGGATGGAAGACCTCTGTCTCTCCCTCTCCCTCTGTGTAACTCTGCCTTTCAAATAAATAAATAAATCTTTTAAAAAATGCTGAAAACCTAACTTTAACTATGGTCCTGCCATCTCTTTTCTCTTTCTGTTTGGAAGTTATATGATTTTTTCAAGTCCTTCCCTAGGTAAGAATTTATTCCATCGGTGTGAGGGAGTATGGGAAAATTTTCCAAAGGGGATTGACATGGAAAAGGCATCTCTGTTTTATTAATAGAATTTTGAAAGGAATGGGACACATAGACTGGAAGAAGTGACTGGAGATGCACAAGCTGCTTAGGCAGCTACTTCATGTGGTGGACATGTGGATCAGTTCACGTGGGGCAGGTTAGTGGTGGTGGAACACTCCGAGAAGCTATCCAGCTGTGTGCATAGTGTTTCCCTATCTGCACCTGAGGTTAATAATGATCAGAATAATACCAAACAACACAAAAACCCACAAGTGCTGAGTGTCTATTTTCTCCCAGCAACTCTTCTAAGAGGTTAAGGGAGTGTCAGTGAGTTATCTTCAGTTTGCACAACTATTAGTAAGGAGCAAAACTGAAATTCAGTCTTAGGTCTTTTGGTTATAAATATAAACTTCTTTTCACCATACTACATATTTTACACTATAATCTCTGCTACTTTTGGGGCTAGTGTTGTGGCATAGTGGGTTAGGCTTCCGCCTGTGAGGCGAGCATCTCATGTGGGTGCTGGTTCAAGTCCCGGCTGCTCCACTTCCAGACCAGCTTCCTGCTATTGTACCTGGGAGGGCAGCAGAAGACAGGCCAGGTGCTTGGGTCCCTGCACCCATGGTGGGAGACCCAGAAGATGCTCCTGGCTCCTGGCTCCAGACTGGCCTAGCTCTGTTCCTCGCAGCCATTTGGGGAGTGAACCAGTGGATGGAAGATCTTCTCTCTCTGTCTCTCCTCCTCTCCCTGTGGCTCTACCTTTCAAATAAAATAAATAAATCTTTAAAAAAATATATCCATTACATCCATCACTTGAGAAAATGCATTTTACCTACAAGTGACATTGGGAGTAATGTTTGTCCTCTGTTTTTCTTATCTGTATATAAGTGTGTGTGTGTGGGAGGGTGGGTGGGTGGGTATGGTCTTCAAAAAGTTTATGGAAAATAAATATTATGCGAAAGCTACGTATGGATTTCAAAACAAGTTCATTTTTTTTTAAACTCCGTCTCCCAGGCATGTTCTACAGGCCTCCTAGGTGACTGCGGCCCTGTGCATCTTATCAGGGATGTAGAGACAGATACCTCCCCCAGAGCACAGCTCTTCTGGTAGCCGGCCCCTCCAGTAGGTATGGGGAGTACTGTTCTGAGGGCTAGGGAGTCTCCTATTTGTTCTTCCAATCGCAAGTTGAAATTCATACTCGAACCCCTTAGCCCTCTTTGCTGAACAAACTCTTTTTTTTTTTTTTTTTTGGTGGGGTAGAGGCTTGAGAACAGAGAAGGGCTGAAAGGGACAACACGGTGCAGTGCCTGTGCTTCCTGAAGTCTTTAATATGTCCTCAAAGGCTGGCAGCTCTGTGCCCTCTTCCCTCCGGCTTGCTGCCTTCTTGCGCAGCAGTTGCTTTTTCTCCTGGCACTGCATGAAGCTCAAGAATAAAGGAGCTTAGAAGAGAAGGTGGGATTTGTCCAAGGCCTTTTCATCAGGAGGGGGCCAGGTAGGATGAGAGAACAGTCGCCCTCACCAGCAGGCCCCACAGAGGCCCTTGGCTGCGACCTAGGCTCGCAATGGCCTGTCTTCTCTCTTGCCCCCACGCCTTCATGGCTGCCCCCACACCACTTACTTCCAGTAAACCTCCTTTCTGGGCACACAGGGGCAATCAGAACCTTGTTTTGTGGTTAACAGAGGTGGATTCTGGAGGCTTTGGGACCTATTTCATCTGCATGGTGGGTGCTGGGCTTGGTTCTGCCTGACACAAGAGAGAAGACGGGGCTCCCAGACAGTGTTGGGGTTCATCAACCTTCTGGGACAGATAAACTCCTTTCACTGTGGACTACATTTAATTTCATGGTGAGAACATGATTAATTTTTGCCTTAATTCTTCCCAGGGGGAGTAGCAGAATGATACATTAGAAACATAAATGATACAGGTGCTGGTGTTGTGGGGTGGTGGGTTAAGCCCCTGCTTGGGTTGGTGGCATCTCATGTCACAGAGGTGATTTGAGTCCTGGTTGCTCTGCTTCCATTCCTGCTCCCTGCTAATGCGCCACAGAAGGCAGCAACTGTTGGCTTGAGTCTCAGTCACCCACATGGGAGACCTGGCTGAGCTTCTACTCCCAGACTCAGCCCGGCTCAACCCTGGCTGCTGTCATATGGGGAGTGACCAAGTGGATGGAAAATCTCTGTATCTCTCTGTGTCTGTCTCTCTCTGTTTCTGTCACTCTCCCTTTAAAATAAATGCATAAATAATTCTTTAAAGAAGAAGGAAATTAATTTTACCTGTTTTTATTTCCCACAACTAATCCCTTCCTTCCCTTCCACCTGCCTTGCCTTGGGAGCAGATGGTTCCCAGTACTAATCAGGCTTGGATTTGCTGCAGGATGTTGTGCCAGGGCAGATGGTTGGTGACTCGCTGGACTTCAGTGTTTCCAAATGTTCAACCCTTTAAGCAGATTGTAGCTTTGTCTGGAAGGCCTCGATGTTACCTGGGAGTAAAGTCTCTGAGAATCACTTACGAGAGGAAGGGATCCCTCCCCATCTCTCTCGGGGGCAACACCAAAGACCCCTGTATTGGTGAGTGGGAAGAGAAGCCTACGAGCAAAGAGAAAGGAGTTCAGGAATGCCCAAGGGAGATGCTTAAAGTGGAAGCAGCATCGACTGAATGGCCTGATGCTGAGTAGGAGACGAGTCATTGCCCGCAGACCAGTGGACAGGCAGGTTCCCTTGGAGAGACGGCTGCTCAGCTCCATCGCCCCGGCTGGCACACCTGCCAGCACTTACCATGATGGAGAGGACATCCCTTTAATTGTGACTAGTACCTCTCCCAGGGACCACCTGACCGCTGTCTGCATTATGAGACTTGGCTTGGTCCCTGGCCATGTACTTCAAATGGGAAACTCCCACCTTGCACTGTTCCAAGGTATTTGAAAGCCCTAAGTACAGTGATGCATTTGACTTTATCTGCTTACAGCAAAAGAAATTTTAAATTGAAACTGTCTCCAAAACCTAACATTCATGGTTTGGCCTATTGTCCTGAAGTAGAGGTTATTTTGGGACAGAGTAATGAAGAAATTGTACAAATTCTTGAGCTTCTCAAGGCAAAGCATATATTTTTCATAGTCTCACAGCATCTGTCATCTTAAAAGTTGATTGGAAATGAGATCCTCTTCCCCAGCCATGGACAGACAGTTGCTATTTAAAAATTAGGGGAGGGAACCTATATCTGGGTTTTGGCTTCTTTTGTTTATAACAGGAAAATCTGACATCAGGCTGTGCTGTCAGGTGCCATGCACCTGTGACCTGCCAGCCCTTCAGGCTCACCAGCCCCAGGAGTCCTCAGTGCTTCCTTAACGCTGAGGGGGCTGATGGCAGCCACTGCAATGGTGCTTCACGGGTTCTGGTTTTCCACATTCCCATCTAGCGCTTCCCTCTCACATTGCCTTCTGGTGATTTTGTCAGTGATTTTGTCACAGAGCATGAGTCTCTGTTCTTGGCCACCAGCAAATGTTTGCTGTCATGAGTTGGACTCAAGTACACAGCCACAGGTCACATGGGCTGAAGTGTTTCCCCATCTGGGAGGTATCTATGGACATTTGCTGGTGAAAATAGTACTTTTGATTGCTTTCAGGTTTTCTTTCTCATCAAAATCCCCAAATTGCCCTCCCCAAGCCTCAGAAACTGGGAGGATAATGCTCTGCAACCTGGTGGTTTCAGCCTACTTGAGAGTTCTCCTGCTATGAGCATATTCACCCTTGAATTGCATTGCTCACCCCGCTCCCAGGTTGATTAACTCTGGTCTCTATCAGTGGCTCTGCATATTACCTACTCACAGTCAGTTTAAGGATCCCTTATGCCCTGCCCCCATGCTCTGTCTCCCCTGTAACCATGTGGTTTCCTGTGCTAAAGAACAGAGATTTGTCTGAGACTGTCCACCTAAGGAAATGAGCACTCTGTGGCTTGGAATGATGCCAAATGTGTTTGATAATTAATTGTGTGACTCTAGACAAGTAATTTGCCCTGCTGGTGCTTTGGTTTCCTTTTATAAAATAAGACTAGACCTAAAGTGACCTCTACTTATTCATTTAAGTGATTCATTCAAGTAATAAGTATCAAGCACCTGCCATGTCACAGATACTTCCCTAGAGACTGAGAGCATAAAAGATGGAAAAGATAACAGCATCATGCTTCAGCTCTTAAAGTCTGGAGGTGGAGAGTTTATATCTATTTATCTGCTCATCATTCATCATAATTTATTCTAGCTATATACCATGTTGCTATTTCAGTCAATGAAGAATTGCATATATGACAATGACCCTATGCAATTATAATGGGGCTAGAGAATTCCCATCATCTAGTGATACCATAGAGCAAGGCGTTACTCATGGGTCTATGGTGATGCTGGTGTAAACAAACCTACTGCACTGACAGTCATATAACAGCATAGCAATACAATTATGAACAATTCATAATACTTGATATACTAAAATTTACTATTACTAGGTTACATATTTATTGTCCTATACTTTTATCATTATTTTGGAAAGTACTCTTACTTGTAAAAAATGTTGAGTGTAAAACAGTGGGTCATTTTAGGCCAAGAGCAGAGTCATAGATCTCAAGTTAAATGGTTGGCTTGACTACCTCAAAAGGCCGCACTGAATGAACTGATACCATCAAGGTTTGTGTAAGTGCACTCCATGATGTTTGCACAATGGTGAAATTGTCTAATGATGCATTTCTCAAAACATAAGATGATTGCTAAGTGAAGCATGGCTGTGTAGTATCTAGACATGTACAGTAATGAAAACATACATGTTATATAGAAAGCAGTGTGATAAGGGCCCACTTACATATGCACACACAAAAAAAAAGTGCAATCAGTGGAACAAACTCTTGTAGGAGTCAGGGAAGGCTTTAGCCTGAAGGTGAGTTTTGTGTGGGTCTTGAAGTGTGAAAAGAATCCTGGTAGAATTCAAAGCTAAGAGACCATCGGGTGTGAAGTCCCAGAGGCATAAAATTCAAGGTGTTGGGGATATAGACATTTTGGAATCATTGAAGTGGGTTGGGTGGTGTAGGGAAACAGAGCTGCAGATTCCACTGGGGATAGGATTTGCAGAGATGTGCGTACCGTGCTAAGCACTTTAGAAAGTCACTCCTGCTGAGGTCTTTATGCCTAAGTACTTATTTAGACACAGATTCATGCGCTTGTCTGGAATATTCTGGCATTGTTCTACTAATACTCTGAGATCATTTATCCTCCTGAAGAACATTTCAAAATCAAAAGTTTTCAACCACTGAGCTAACAGATGAAGTACTAGCAGGAAGCAAGTGTCTTAATTATGACTGAGTAGTATTGCTGCAAATGTCTGGGTTCTGAAAAATAAATGCTCATTGGTAGTGGAGGTGTGTGTCTACCTTGATCCAGATTTGGGGCAGGCTGGTTGGGGGTGGGGCCCCTCCCCAGGACAAAAAGGCAATAGTAACCTCAGTCTTTGAGCATGCCCACGAGCCAGCGAGTGTGATTTCATAGCAACTATTTTCTTATTCCTTTGGAGTCCTTTCACTTTTACAGTTTTCTCTTTTAACTATGTGGAGTTCGTACTCAGGGATGCTTCCCATTGAGTGATTCAAAGTGAATAAAACTGACACAAAGTGCTCTGCCACCACCCCCACCCCCCAGTTTCAACAAACCAGACTCTACTGGGAATCCCCCCTCTCAAGTGTTGATTCTTTTATGGCCAATAGCTGCCTGGCAGCCTCCATTTGGTTTTCTTTCCCCATGTTTACGTTGTTAATCCTGTGTAGCTCTGAGACCACACTGCTTCCAGTTCGGTTCTGCTCCCTCTGCTGGACAGATATCCCCAGACTACAGCAAAATGAGGCTATTTCAGGCATCTCCTCACTGACACTATCATATTATTTTAATTCTCAGAAATGTAATGTTGAAATTTTTAAAATAAAGCCATTTAAGATCCAACAGCTCTTCCTCTAGTAGATTATAATAATTTTAAAACACTGCAGATTAAATGTGGGGCCTCCATTGGGTCCCCGGCCTTGGTATTAATTAACAAAGCTGGAAACGAGCCGTGATTAATTGCAAGTCCAGGAGCGCAACACAGTTTGATGAATATGTTCAGATTTCAGGGAGAAAAACATTCAGACGGTTGCTGGAGGCAGGAGCCTCCGCAATAATCACCAGTTTGGTTTCAAAAATGTGTCTTTGCCATACAAATTGCAGAGAACATCATCCCTGGAGTGAACTCTGCTGATAACAGTGGAACTGGAGATCTGGAGCCATCTGCACAAAGGAGGGCCTTGAGCACTGCGTTTCCTTCCCTTTCTCTCTTTCTCCTTTTCTTTCTCATACCCTCCCCCTTTTTCCAAATGAGCACACTTAACAGATAGATTAAATCCAAGCAGGAGGCTGTGCAGGATGTGAGATGGGTGGGGGGTTGAAAGAATAGACGATACATTGACAATTTAAAAATACAGGGACATTCATCCATTATAATATCTATCTGTCTGTCTATCTATCTATTATAATCATTGTGTAGAGTGATTCAAGTATCTAGGGGGAGCGAAGCACCTAATGTTGCAGAACTGAGACACTGCATTGATTCCTTCCTCTTATCACACAGTTTGTAGCAGGAGCAACCAGGATGCATGTCCATGAAGTGGTGTGTGCACAAAATCACCAAGATGGTTGGAAGAAGATCAGTGAATGGAATGCTGACCCAGTCAGAGGTTAACAAGAAAGACGGGCTTGGATGTCAAAGGCCTGGATTTCGGTCCTGGCTCCATTGCTGTTTTGCAATAGGACAGCTTCATGAACACACAGGCCCCATGTACCAATGGACTTCACACTTGGTTTGAGGGTGTGCTGTTGCCCTCTTAAAATCCCTGGTTATGTATGAATGTATGCATGTACGTAGGTATGCATGTGTGTTTATGTATGCTTGTATGTTAACAAGAGACCCTGCATCTTCAGTGTACATTCAACCCTGCAAGTTAGACAGCTGGTGTCACCCAGCAGTAGGGTACCCTAAGCATATCACTCAGCCTCTAAAAGCCTCAGTTTTCCTTATCTATAGAGTGGCTGGAAAGTATACTTGTGCTGGTTGGGATAATTAAAGAGGACACTTGGGAAGAGATGTTTGTAAACGACAAAATGCTATGCAAATATAGGACAAAATTATTAGTCTTCTTGAGCTGCAGCAGAAATTACATAGCAATATTTTTTCATGTGTTTTTCCTGGAAATTTATCGGGCTGTTTTTATGTTTTTGCTCAAGGTGCTGTCATCCCTGATTTAACTCCACGTTGTCTTATACAGAACCACTGCATGCCCAAACATAGGGTTTCTTTCTCTTCCAAGAAGTGCAGCTCTTGAGGGGGAGAGAATGAAAGGAGATAGTGATGGTCAGAGGGATCTTTAAAATACAAAAAATAATTACACTTTGGGGTGAGGGCTGCAGTGGAAGGCTGCATTCAGAGTGATTTAAGGGTAGCAGTAAATAGCAGTTTTTCTGCTAGGTGCTCAAGCATGAAGGTCAAAAAGCAAAAGCTCTGGCTGTAGCTTTTATTTATCCAAGTATATTTGGAGTGAGAGAGTAGCCTTAGACAGAAGAGGATGTAGATGAATATGCTTGACTTGGATACCTCAGGTTGCTCCTTTATTTTCCTTTTCCTATACTTCATTGGGATCCCAGCGCTCAAAGGTGAGAACAGGCAAACAGGGGCATGGGATGAGAGGCTCCAACGGGAGTGATGATGCTAAAGAGGGCGGGGCAGCATTCTGGGCACTGTGGAAGTCACTGGGCATCTCATAACACAGACATGAGGAGCACTGAGATGGGGAAGGGAGGGTGTGTGATAGTGGAAAAAGAGCAGGGCTCCTGTTTGTTAACACATTTCAGTGCCTACCCATCCACACTGAACATGTCATCAGGGTTCTCTCTTTCCATAACTGCTGGCTGCAGATATTAGGGTGATGACAGAGAGAGAGAGAGAGAGAGAGAGAGAGAGAGAAACATTAGAAGACTCCTTTGCAAAGTGTATGCTAATTGAGGCCAATTGTGAGATCCATAAGACTATTCTTGATTTTTTGCTCCCACTGCATATATGAGGAATCTTCAAAATGTTCCTTGAAACTGTTTCCTATGAAAACACTATGCCTGGATTTCAAAAAAATGCTTGCACCAAAATGTACTTCTCTCAATTTCTCACAAACTTTAAAGTATCCACCTACATTATGCACACTGTCATTTGTAAACCATCCAGTTTTCTTTAGATTTTGGTGGTGACACTTGAATAAACGCACTTTGCAATCACCAATTATTTTTGTAGCCTTGCTATCTGTTTAGGACTCATTGAAAACCAGGAGCAGCAGGTATTTGGCTCAACAGTTAAGACACTGGGTAAGACTCCCCATCATGCTCTGTAATTCCAGCTCTCTGCTAATGTTAACCCTGGGAGGTAGAGGGGGTGACTCAAAGAGTTGGGTGCCTGCCACTCACATTGGAGACTTGGATTGAGTTCCAGGTTCCTGGGTTTCTTCCTGGCCCAGCTGCAGTCTTTGGGAGCATTTGGAGAGTGAACTAATCTATGGGTCTGTCTGTCTGTCTGTCTGTCAGCCTCTGTGTATGCCTTGGCCTTTCTAATACAGCAAACACAAAAAACAAGGGAGAGTGACTTGGAAATGTGGACACTAAGGATTACCTCAGAAGGTCAAAAGAGGGGATAAGGAGGATCAGGGAGGGTGGGTAAGCAGGTCTATTAAGGACAGGGTTTTAAATCCAAAAGCCATGGATTATAGGAAAGGAAATCCTAATCCTGGAGGAGGTGAGATTCTTTTGTTTTTGTTGCTTTCATTTTAGGCACGACTGTATTCAGCCCCGTCATGCTGCTGAAATGAGAAGACATCCGAGAGAAAGAGAGATGCTGATGTTCCCGGGTACAGAGGCCACCTCACGACGCATCACCTGGCCCTGCAGCCACCTTGCACCCCTCACATTAGCACTGCCAGTGATGTGTGTCTGTCATCTCCCCAACGCGTTTTGCATACCAAGCCCTGCGCAGGGAAGGATGAAAGGGATCTGAGTCCGAAGGGAGTCTGCTCTTCAAAACTATCTTGTGACAAACAGTCTTAGGTGGATGGCCACAGGGAAATGGTAGAGAAGCCTGAATTATTCTGATTTACCTTCTCCTGTTAATCAGGCCCCTTTGCAACCACAGGAGAGTTTCAGGGGGAAAAAAGTCAGCTTATTTCTCTTTCATTTGGAATGTAGTTTTTGAGGGCTCATTCTATATTCCTTATGTATCCTTTAAGAGATACTCTTCTGGAAGGGATGGGGTTCCGAATCCTCCACCACTGGGTTAGGAGGAAGAGCAAATTCTTCACTGACCTGAACAAGAAAATACTTGCCAACATGTTTTCTAGCCCACTTGAAAAGCCCCAAGCCCAGCCGGCTTCCAGATTCACCTTCTCTCTAGGTGGATCTCTCATCACTGCTTCCTTGGAGATTCCACATCAACCTATGTAAGGGAGCAGGATGGAATGTCATGCCTGTCCCTGAATTTGCCAACACTCAATGACCAGAATTAACTCTGCCTGCAAGATGGAGGACTGTGTAATTCTAGAGGTTATTGCAACCGTTTCTGGAAAATAAACATCCTTGGCAAGAAAGTGGATTTCTTGAAGGAGTGCACTCTATGGGTGCTGTGGCTACTACATCTCCTTTGCACAAGGGAGAAGATCTCACTCATTTTTCAGTCTTGCTTAAGAAAATCAATAGCAGAATTTTAGTGAAGGAATGAACTTGTCTTAGACATGCCTTTGAGTCCTATCCACTCTTGAATTTTCACATTTTCTTGTTCTCTCTCTCTCTCACTTGCTCCATTCCTGCATATCCCTCTCACTCCCTCCCCTCCCCCAAGGTTCTATCTCTTTTGCACCTTAGTTTTGATGTCCAATTAAGGTGGAGAAAATAGCAACCTAGTGATGCATAAAGGTAATTAGAGGATCCATGAGCTGTTTTTATTGTTTCAAACAAGAAAAACATATACTTATTTAAGGAAGAGTATAGCAGGTTAAGTAAAATGCATATTTCTTTTCTTTTGGAATTAAATCAGCCCAATGCAGCAATTTAGGTTAATTAAATGTGATCAGAAACTGTGATGGCTTTGATGTCACTGCTGTCTCTTTCTCTGTAGTGCTTTGATCTTCTGACTTATTATATTATTTATTTATAGATGAGACTTATTGTGTTTTGATAGTATTCTCACTCCAGGATGAAAACTCCATGAGAACATAAGGTTTTAAAATATTTTAAAAGCTGTTTAACTCAAACCTAGTCTATGAGCAGCATAGGAAGTATAGTATTTATTGTACAAAACAATAAATGTATGGGAATTCATAGGAAACTTCAAATCAATAATTTGCTGTAATGTGTCTACTCTGTTCTGTACTTGGTTCTTATCACAGAATGGAAACATAGAATGGCAGGGGTTCTTGAATTCCCCATACCTATCTAGATGAACTGTATTGGATGGCATTATCCAAGGGAGCTACCAGTGCACACAGTAGAATCTCAGGGAAAGAGCAAGGCTGGGGAATTCTAGCTCTTTCCATGACAATCTGGGTGGTACCCTTGAGTAAAATTGTATACTCCCTGAAGCTTACTTTCTGCACCTCTAATAATTGATAATAATACTAACTTCACTGGGTCGTTGAAAGACTAAAAGGAAATAATACATGCAGCAAGAATATTGTTTGTTGTTTTTCACATAATAAGCATTCATCAAATGTTAATTCCTCTCTTCTTATTTTGATAAGTAATGAAAATGAAAAGGAACAAGCTGTATAGCAATGAATTTGCACAGCAACAGCTCCTTGTGGGTGGTGGCGGTGGGGATAAATACTATTTATTTTGTGAATTCTTGACAGTTTTTGACTTCTGAGTATTTAAAGGAATGGTAGTTTCAGTAAAATTTGCTTTTCAGACCATTAATCTATCCAATCTGGGACAATTAAAATATCCCTAATTTATTATTAAATTATTAGTGCTACTATTCACATGGTGTGCATGGCACCCCCTCCTTCAGGTGGATGATAAAAGCTATCAGTGTCCTCACTAGTGCCTATAACACGTGTTCCATGGAGAAACGTTCAGTGTAATCTCTTCACAGATTGTTTACTGAAGACTCTCCACAATTTTGTTAATCTTTACGTGCTGTGCTTTATGAGTCCCAATGCATTTAACCCATTAATCTGGTTTCTGCCCCTGCCATGGGAATTGTGGGTGATATTCATACGGGGAAGACAGGGGCACTTCTGGTTGCCTGGGCCTTTTTACACTGCTGCCTCAGTTCTAAGGACGCTCTCTGGGGACTGGTGCCAAAGCACTGTCAGCGGATCTGGGCATCTTCCCAACTCTTAAACACAACTGGAAAAACATGGGCCCTTTTGGGGACAGGATTGACTAGAAGACATTCAGCAAACTGCTGGGGAGTTGATGACTAAATGGGCTTCAAGGTTCCAGCCCAGACACTAAAAAGAGCACTCAGGAAGGTAACTGCCTAGAGACTAACCCATTTTTTCTCATCCTTATCTGAGTCCCATTTTCCATTGAATCACCCAGAGAGCTTTTAAAATCCAGATTCACAAGTCAGGCCCCAGACTTACTAAATCAACATTTCTATATTTAAAACAAAAAGCCTTAAACCTCCCCAGAAAACACTGCTGCTGCAAATCCAGTCTGTGAACAGTAGAATCACTAAATTGTTCTTCACCACCCATTTTTGAGCAGAGGTGAAAATGCAATGTCTTCTTTTTTTTCCCAAGAAATGCAGATTTAGTTATCTGAAAAACAGAATTACAGAGAGAGGGAGGAGGAGGGAAGAGAGAAGGAGAGAGACAGAGAGAGACTCGAGAGACTCTTCCATCCACTGGTTCATTTCCCAGATGGCTACAACAACCAGGAACCTGGAACTCCATCTGGGTCTCCTATGTGACAGATAGGGACTCAAGCACTTGGACCATCTTTCACTGCCTTCACAGTCACATCAGCAGGGAGTTGGATAGGAAGTGGAACAACCAGGGCTCAAACTGCTAATCATATGGGATCTTGAAGTTGGAGGCGGTGGCCCAACCCACTGTGCCACAATGTTGCCCCTCCCCCCCCGGGTATCTTGTAGAGTTGTTTCTTCCAGATGTGCACTGTGTCCCTAATTAGATGGAAACTCATTTATCTTTGCACATTCTTGTTCCTCTTTGTGTACTGCCTTTCCACACTCTACATAGTAAACGTTCATTTATTATCACAGACTTCTGCTCATCTCCATTTTCCCATATGAAGCCTTTTCTGTTGCCTGGAGAGAGCAAATGAACCTCCACCTTATTTCCATCTGCATTTCTCTCCTCTTCTGTGCTTTTCAAACTATTTGCAATTGTTCGTTTGCCTCTGTCTGTCTGCACTCCCCAGTCAGCTCTTTAAAGAGAAGTTCAGTATCATTTTTGTTCTATGGTCTCCTCCAGAATCTAGCACAGTAGTTAGTGTCAACACTCACCATTTGAATAGATAGGCTGATGGATGAATGAATTCTTGGGTGAAGGTTTAATTAATTAAGAAAATCATCATTTTCCCCAGGAGGAAAGAGCTGCAAGAAAAATACAGAAGTAGCATTTGTGCCCGGGCTTCCTCCGGGCTGCTCTGGTCTTCACCCACCCACGCGCAGGCAGAGCACCACACCGCAGGCAGCGAATAGCAGGGTTAAGGGAAACTCTGCCAATCCCAAATCAGAAAATCTGCCTTCTGTCTGTGACTAGAGCCGGTTACCTGGGGAACCAGATTTATCTCTGTGTCCTCAATACAGTATATCTCAATGAGGGCACTTTTAATAACCAATTGATGTGTAATTGCCTGTATAAATTATGTATCTCTTGTCCAGCTCCACGCACGGGAGTGAATTATGAAGAAAACCTCTTTTGGGGACTATTATGTGGCTGCTATGATGCGATTGCAGGGTCCTTCAGAGAGTTTGGGAAGGGACCTGATTCACTTAGTTTGGGCTTTTCAGACATTCTTTGAAGAGAAGAGGATGGAAAAGAGAAAAGAGTCACTGGAATCTGCAAACACTTGCAAGAGACAGAGAAGTAGAAATGTAAAACCGTTGAACTTCAGCCCTGGAGAGACCTCAGAGGCTGAGTACAAATTCCTGACTAATGGTTTAATTACCCGAATGAAAGACCTGTAAGGGAGTGATTGGCTTCCACCCCAGTATCTTCACTTGTGTGAGGTTGGGTTGTGAAGTACAAAAACCAAGACCTACATGAGAGATTTGGTCTCTCTGGGCCTGCGCTGAAAGGAGAGTGAGGATGCTCATCTCACTGGGTTCTCCTGATTAGCATGTCAAGGAGTATATAACAAGAATGATATTTTGAGAATGCTGGGGCTGTTTAGCAAATTGGGTTGAGCAATCACCTGCGATGCTCGCATCCCACATGAGATTCGAAGTCTGGCTGCTACACTTCCTACCCAGCTCCCTGTTAAAGTGCTTGGGAAAGAAGCTGATGATGGCCCAACTACGTGGGCTCCTGCCACTGATGTGGGAGACCTGAATGGAGTTCCAGGCTCCTCCTGTCTTTTTTTTTTTTTTTTTTTTTTTGACAGGCAGAGTTAGACAGTGAGAGAGAGACACACACACAGAGAAAGGTCTTCCTTTTTCCTTTGGTTCACCCCCCCAAGTGGCCGCTATGGCCGGTGCATTGTGGCCGGCATGCTGCACTGATCCAAAGCCATGAACAGGCGCTTCCTCCTGGTCTCCCATGCGGGTGAAGGGCTCAAGGACTTGGGCCATCCTCCACTGCACTCCTGGGCCACAGCAGAGAGCTGGACTGGAAGAGGAGCAACTGGGACAGAATCTGGTGCCCCAACTGGGACTAGAACCCAGGGTGCCAGTGCCACAGGTGGAGGATTAGCCTAGTGAGCTGTGGTGGTGGCCCCAGGCTCCTGTGTTTAGTCTGGTTGTTGCAGTCATTTGTAGAGTGAACCAGTGGATGGAAGACCTCTCTCTCTCTCTCTCTCTCTCTCTGTCTCACCCTCTCTTTGTAACTCTGCCTTTCATACCAAATCAAATCAAATCATCTTTCAGAACATATTTTGGGAATGTTAAGTTTATACCAATTTTCCTTCTCCCCAACCTTTAGATGATTGTGAGTCACGTTCCCCTACAGACATTCTGCCCTTAGGATCCTTGGGAGTGAATGGTGAGGTGACAGTCACCTCTTGAGCAGGACGTCATGGCAGGGGTAAGTCACCTCCATCACAAAGGTAGAGAAAAGGAGGCCCTTTCAGTTCCAAGGGAAAGTATGAGAGGTAGAAGTGGCAGGCATATGGCAGCATGGGGTTTCTTAGTTCCATGTCTACATTAGGACAATCCAGCAGTCTGGAATGAGTTGAGGGAAGAACTGAAGACCAGGGAGTAAATGCCCTCCCTATGTGCCAACAGTGGACCTCAGTCAGGAGTACAGGAAATACAGTCTCCTGGGCTTCTGTCAGCTCGTCTGGAAAGGATCCACAGCCTCTGCGGTGTCTCCAGGAGGGGCAGAAGTGGTCACTCCAGGGCCTTGGGAACAAATACTCACCTTTTCGTGGCTGGGTATTTAGCCTACGCCTCAGCAAAAAGAAGAATGCAGCCAAGGTGTAGCCTTCAGTACCTGGGAGATCAAGTGGGCACTGTCAGTAACAGTGGCAGTGCAGGTCCTGACTGAGCTAGTAGAACAATCATAAAATCACCAATCTGACTCTGTTTTACCAGTGTGAATGGCAAGGCTTACATGAGTTAGGCTACTTGATGGAGGTTATGCACTTGCCCAGAGTCTAGATTGCTGTGATGCCTTGGATGGATCTTCTAAGGGTAGCTCCCCAACGAGGTAAAAGGCGTGTATTTGTTTAACGCACAGCCATATCCTCTGACTTGCTCAGAGAGACATCGCCTGAGCAGGCAGGTGCTGTACGTAACTTGAACAATGGCCGGATACTCTGTCTTTCTTCTGGAGACGTGCAGCTGAGCATTAGATGGAGCAAACCCGCACTCTCCTGGCCAGATACATGTTTTATTTACCTCTTAGTGTGTGACACTGTGCTAAATGGCACTCAAGGAAAGTGTCTTAAACATAGCCAGAGATACCAGTGAGTGCAGATCATGCAAATAATTAAATGAGACAACTCAACAGAATCACGCATGGAAGGTATGCACGTGTTATGGTCAGATGCATTTATCATGTAAAACCATCATGGGGTGTAAGGATGGGATATGTGTGTGTGTGTCAGGGAGGTAGAAACAGTGAGAGACAAAGAGCATCAACTGTAGAGACACAGCTTGAAACTGTCACCTGCTAGTCGTGGGGCCTTTAGGCAACTTTCCTCGCCTCACTAAGCCTCATTTTCCTCATGTACAAACAAGAGCATTTTTAGGTGGAATTTTGAAAATTATGTGAGATAGTGCACGCAAAAGACCTAGCCAAAGTCAGAGTGCAGCAAAAACTCTAAACTAGGGGTGTTGCTGTTGCACTTCTATTATTGTTTCTCAGATTCTTGAGGGTTCTTGTGGTCCTCAGCTCTTCCTTGACCCACGAGGAGCAAGAAGTCCAGAGAGAGCCTGTGTGATCTTCTCGGCTTCTCTGAGGGAGAACAGCTATAGAAGCTGTGTGCCTAGACTCAGTTCTAGGCATCCAGCCAGGAGAACTCTGCCTCTAAGCACAGTGGCTGGGTTGGGCACACCCCTGCTGAGCTCTGACTGTGTGCAGAGGGTGGGGCTGTACAGAACTCCCCTTTGAGAACTGCAATTAACCTCACTCACCACCACCTCCCCAGAAATGAAGACCTCTCATTTTTCTGTGCATGGTATTCTGATTGTTTGAAATAATGTGAAAATAATTTTCTCACTCATTTCTCTTTTTAAACAGACTTCCTAATGTAAGACACCAAGAATTAACAACAGGAGTAATTTCCTATGTCATGTTTCAATACATTAATAATCTAATTTTATACCTAGTTAAATTGAAAGCAAACTGAATTCAGTCTTGTGGTAATTACAGTCACTCTGACTCCCAGGTATTCATTTTTATCCTAATTATCAAGTATTTCAATATGAATAAACAGATAAAGCCATACTCTCTTCTCTTCTCACTGCAGGTTAAATCTGCCTTTCTTCCTGGATGGCCTTCAGAGGCGTAGTCCTCTGAGGAATTCTTTTCACTGTGATATTTTTTCCAAGGCCTCTTTATTTTCTTGGTTACTGGCTGAGACCTTGGCTCTTAACCTTAGTGCCCTAGATGCAATGAGGATCCCATGAAATTGTAAAGTGGGTTGAGATATTTGAGTACGAAGTACCTAAGTGCTTAGGGAGAGTCTCTATAAAGCTGAATTCAGACTGAAGTCTGGATGAGGAGCTGGTAAATCACTTAGGATGATAAAAGAGCTGATGGGGACTTCCCACCCTGTCTGCCTGAATTAATTGATGACACTCTTGTTCCATGTCCTGGCACCTGAGGTCTTTAAGGACTTAAAGTTGAAATCAAGTAATACCACAGGGGCTAGTTTGGATTCTTTTCTTTTGCCCTGATGCCTTCTGCATTGATAATTATAAATGCTAATAGCTTCTGTTAATTGCATGTCTACTGTTTGCAGGAAATTTGCATATAGTATCATTAATGCTCATAAAAATTCTTTAAAGCAGGCTTTATTAGTCCTGTTTTGTGGAAGAAAGCAAAAACCATAAAAACTAGTACAAATTTTCTATGTCTTCCCATCTGATAAGCCACTGAGTTGGAAGATCTCCTTTTCTCTCAGTTGGCACAAACCGCCAGGCAATCAAGTCCCCAAAGTTAACTGAGCTCACAGAGAAGACTCCCTGACTCTCTGCAAATTCGAGCAAGTGGAGGGTGGAGCAGACAGATCCCCGGGGGTGTGCGGTACTTTCAGAAGCAGCCCCTGTTGCAGGTCAGGACTGCACATCTCCCTCAGGAGAGCAACTGAGCCTGTGAAGAGTCATTCATCACGCCTGGCTGTAGAAGGCAGAGGGCAACGGGGCCTTGGAAGGAAAAGGCACTGTGCTGTAGAGCAAGGTTGGCAGGCCTTTCTGTGAAGACCAGCTGATCACATCTTAGGCTGTGCGGACCATACAGTCTCGTAAGCCTGCTGTTTCACAGAAACCAGACACAGACAACACAGATGTGGCTGTGCTGCAATGATACTTTATATAGACACTTATATATACACGTTGGCATTTGAACTTCACGTAGCTTTTCTGCATGTTAAACCCGTTCTTAGCTTATTGCCATTCTCAGCAGGTGGCGGGCCAGCTTCGATCTGTAAGCTGTAGTTTGCTAACCCCTGTTTTATTTTTTTATTTTTATTTATTTATTTTTTTGACAGGCAGAGTGGACAGTGAGAGAGAGAGACAGAGAGAAAGGTCTTCCTTTGCCGTTGGTTCACCCTCCAATGGCCGCCGCGGCCGGCACGCTGTGGCCGGCGCACCACGTTGATCCGATGGCAGGAGCCAGGTACTTCTGGTCTCCCATGGGGTGCAGAGCCCAAGCACTTGGGCCATCCTCCACTGCACTCCCTGGCCACAGCAGAGAGCTGGCCTGGAAGAGGGGCAACCGGGACAGAATCCGGTACCCCGACCGGGACTAGAACCCGGTGTGCCAGCACCGCAAGGCGGAGGATTAGCCTAGTGAGCCGCAGCGCCGGCCCAGCTAACCCCTGTTTTAAAGTCGAATCACTTTTAGCTTACAATTTATAATAATAATTATAGCTAATTATTAGCTATAATTTTCAGTGAGTTTTCTACAAGAGGAACTGTGCACTAGATTTTAATAGGATGTTTTTTAAAGATTTATTTATTTACTTGAAAGGTAAAGTTATATAGAGAGAAGGAGTGTGCACATGAAAGAACCTCATCTGCTGGCTTATTGCACTAAAGGCCACGATGGCTGGAGCTGGTTCAGGCTGAAGCCAGGGAGCCAGGAACTCCAGCCAGGTCTCGCACATGGGTGGCATGGTCCCAGGTACTTGGGCCGTTCTCCACTGCTTTCCCAGGCATGTTGACAGGGACCTGGATCAGAAGTGGGTCAGCCAGGACCTGATCCAGTGCTCTGATATGGGATGCTGGCATTGCTGCCAGTGGCTTAGATCAGTGTGCCACAACACTAGCCCAGTAATAGGCTCTTTAAAGCTTAACTATGAAATAATTCCTACATGTTCATGGAAAATGGAATTAAAAGGCAAATTTATATGGCTGCAAATTTTGTTTTGAAATTCTAGTCTAAGTTTCTCATAATAGATCTTTCCATGAACTTTTGAAGACCTCCTTCATGTACATGATTTCAAATTTTTACACCAAAATAAACTCATACTTAATTCCATTTTTACCATGAACCCCTTGAAATATCCTCATATTTAACATCTATAAAAGACATAGCTTATAATATTAAAATAAATGTACAACCAGCACCACCTTAAAAAGAATAAATTGCTGCTGCCTTTATATATTCTGTCTTCTCCCTGGGCTGTGCTCTGTCTCCAAGAGGGGAGTTATGCGTCTCCGAGTATTTTCTTTATTGTACAACATAACACAACATGGTGCTGAAAATAAAGTATATTCACTGTTTAACACATACCATAAAACTAATGCCTATGTTTATTTCTTAAAGAGAGAAATAAATTCAAGTAAAACATTGCAAACACCTTTCCCATAGTACTCCTCCGTGAACACAATTCCATTCTCCTGCATTTAGTGATAATTATTTCCTGCTCCTCTTTCAAAATCTTCCTGCTCCCACATATGCATCCTGTAAATGTTATTTATATATGATCAATATACAAGTGTTTATAGAGAGATACATGGCTTGATTTTGTACAACATACGATTAGAATCAATTATATGAATATATATGGTTTTAAACATTTTGTATCCCCCAAAATTTAATTCAGCTCCACTTTTCCACAACTTTCAAAAAGTTTAATTTTCATTTTTATTTGAAAAGCAGACAGGGACCCACGCTGTGGATCAGGAGGTAAGGCCACCACTTGCAACACTCACACCCATATGAGCAACAGTTTTAGTCTCAGCTGTTCCACTTCTGATTGGGCTCCCTGCTAGTGCACCTGGGAAAGCCGCAGAACATGGCCCAAGTACTTGAATCCTTGCTGTCTACCTGGGTGCCTGTCTCTAACTGCATTTCAAGTAAATAAAGAAATCTTTTAAAATGGGGTATGCGGGTGAGAGAGAGGGAGAGAGAGAGAAACATGAATGAATCGTCCAACCACTGGTTCACTCCCTAAATGCCCACAACTTCTAGAACTGTGCCAGGCCATAGCCAGGAGCTCAGATTTCAATGTGGTCTCTCACATGAGTAGCAGGGACACAAGTACTTGAGTAGTACTCACAAGTACTCACACAAGTACTCACCGTCTGCCTCCTGGGTTTTGTATTGACAAGAAGTGGGATTGGAATTGGAACCAGGACTCAAAGTCAGCACTCTAGGAGGAGATATGGGTAACTCAATTGGCATTTTAACTACTGCAGCAAACACCCACCTCCCCACAAATTTTTAGAATAACTTCATATACTTTATTTGGAACCTCACTTCTTTCATAGCATTCATGGTTTTTTTAAGATGTTTTTATTTTAATTTGCATTTTCCTCATCATTAATGATACAAAGCATGTTTTCCTATCCTTATTAACCATTTGAATTTCTATTTATTTGTTCCTTTTTGTATTTTCTGGCTTTTCTTATTATTTATACATCCATTTTGTCAGTTGTGTAAATTACAAAGATATGGGACTGGTGTTGTGTTGTGGAAGGGTTAAGCTTCCGCCTGCAATGCTGGCATCCCATATGGGCACTGGTTTTAGTCCCAGCTGCTCCACTTCTAATCCAGCTCCCTGCTAATGGCATGGGAAAAGTAGCAGAAGATGGCCCAAATGCTTGGGCTCCTGCACCCATGTGGGAGACCCAGAAGAAGCTCCTGGCTTCAGCTTGGCCCAGCCCCAGCAGTTATAGCCATTTGGGGAGTGAACTGGCAGATGGAAGATGTCTCTCTGCCTCTCCCTCTCTTTTTCTGTAACTCTGCCTCTCAAATAAATAAATAAAATAAATATTTTTTAAAAATTACAAAGATATTCTATTGCATATTCTCTTTTTCCCCACTTTGCAGTATCTTTTGATGAGCAGTTTTTAACATAATCTAATTTCTCATTGCTGTTATTTTTTATAAATTAATTCTATATGTTTAATAAATTCTGTTATTTATGATTTTCATAATATTAATTCTGTGGATTAAGTTCTTCAGTCCACCCTGAAGTGGCTTTGTTTGTGATGTGAGATAGTTCTTCAGTTTTTCTCTCTCTTTCTGCTCCCCCTCCTTGATCTACAGTGAAGTAAGAAGTCTCCTCCCTCCATTCTCTACCACCATTCCTTCCCTTCCTTCTCCCTCTCTCCTTGTTGTCTCTTTCCCTCCCTTCTCCATCCTCTCCTCCTTCTTTCCTACAGATTTTCTCCATATAAGTTATGTTGGGTCCAGTGTCATGGCAAAGTGGGTAAAGCCATCACTGCAGTGCCAACATTCCACTTGGACCCTGGTTCATGTCCTGGCTGCTCCACTTCCAATCCAACATCCTGCTAATGATCTGGAAAAAAGGTAGCAGAAGATGGCCCAAGCACTTGGGCTCTGGCCACCCATGTGGAGACCCAGAAGAAGCTCCTAGCTCCTGACTTTTTCTTGGCCTAACCCTAGCCATTGTGGTCAATTGGGGAGTGAATCAGCAGATGGAAGTACTCTCTCTATCTCTGTCTCTCCCTTTCTCTCTGTAATTCTGACTTTCAAATAAATAAATACATAATATTTTAAAAGGTCATGTCATATGAAAATGACTTTTTTTTTCTTTCCAGTCTAGATGTCCTTTATTCATCTTTCATGTCTAATTGCTTTGGCTAGAATCTCCTATATGACACTGAATAGACATAGAAATCATCCAACACATATTATTTTGTGACTGATTTATGTTGATTAGCATACTATTTACAATGAAAAAGAATAAACATTCAGTCTTTCAATATTGTGTATATTAACTTTAGATTTTCCTAGATACCTGGAAGAAACCTGAGGAATTGTTTCCACTCCTAGCTTGTTGAACATTTTGTTCATTGACAAGTACTCAATTCCTCAAATGCTCTTTCTTTAACTGTTGAGATGATCACAGAACTTTATTCATTATTCCATTAGTAGGGCATATGACATTCTGGGAATTTTTATTTGGACTGAATTGAATCTGAAGATCAAGTCCCGAGGAAAGGAAATCAATATTAAACCTTCCTTCAAATGAACACAAAATATATCCTCAATTGCTTACTTTTTGAAATCTCTGTATATTTTTCTTCATTCTCTTCCCTCTTTGTTTTTCAGGTTGCATAATTTATATTGATCTGTCTTTAAATTCTCAGAATTCGGTCTTCATGAATTCCAGAGCTGACAAACATCCCTGCTGAAATCTATTCTTGAAACTCTAATGATTTCATTTTTATTATGGCACTTTTGTAATCCAGAATTTCCATTTTTTCGTTAACTTCTTCATCTTATTTCTACATTTGATAATTGTCAGCATATGACTCTCCAGTTCTTTAATTCTTTGAACATACTTGTATCAACTGACCTAGGGTCTTTGTCTACTAAGTGCCTTCACAGAGCGTTTCTAATGCCTACCTTTCTCCCACCCACCCACCTTTGTATATGGGTGACAATTTTTACATGTATCTATTTTGCTGCTGTTGAAAATTGGGTATTTTAAATAATGTGTAATGGCAGATATGAATATTGATTCTCATCCTCTTCCCTTGGGTTTATCATTGTTGTTGTATTTTAATTTTTGGTGACTTGGCTAAAGTATTTCTTTGATTTCTATACCCTCTCAAGTGTGCAGCTTCTGATGCTCTTGGGTCTCCCCTACCCCAACCTCATCTTCTCCTTTAGTCTGGCTAGCAGCAGGTTACCTCTGTCTCACTTACTGTTCAGTGGTTATGCTTACACTTCCTTGGCATTTTAGGATCAACTCTTTACCATGGAATGGTGTGTGACTTAGAGGTTGCTTTCCCAGGGTGGAGAGGTTAAATGTTTTCCCCCTGAGTTCCACCAGCAACTTGTTGTAGGTTCCCTCTTAATTACTTCTGAAAGGGCACACCTTTTATGTCCACACAGTCTTCTAGATTGCCAAGACTAAGTCTCAATTTATTTTTATGCCTGGCTTCCTAGGAGTCAACTATGAATTGTAGCAGCTTATTGCTCAGTCACTGCTTAGTCAGAGGTTGTGTTTAAGCCCCTGTGCCAATGAAGCTTCCTCTTGTGATGATAGGTTTATGTGAGACCTGGGGGTGCTTTTAAGCCTGTCCTATTTCTTGTACTGCTTACATCTGAATGATTTCAGCCTTCCTGAATTTCAGAGATGACTACAGTCTCAAGAGGTCTTGTCTTGACTGTCTCTGTCTATGGTTCTCTTTATTAAACTTCGATGCTTTGCTATCTTGTTTGGATCACAGACTACCAGCCTCCCCTTCGCTGCTCTCCACAAACAGCACCATGGCTGTTACAAGGTTCTTCTGCATGGGGTTCTGCATACTCAGTTCCCAATGCCGTCAGCCTGGAACTGAGTTCTTCATGTTTCTAGACTGCCTTCCCTGAGGGAGGAAAGTTAGCAACCGTATACCAGAGTTGAGGGTGTGGGCTTGCTTTCCCCAGAACAAAATCCCATTGCATGACTGAGCATTGCATAGGGGCGGCGATAGTCCTGGTTTTTTCAGGTTGCTCTAACTGGCATGGAACTTCTACTCTGTGAGATTAAGTAGGATAGGTGATTTAAATCCCAGTATTACTGGACTTCAATATCTACCTCAAAGCTTCTTCTGGTAGCAGTTGGTGATGAAAGGGAGACTGTTCCTCTCAGTCATGGACACTCAGAATAGAGTGAAGAGCTATCTGAACATGGGGCTGCAGGAGAGAAATACCGGGAGCCTGCTCCTGCCTGGGTAATGGGTGGAAGCAGGGGTTATATGGAGCCCCAATCTTCTTGGTCATGCATGGCTGAGGAATAGAACTTGGGGTACAGATTAAAAATACAGGCATGGGGAGGGAATGACAGCATAGATCATAGTTCAAGGACATTGACTATCATTATTGATTAAGTTTGTTGAGTAACTTCCACTTTGTATCATTTTTACTTTTTGCTGAGGGGATGGTGTTTTAATCTCTTTGTTGTTTTGGGAGTCCTGCCTCCTTAGTAGCATAGTTTAACTTGAGGTTTATCAAATGTTTTTTTCTGCATCTAATATAGCAAATCATGATTGGGTTTTTATTCCTTAATGTATAATTGAAATTGGCAAACTACAATGTATATGCCTAATCTGGCCCATTGCTCATTTTTATAAACAGCATTTTAGTAAAATAATATTTTACTGGACTATAATCATATCCATTCACAGATTAATTATCTGTAATTGTGTGTAAGGCAAAGTTGGGTAGTTGCAACAGATAGCATGTAGTAGTAAAAATTTACATTTCTACACTATGATCCTTTGAATAAATTATGGACCATTGACTTATCTGAATATCAAATTGAATTTTCTAAAGATACAATAAGCTTGTTTTCTAGAAAAATCCAATTGAAGAATGTGAAAGTATACTTGAAAAAGTTGAGGAAAAATTAAATCACAAGATTGAGTTTACTTTGGTGCAAAAATTTCTGATATATATTCTTTTTTTTTTTGGAATACTCATTTTTTCATGAAATTTTTCAGGACACTTCCTAGGCATGCATACAGATATAGGATATCCTTTTATCTTATTTGCTGGTATTATTCTACCGTAACAATATTGCCAGAAGTCTGTCAATTTTGTTAGTTTTCTTTTTCAAATGAAGAACTTTTGGCTTTGATTTTTCTATTTGTTTTATGCCTTATTAACCTTTGCTCTTATCTTTATTATATGCTTTCTTCTATGGTTCTTTGGATAGGTTATTTTGTTTGTATTTTTCCAACTGCTTGAGATGAAACAAGAAGTGACTAGTATACCAGCTACAGCAAGTTTTACACATGCACACATATCTAGATACACCACAGGTAGCCATTGCATAACATTGATCATCATTTTCTAGTCAATAGATATTTCCCTTCTGCCTGTGTCTCCCAGCCACATAAAAATTATAGAATTTTTATTATAAATCTTTTCATAATTTATATTTATTTTTATTGCTTTAAGATTATGATGTTCTATTATACACCCAGAAATAATAAGTACGAAACTCACAACATTTCACAGTATGAACACACCTAGTCTCCAAGTCACACTAAGGAGCTATATATTAACCTTATGCTTAATTTCCTTCTGATTCCTTATTACTGTCTCTACCAAAAAAAATCTACTCTCCTGATTTCCAATAACTTCAGTATTTTATTCTTAATTTTAAGATGTTTTAATTTTTATTAACTATATTCCAATATTCTAAATTATTTATCTGTTCATCTAGCCATTCAACTATTTATTGATTTTTTATATTATTGTATTTTTAAAAAAATTGATTAACATGTAATACTTATACATTTTTATGGAGTACAGGGAACTATTTCAACACAAATACACAGGTAAAATACCAAATCAGGTAACTAACCTTTCCATTTCCTTATCTTTTCTTTCTATTTGGAGCCCACCAGCACCTCTCTTCCAGTTCTTTATATAGTTTATAACGTATTATTATACAACCTCCATCAAAACAACAATGGCATACTTCATTTATCTAGAAAAAAAGCAATATTAAAGTCCCATGGAAGCACAAAGTCCCCAAATAGTCAAAATAATCTTAAACAAAAATAACAAAACTTGAAATGTCACAACACCAGACTTCAAGACATGCTACGGTGCTATTGTAACCAAAACAAAATGGCACAAGCATGAAATCAGACATATGAAACACAATAGAACAGAAGAGAGATCTATTTTCATTACTAGATTATTTGCAGTAATATGAACGTCATTTCTGGTAACCTCACACTATCTGGCTTACTTATGAGCCAGATTCTATGTTTTCTGTTTTGTTCTTGTTGATCAATTCTTTCATGCTGTCTATTCACATGCCTAGTAATTTGGGAAGGTGTGTTTGAAAATTTTGTAGAGGATCCACAAGATATTATTTTCCTGAAGGGCTGGTCTGATTTTTTTTCCCTCTGTTAGGCATACAGAGGAGGAAGATCTGAGGAGGAGGAAGATCACCTTCCTCTAATGAGATTCTATGCTTGAACAAAACTGCTTTGCCCCTGTACCAATATTGCCTCCATGTCGGCTCTGCTTCCAAGGTCTCTAGGGTGTTGAACTGCAAAGTTTACAAAGCTTTTGTCTTTGCCATTTCCATAGAGAAGAAATTTCCCACCCTTGATGACAAGAGATCAGTTATAAAGAATGACTCCTTACCTAACTCTTTGCCCTTAGATGCTGTGTAATTAGGTCCAGGCTCTGGAAACAGAAGTGGTCCTTCCCCCCCAGGCCCTGTGAACCTATTCTTCTGCTTACTAGTTGTCTCTTAAAGACAATGTGACAGTTCTAATTCCACTTGCACTGGTGCTATTTGTTACTCTCTATACAAAAGGATGATTTTCATAGTGGGAATACTCATGAGCATCAACACACCTGGCTTTAGCTTTCTGTGGCTTTACTAGATTGATACCAGGCATTGCCGTCTTGTCATTGCAGCACGGTCACTGATTATCTGGTATCCAGCGGAGAGCCAAGAAAAATTATTTCAAAGATGATTCTCTGCTGATGAGATCACATATATATTTATAATTTCTGACTCCTGCATCACCAATATTTTGCTCTCTGAGTTAGTTTTAAGGTTTCAGGGAAATGAAAGACTGTCTCTCAAAATAGCCCTTAATCACACTGGCCACATGAAGTATATGGAACCTCCATCAATTGCTCCTACAGTTGCTAGCAGGCAAAAAGGCAAAGATACAGTCAGCTGCTGGAAAGACTACAGGCAGCTCATCAACTCTGGAATTGACTGTTGCCGTAGTTACCTTAACAGGTCTAATCCTCCCACATGGGAGGTGAGATTAAAATATCCAGAGAATAGATGGATCTAGGGGAAAAAATCATCTCTACTTTTAATTTGTGTTGAGAAATTCCTTAATGTCTTTTAAACTGAAAACAAGTCCATTCTACTTGTTTTAAAAGCTGCGTGGGTGTGCCATTTTATGAGTTGATAATGGCAGGACAGCAAAATTTTCTGTTTTATTTTTTGTGTTTGTGTGTGGGTGTTTTAAGTTTTAGAAACAGATTCTACAAACTATTGTATGTGTATACATATATGGCAAAAATAAGGGAAAGTCTTTAGTCCTCAACCATTCAACTCCACAGGAAAATGGTCGTGATTATTATTCATTAAAGAAAATTGGTTTGTCAGAAAACACATTGTCATAACAAGGAGGTCCAGTGCTCTCAGTAGAGTTTCCAGGTATTATCGCCAGCCTCGTCAGCAAATGCTTGTGTGTGAGTGTGGGTGTGCACACACACATACACACACATGTGCATGCACACACGGACACTTTCCCAATCTCTGATACTTTCCATCTGTCAGTGAGAATGAATCTTTCCAATCATTTTT
This sequence comes from Oryctolagus cuniculus, assembly GCF_964237555.1. NCBI lineage: Eukaryota > Metazoa > Chordata > Mammalia > Lagomorpha > Leporidae > Oryctolagus > Oryctolagus cuniculus. The sequence goes on from NC_091432.1 coordinate 120,979,717, forward strand.
AAAGCCGTTCTGTTTTTGTGAAGCTTTGAGCTTGTACCCACTGAAAGCTTGGCAGGAAGCATACGTTTCTTGCTCAAGTTCCTGAACACGACAGCTGTGCTTCTCTCACACAACTTGGGAAAATGTTCCCAGTCTTAATCAACTGGCACGAGGCAGCAGAGGGGCTAAATACAGCCTGTGTCACAGAGCATCCACAAATGTGTCAATTTCTCTCCTCTAAATCCTCTTCTCTCCATCTTTTTTTTTTTTAAATCAGCTTCTATTTTTTTGATCTGTGCCACTTTTCTATCTGGAATTGTATGCTTTCTTACAACACACACTGCAATCTCTTCTCTTCTTGTCTATATAGCAACTCAAAGAAAAAGCAGAATTAACGTCCAATAATCCCCTATATCATGTATTTTAAACCTAAAAGTTAAAAAATGATGTGTGTATTTCTTGATTTCATTCTGGGATAACTCACGAATTTTCTGCAGTATTGGCAAAAATATACTTTTTGGATAACATCAGCCATAATACAAGTAATCACAGTTGAAAATTAATGCTTTTCTAAATACCAAGCATCATACTAGATTGTATATTCTTCACTGTTACATCAGTCATTGTATATGTGAATCTCCTCAGACTTTTATTAAATGGGAATTACCATCCCTATAGATGAGAAAACTGAGGATCCTGAGTTAAGTGGCTTGCCTTAGTCACACAATTAATAAATGTTTGCTGTGCAGTGATAGTCTATTTTCAGCTGTGGTGTGAGAACTCGAATGCATCCTGTATGTATCTGATTTCCTATGCGTGTAATGTTATCATTTGACCAACTACTTGGGGAAGTTCATAGTGGAGTAATTAACCTTTTTTTTCAAACTGTAACATTTACTCACTCTGCCTCTACTAAGTGGAGTAGGACTTCAGCCAGATATGTGGGTTTGAATTCTGCTGTTACTGATAACTACCTCTGTGCTTTTTGGAAATCGTTCAACACTCCTTGAAATTTATTTCTTTGTATCTAAAATGGTGACTAAAATATCTGTCTTTGATTGTTTCTTCAAAGTTTAAATGAGATAATGTGTGAAGAAAGGTGGTATATTCATTTTCAAACATACAGTTCCTGTGTATGCATGCAAAGCAAATACATATGTGAAGGGAAACTGTAATGAAACTCTATACTGTTTTCAGATATCAGAAATGTCCAAGAAAATTTGAAAGCTCCCATGTACTTGCTGAGGATTTCACTTGTGACAAGTAACCTTCCATGTACAGAAATCTAAACAGCCTAGAAAAACTGACTGATTAATCGTAGGGTCTTACATATATTGTGGCCATGGTTATCACTATAACCTTCATCATCACATCATCATCAATCAGTTCATCACCAACTAATTGATGATGACTTGACATTGAGCTGTCAACATCAGAGGCTTCTTCAGAAACTGCTAAAAGTAAAGACGTAGAAAGGGAAGTCACTGTATACATCAGGAAACCATGTGGTTGTAGCTTATGTTCTTCTGGTACTGCAGTCTTTCCTCTATGCTAAGGCAATTTGTTACCTGACCCTTCTTCCTAGACAGCTCTTGTTCTTACTGTAGTAGACTTGAGCCTGGACTATTAAAACTCCCTTAGTTTGTCTCTCTTTCTCTATTTTTTTCTTTCCCTGCTTTCTTCTGATTATGGTCCCTTAGAGATCACCACTTAGGATCTAATATAAGATTCCAAGTTATACGATAGGTATCTGGAGTCAAAGATGCTCTTGTTACCATTCCTTCGCAAATATTATCCAAGTTTCTTGCATTTGCTTTTCAAATAAAACCAGTCTCATTATGATATAACTTTTTAAGTTAGAATGTATCCCCTTCACGTTCTTCTGCTGCAGAGTTGTAATCTGTGTAATTTTGGTCTGTGTGTAGTCCACTGGCTATGGTCATCAGGTGGAGTCTCCACACCACATCATTAGGGAGATGATATTCTGAAACCCCAGCTGCATCAGTATTTTTGGGGATGATGTCACAAGATGCTGAGAGCCACAGGATGATGATAGGTTGAAACACTTAGAATTCAGTCCAGTTCTCCCATGCTGATGGCTGAGGCTCAGGTACTCGAGCTGTCTCCTGATGCCTCTCAGGAAGCATTAAAAAAATACGGAATTGTAATCCATTTATTTCTTTGTGTGTGATCACTGCTAGAATCAGGAGTGAAGCTAGGAATTTAACTACTACACTAAACATTATTTTGGGAAATGAATCAGTGGCTAGAAGATCTCTCTCTCTCTCTCTCTCTCTCTATATATATATATATACATATATAAAATATATAATTTATTTTTATTTTTTGAAGATTTATTTATTTATTTGAAAGTCAGAGTTACACAGAGTGGAGAGGCAGAGGCAGAGAGAGAGAGATCTTCCATCCGATGGTTCACTCCCCAGATGGCCTCAACAGCCAGAGCTGTGCCGATCCGAAGCCAGGAGCCAGGAGCTTCTTCCCAGTTTCCCACACGGGTTTAGGGGCCCAAGGACTTGGGCCATCTTCTACTGCTTTCCCAGGCCATAGCAGAGAGCTGGACAGGAAGTGGAGCAGCCGGTTCTCGAACTGGCACTCATATGGGATGCCGGTGCTTCAGTCCAGGGCCTTAACCCACTGCACCACAGTGCCTGCCCCGGTCTCTATATGTGTGTGTGTGTGTGTGTATATATATATATGTATGTATATATATATATACACATATATATATGACAGTCATATATATATGACTGTAATTCTTTAAAATAACTAAATCTTTTTTAAAAATAAAACTTTTGATCTTTCTTGATTAAGCTCTCCTTATCCCATCACATATTATGATTTTTATTATGTTGAAAGGAAACATAAACTAGGAAGGAATTGTTAAACATTGGCATTGAAACAGTTACTCTATTGTTACATGTCACGATCTTGAATGTCCATTTTGGAGTTAAGTTGGAGAACTCCATTGAACTAACATCCAGGATGTCCAGCAAGGCAACATGGCTAAAAAAAGGGGGGGCACATCTTATTTAAGCCAGATGGATCTGTTCCTCGTCTAAGTTATTCACAGTCCCTAAAGAAGAAAAGGAAGGTCTGGCACAGGTGACAGCTTCCATTCAGACTGGCTCCACCTTGCACACTGTGGTCTGTGTTCTGAAGTTTACTTTCCACCTAGGAAGCAGACACATTCCTTGATTCTGCCTCTCTGCCCCTGTCATGGCTAGTCAGGTCTGGTGATATGACCACAAACGTTATTGCCAGGGAATCCAGCAGTGATCACACATGAAGAAATAGATAAGTATACTTCAGTAAATTTCATTTAGTTTACATTTTTGTTCATATAAGGAGAACAAATTTCATGTATTTCACATATTCAGGTTTAGGAGTATGGTGATACTTCCCACCTCACCACCCCTCCTGCCCATACTCCCATCCTCCCTCTTCCTTTCTTTTTAATTCTTTCTTTTAATTTTTATAATGACATATTTTCAATTATTTTATAATCACCAGCTTAACCATCCATTAAGTAAAGAATTCAACAAATATTAAGGAGAAGAAAAAAACACTGTTCCTCAACAGTAGAGACAAGGGCTGTAAAAAATAATCAAGTTTCAAAATATCAATTTCACTCACATACATTACTTTTTTTGTACTTAAGTTGTCCCTCCCAAACATCCACTTGGCCTTTGAAATCTGACAAAGGAAACTTAGATTAGGGCAATTTGACATGCTTTAAATATTTATTGAATACTTGGTATGGACTAGATATTTTGCTAGGCATTACAGAGTCCAAAGGTGGCAGGTAGAGGTAGTAGACTATTATATAGAATGTACAAAGACTGTTGGTTTTAAGGTGTGTTGGTTTTAAGATTATGTTCTTTAAGAAAATACTTCTCCCTCTGGGATTAATCTAGCAGGTTGCTGTGCATGATGGAAACATGGGGATACACTAGTCCAATAGGCGCTTGTTCTAAGGAAAAAATACAATTTTTACTAGGAGTATGAGATGAATTGGGTGAAATTGAATACTTTCATTTGTTAAACTATAGGAATTTATACAAGAACATAAATTTGTGTTTTAATAAGATTAATCCCTGGAAATTATAATGCAATATGAAGAAGAAATGTTAGCTTGGCAAATGTTCTTAGAATCATTAAAACATGCTGTTAGTTTAAAATTTCTTTAGTTTGGATTTATATAAGCAAGAGAATGCCTGCACATATTTAATTGCTTAACATTTCTTTCTATCACACTGTGCTTTCAACTACCCGGTTCATCAAACCCTTTGAAGAGAGAAATAAGTAGGGGGAGGACATGAGATGAGCAAAATGTTTATAGAAGCATGAGTTGTAACTTGACCTTTAGTATAATTCTAACTCTGAAATTTGTTTTTGATGGGAATGTTAAACTGATGTGGCCCTTTCATCTGAGTAGGTTGCATAGTCAGTACTATCTTCCTGGGATCAAGCAATTTTGGGGTATGGGAGAAGAGGGATAGAATTTCCATGTTTTTCCTGTATCCTGGCAGTTCATCAACAGACACTTATGCCAAAACTTGGCTTTAACTCTAAGCCATTCAGTAATCATCCAAATTTAATTTTTTGACTGCCTCTGAGTATCAAGGCTTTTATGAATCTGAAATTGTTTGGAAAGCTTAATGTCTTACATATAATGTGAACCTGGAGGTTACCAGGTTTAAAAGTTAAGCCAGTGCAAGAGTTCTGTCTACCACACATAAGGTGAGAGAAGTAGCTCGTCCTCCAGTGGAGACTTCTTTATGTCTTGTGATTTACTCTTCCAATTTGGACATTTGTGCCTTCATGATGACCTCCACATGAAGGCTTGATTTCTGTCTCCTTATAATTCTCACCCATCAGTCCTTGCTCTGCCTTTGGATCTCAGAGACTATTTCTATTCTCTCTGACCTAATCTAGATAATCTGGTTATGATACTGGCATCGGGGTTCTTTAAAAAAAAAATATGCTAAGCAGCTAGTTCAAACTCTAGTGCTTTGTGGAGTCTAGTAAATAGAAACTGCTTTTTCGACTTCCTCTAACATATGAGGCTCTGAAATGGAAAACTGTCCTAGCTTCTGATTTAAGCCTGACTTTCATTTTCTACATTTCCATGCATTAACGTCTTGCATTACTGACTCAGGAAAAGATTTTCCCTCTGCAGGTTAGCTACCCAACTTTTAGAGCTAACGAACTGAATGTGGAATACCCAATAGAAGACAGGATTGCACGTGCAGACTCTGGCTTGGTTGGCTTGCATTTCAAAGGCACACTCACACACTCACAAGTAGAGTAGTAGAGATCCCCGCCTTGTCCCCCCAGGAGATCCTTTCGGGACACCCAGTGGATGTCTGAAACCACAGATGGTACCAAACCCTATGTATACTGTGCTTTTCCTATGCGTGCATAGCAATGGCGAAGTTCAGTTTATGCATTAGCTGAACATTAGCTCCACATTCAGGAGTCACTGTCTGTCCTATTGGGTAACTCCCTAGGACCAGCTGCTGGACAATTATGGGCAGCACATGTGTCCCCAGGGCTTGCTGAGAATATTCAAACTACCATACATATACTCAGCCTACCTCACCTATTCCTTCCCGTAAGAACCCTAATAAAGTCTCCTGTCCACCACTCCCCTGGCTCTGCTTCCTTACCAACCCCAGTGCTTCCCATGAGGCCATCAGTGGCATGATGCCTACCCTGGTCTTGGGATCAGTGAGAATATCAAACTGCCTTTTTAATGACAGTCTTCTAATCTGTTGGTCTCACCTTTCCTAACCAATAACCAAACCTGTATTTGACAACAGATTCCAGTATCTGGGGTTTTTGTATGACAGTAGTCACTCAGGGAAGTGCTGTCTTCTTTCATAGGCCAGCCACTCAGTAAGGACGTGTGTTGCAGGTCTAGGATGAGCCTGTGCTAAGACAGCTGGTTAGTGATGCTTCCCTCTTTCAACCACGCAACGCTTGCTCATGGGAAAGGGCCATGTCTTCATGCATGTGGGAGAAATGGTGGGACTGAAAGTGTTCCTTCTAAGAAAAGGACATGGACACTTTGCAATCACATCCCTTTCAGTCTGAGGGAGCCATTAGTGGAGTTATCCTGTTAGTTTAGGCAGCAAGAGCTTTGTCTCCTACCTGTCAGTTGAAATTGCCTTTGACATCTGTGGAAAATGTGAGGTATTGAGGAGTCCATCTCAGTCATTCCTTAGTTTATTCATTTGTTCAATAAACATTCAAATATGAAGGCATAGATTTTCATAACACATTTTTCTTTAAACTTTTGAAGAACATTTGTATGCTCAGAAATCAAAATTCCTTCACATCAAAATAACGTTATCATTTTTAGAAGTATGTTTGTTTATTTGAAAGGCAGAGTTAGAGAGAGAGAAAGAGAGATCTTTCATCTGCTGGTTTACTCCCCAAATGGTCACCACAGCCAGGGCAGGATCAAGCCAAAGCCTGGAGCCTGCTACTCCATCTGGGTTTCCTACATGGATGGCAGGGGTCCAAGCACTCGCACCATCAATGAACTTTTAAAAATACCATGATAGGTCTTAGGTATATTAGCAATATGTATATTAAAAGATTCCTAATCTCAGTGGCCATTAGAGAAGCCAAATTAAAGCCACAAAATACCATTTTACACCAGTCATGAGCAAAAATAGTTAAAAATCCGATGATTTCGACCATTGGTGAGAATATTCAGAGGTCCCTAAACACCTAGCAACTTAAGAACTTCTAAGCTATCCTCTGAAGGTCTTTACAATTAGTTCAATTAAATGCTCCTCTACTAACCTCCCAGCAGTCTATATATCGGTATAGAAAATAACTTGGTGCTCTCCAGTCCTGCCCTTGATTTCAAATTGCATCTTTTCTTGCCTTCTGGCAATTGTAATCCAACTCAACTGTTTCAACATATTCACCATCGTATTGTTAATCAAACCTTTTGTGAGCTTCCAAACATACTAGTAACAGCATTATAGTTACGGTGGAAACTAATACACACTGAGCATGTACTAGACAGCAGGAACTGTGCAGCTTTATCTCATCAGCATCCACAAAATCTCTATCAGTTGGTGCTGTTATCCTTATTTACCGAGAAAGAAACCAAAGTAGCAACAGCTTCAATTAATAACAGGCAAAGTCTACAGATCTCTTCTGTGTTAATGACAGGTTACAAACAAACATATTCAGAGCTATTTCACTGACAGATGAATTCAGATCCATTTTACAGATAAATAAACTGAGGTTCAGAGATGTAAAGTTCTGACTCACAGCGAGTTTATGACTCCAAATCTTATAAATGTCATTGGATACTTAGACTTCCCATAAAAGTTACTCCTGCCCTGCCATCTAATAGACTTATTTGCATAATGGTCATAGCTCTGTTTGGTAGTGGTGAGCTCTTTTCTCTCTGGGACTGTATTTAACTCAGAAGGCTTAACTCACCATCTTTCCATAGTATATGCTCAATAAATATTTGACAGGTATAATGGAACAAGCTATTTAATGACTCTGAGATTCTACTGTCTCACTTGATAAATGAGAAAAATAAAAAGTGCTTTACTGTCTCAAAGGGATATTGAAGGGCCTGGAAAAATTTCGTGTGTGAGCATGTTATGAAAAGTACATTGTACCATATAACTGGAAAGTGTTATTACAGAAGTAATGGCAATGGAGATTTAATTTGCATGTTCTTTCAAGTAAGCTTTATCAAACACATCTGACAGGATAAGTTTCAAAGCTCCCAACAAGGGCTTTTACACTCTAGACTTTGTAAATCTGGAGAAGTCAGTGGCCTTGAAAATGTTGCTTAGGCATTAAATATTTAAGTCACTGTTGAGATATGGTGATGAACTGAACTCAGTTTAATACAGCTGTAGGAATACTATTTTCTACATCTGTGGGAATTAGTGTTACTCAGAAACTAATTCTGAGCACTACTTATTTTAAATTTCTGAAAAAATATACACATAATATGGATGAGGTAAGCCTTCTTTAAGAACCGATGAGCATTACAGGAAAAAAAAAGAAAAGACAACAACGTCCGTTGTTGGTGTCGTGGCCCATCTGGTTAAGCCCCTGCCTGAGTAACCAGCATCCCATAGGAGAGCTGGTTTGAGTTCTGGCTGCTCTGTTTCCAGTCCAGCTTCCTATTAATGCGCCTGGGGAGACAACAGAAGATGTCCCAAGTACTTGAGTCCTTGCCACCCATGTGGGAGACTTGGATAGAGTTTCAGGCTTCTGCCTTCATCCTGGCCTAGCCCCAACCATAGTGGCCATATAGGGAGTGAAACAACAGGTGGAGTAACTGACTTCAAATAAATAAGTAAATAAATCTTAAAAAAAAACAAAAAAACAAAAAAAACAAAAACTGCTGTCAGTGCATTTCTGTGGGCATGGTTTTCTCCTCAGTGGAGATTCAGGCATTTGTAGAAGTCCTTTCACAATCTTCTTATTTGGTGCTTGCGGTAGTGACCTCCTTGGTTTCACAACAGCTATTTTACGATGTTTGAGGTGCACCCTAAAATACACAAGGGATATGTAGATCTTGGGCCGTCAACTGTGGCCTCCCAGGACGCATTAGCAGGACTCTCCATCAGAAGCAGAGTAGCCAGGACTCAGATGGGCACTGTATTATAAAAATTAAGAGAGGGACTAAGAGAGGAAGGAGGAAGGGTGGGAGTATGTACGGGAGCGAGGGCAGGGTGGGAAGTATGACTATGTTCCTAAACCTGTACAACTGAAATGTGTTTACCTTAAATAAATTTTTAAAAATATGTGATGTGGGTATCCTGGCTGGCGCCGCGGCTTACTAGGCTAATCCTCTGCCTTGTGGCGCCGGCGCACCAGGTTCTAGTCCTGGTCGGGGTGCTGGATTCTGTCCCGGTTGCCCCTCTTCCAGGCCAGCTCTCTGCTGTGGCCCGGGAGTGCAGTGGAGGATGGCCCAAGTGCTTGGGCCCTGCACCCACATGGGAGACCAGGAGAAGCACCTGGCTCCTGCCATCGGATCAGCCACGGCGGCCATTGGAGGGTGAACCAACAGCAAAGGAAGACCTTTCTCTCTGTCTCTTTCTCTCACTGTAGACTCTGTCAAAAAATAAATTAAATTAAATTAAAAAAAAAATGTGATGTGGGTGTCCCAAGCAGCAGCTTTACCTACTATACCACAACTGCCCTCTCAGGTTTTAACCATTATTATCATGTTAATTTGGGGGTTTTCATAAATATGTTTCTTTGCGTGGGCACAATTCCCTTCTAATCCTAGTTTGTTGAGAGTTTTTATCACAAAATGTTCGTAATTGTGCTAAATGCTTTTATGCATATATTCTGGAAAAATTTGTTTTTTTTTTAAATTCCTTGAAGTATAAGCTTAGGCCATTTGAGATATTTATTTTGTAATGTAGGAATTTATTGCTATTTATTTATTTATTTATCTATCTATCTATTTATTTATTTGTTGCATCTCATAATTTTTGTCACGTACATGATGGTGTTTGTCAATTTGTCATTTGCTTTCGTTTGAACAAAGGTATTTCCTCATTTGTTTTTAAGTTTCTTCTCTGACTTACTAGTTGTTCGAAATGGGGTCTAATTTCCATCTATTTTTGAACGCTCTGGTTTTCTTTCCTTTACTGATTTCTAGTTCAATTTCATTGTGGCTGGAAAAGGTCCTTGGCATGGTTTTCATTCTTATGTTTGCTCTGTTGTTTTGTGATTTAATCCATAACCCACCCTGGAGGATGATCTGTGTGCTTAAGTAAAGTGTATGTTCTGGGGCTACTGAGTGAAACGCCATCATGTCTGTGTCTTTTGGTCTGAAGTGTTGTTCTAGTCCATTCCCTTCCGCTTCTGTGTGGTTGTTCTGTCTATTATGGAAAGAAGGGTGTGGGGGTCTCCTCTTACTGTATTGTTACATCTTGTTTCAGTTCTGTTTGCGTTATATACTCATGTGCAAATGTTGTAGGCAGGCATATGGGTTAAAGTTGATTAGATTTGTAAGCTGGAAGATCACGCTTTCACCCTGTGTGATCTCATGCCTCTACTTGGCCACACCTGTGCACCCACTGGCCACTCAGGTTAATTAACCACTCCCCTTTGAAAGTGGATTAAAACCCTGGGACTTGGTGTGCCTAACCATTCCTTTCTTTGGCCTTTTGCCAGTGGGGCTGGCTGCAGCCCTGCACCTACAGGGCATGTGGCCTTCGGGCTACTCACCCCATGCTTCCTGGTTTAGATGTTCCTCTATGTGGCTGGCTCCTGGTGCTCGGTATGAACCCATATTTATCCCTCCCTTTTAGATAAAGCCCTCACTCTCCTATGCATTAATCTCGCTGAATAAAAGCTTAAAAAAGTACCATGCTGCCTCATTCATTTACGCCGGTATTCAGAATTCTTCTCTGAATATTAGGCAAGAACCCACACAGGCTTATTAATATTGGGAATTTATTAAAAAACATGATGATGGGTCAACATCTATGCATAAGTTATATTTTTCTGAAGAACTGACCCCTTTATAATTATATAAATTTTTTGTCTATTGTTACGATTTTTTCATAACAATTATGTTTTCTCTAAGTATAGCACCTTTGCTCTCTTTAGTTTACTGTTAACATGGGATATATTTTTCTTTTTTTAATTTTTTTTTATTTGACAGGTAGAATTATAGGCAGTGAGAGATAGAGAGAAAGGTCTTCCTTCCATTGGTTCACTCCCCTAATGGCTGCTACGGCTGGCATGCTGCCAGGAGCCAGGCACCCCCTCCTGGTCTCCTACATGGGTGCAGGGCCCAAGGACTTGGGCCATCCTCTGCTGCCCTCCCGGGCCACAGCAGAGAGCTGGACTGGAAGAGGAGCAACCAAGACTAGTACCCAGCACCCCAACCAGGACTAGAACACAGGGTGCTGGCGCCGCAGGTGGAGGATTAGCCAAGTGAGCCACCACGCCAGCCCAATGGGATATATTTTTTTAAACTTTAATTTAATGAATATAAATTTCCAAAGTACAGCTTATGGATTACAATGGCTCCCCCCCCATATTTTCCCTCCCACCCGCAAACCTCCCCTTTCCCGCTCCTTCTCCCCTTCCATTCACATCAAGATTCATTTTCAATTCTCTTTATATACAGAAGATCAGTTTAGCATATAGTAAGTAAAGATTTCAACAGTTTGCACCCACATAGAAACACAAAGTGAAAATGCTGTTTGAGTACTAGTTATAGCATTAAATCACATTGTACAGCACATTAAGGATAGAGATCCTACATGAGGAGTAAGTGCACAGTGACTCCTGTTGTTGACTTAACAAATTGACACTCTTGTTTATGGCATCAGTAATCATATATTTTTTTTTATCCGCCAACTTTCCTGTGTGTCCTTAAATCTAAAGTGAGTCACTACTAGACAGCATATTTCTTGATTTTATTTTTATATTTACTCAGTTATTCTATGCCCTCATTTGGGAGCATTTAAACCACTTACATTTAAAGTAATTTTTGATTGTGAAGGGTTTGCTATCAGGGAGTTTTTTATTTCTATTTTGCTTTTTTCTAGCTGCCTTGTAGAGCTTGTGTCCCCTTTCTTCCATTGCTATCTTCCTTTGTAATAAACATGCTTTGATTTCTCTTTTGTGTTTTTTTTCTTTGAAAGAGAGAGAGAGAGAGAGAGAGAGAGAGAGAGAGAGAGAGAACCTTCCATTCCCTTTCATTTCCTTCCATTTGCTGGTTCATTCAACATCCTGTGCTGAGCCAGGCTGAAGCCTGGAGCCTGGAACTCTACCCAGGTCTCTCACGTGGCTAGCAAAAGCCCAAATACTTGAGTCATCACCTACTGCCTCACAGGGTGTGTGTTACCAGGAAGGTCTACCATTCGCAACAGGAACTCAAATGCAAGGATTCTGATGGAACATGGGTGTCACAGAAGCTCAACACCTGTCCTCTCATTTTTGTTTCTTTTGTGTATAGACTTCAGGTATTTTTGATGTGGTTAAGACAGAACTTTCATAAAATATCTTACTGCAGGCTATTTTAAAACGTTAATTACTTCAAACTCATACAAAAACAAAACACTTTCACTCTCTACCCACATTTTATGTTACGATATCACAGTTTGCATGCATTTATGTTATGTATCCATTAATATATTTTATAGTTATAATTATTCTTAATCCTTTTTTAATTTTCATGCTAGAATCAAAATTGACTTACCACCATTACAGTGATAGAATTTCCTATGTCTGTCCATATTTTTACCTTTTCCAATGAGTTTCACACTTTCTCCTGCTACTGTGTTGTTGTTTTGCATCCTTTTGTTTTAAGTTGAACAAAATCCTTAAACATTTCTTGTAGGGCACTTCTAGTGGTGGTTAACTTGCTCAGCTTTTGTTTTACTGGAAAAGTCTTTGTTGCTCCTTTGTTTGAAGGACACATTTCCCACATATCTTATACGTGTTTGGCAGATTTGTGTTTCTTTAAGTATTTTGAATCTATCATTGCATTCTCATCTGACCTGCAATATTTCTGTGGAAATCATCCACTGATCCTCTTAAGGAGATCTGCTTGTTTCAGACAGGTCATTTTTTCTTTCTATTTTGAAAATTCTCTATTCATGTTTGAGTTTGAGCAATTCAATTATTGTGAATCTTAATGTGGATGGCTTAGGATTCACTTTACAGGGAATATTTTGGGCTGCCTGGATATGGATATGCATTTTCTACTCCAGATTTGGTAAGTTTAGAGTCACTATGTCTTTGCATAAGCATTTGGCCTATTTTACCTTTCTTCTTCTTGGGAATTTCCACATTGGTCTGCTAGATGATGTTTCATAATTTGCCAAACTTCCTTTATTCTTTTTCATTCTTTCATCTTTCTGTACCCCTAAATGGATAATTTCAAATAATTCACATTTTAAGAAACTATTTTTGGCCGGCGCCGTGGCTCACTAGGCTAATCCTCCGCCTTGCGGCAAGGCACACCAGGTTCTAGTCCCTGTCGGGGCGCCGGATTCTGTCCCGGTTGCCCCTCTTCCAGGCCAGCTCTCTGCTGTGGCCAGGGAGTGCAGTGGAGGATGGCTCAAGTGCTTGGGCACTCCACGGGAGACCAAGATAAGCACCTGGCTCCTGCCATCGGATCAGCGCGGTGCGCCAGCCGTGGCGGCCATTGGAGGGTGAACCAATGGCAAAGGAAGACCTTTCTC